>NC_139035.1:51440996-51856998 GCF_964662115.1 Mustela nivalis | reverse complement strand
ATTTTAGAATGTTACAAAAACCTTTACTCATGATTTCAGCTATTACATATTAATACAGAGAAAAATTTATATTAGAAACACATTTGAAGGGAAATTTTACCGTTGTTCAAAATAACTAACTTCGTTTTTATTGAAAATTAAATTAAATCCATTTTGCAATAGTTTTAAATAAATGATGATGAAAATTAATGATGATTTAAATTAAATGATGATGAAAATAATAATAATAAATATTTACTAATCACTCTCATGTACCACACCCCTTAAAGAACTTTATACCTATTATCTCAGATAGTCCCCACAATAAATCTATGAATTAGCTATTGTTACTTTGCTTATTTTAAAGATAAGAAAATTGAGATTTAACAACTTATACTTTGACCAAAATTGCACAAAAAATGAATAATAGACCTAAGATCTGAACACATACACTGCTATCTGACTACAGATCCTCCTGGGATTTAGTTTCTATATATGCTTATCTTATCACATTGGGATTTAAAGTCAGTGGAAAATATGCGTGAACAGCAGTTCAGATTTAAGGTTGAAATTAAATAGAGAAGCCAGGACTAAGGTCCAAAAGAATCGACATATTTTAATAAAAATAGCATATGTTCATAACCTAAACTTAAGTCCTAATTCCACCAGTTATGTGTCTGAAATCCAACTTTCTATGATCTATAAAGTTGAAAACTAATGACTACCTTCCTTGGTTGTTTAATGAATATAGATAATATATTCAAGGGGCACATGTGTGGCTCGGTCAGTTAAGCGTCTGCCTTTGCTTCAGGTCATGATCCCAGGATGCTGGGATCAGGCCCCTCAACCTACTTCCTGCTCAGTGGAGAGTCTGCTTCTTCCTCTTCTTCTGCTCCTGCCCCCACCTCATGCTCTTTCTCAGACTCTCTCTCTCAAATAAATAAAATCCTTAAATTTATATATTCAAGAACCAAGTATTGATAAGTAGGGTCTAATGGGAAGTGATTTATAAGATCTACCTTCTTTACAAATGTTCAGCCCAAATGGATACTAAATTTGATGCAAAGACTTGCATGATAAGGTAAACAGCTTTCAACTGGTTAAAAAAAAAAATGTAATAAACCTGTTTCAACAAGTCAAATTTTAAATGAAGTTAGAGGTTATTTAGCAGAGAAATAGCTGGTATTATCCCTGCATATTAGAAAGAAATGAAATTAATTGGTCCTAGGCTGAAGTAATCTCTTCCTTTACATAACAAATATTGACTGATCATCTATTATAAGCATAGTTCTCTAGCATATGCTGACTAGGACACCAACACATCAAAATTATAATATAGTGTAAGAAGTCTTCCAGGATCTACCAACTACCAAGACACATGGTACTGATGGACAGAATGTCAGAAAGGTTGTGAGAATGGGACAGGCAGATGGGCTGTCAGTAAGATAATAAATAACTCTCAGTGGAGTGCAGGCTTAGGGAAGACAGGCACCGCAATGAGTAAAATTTGATGAGCGGGAGAGAAGGAAAACACAAGGGAAACTTCATTGTCCTAAAAATAGATACTGCCTGTCTCTACCCCCATGGACTTCACTCATTTGCTTTTCTTTCCAGAAGCATAGTTTAATGACAAAAATGGGAGATATAGTTTGTAATTTAGGTTTTGGATATCTCATGGAAATAACATGAAGGACTGACTAATAACTTTAAACTTCATCCTTTTAAACTTCAAATGCATTGAGCTTCAAGTGATTTCTCCAAGAATAATCAGAGTTTTACAACCACTTTTGGCTTTTTATTCAATTTCCTTTGATTACTCCTCGTTTAAACCTTGCTGTTTCCTCCCACTCAGCAAATACAAGCACACAAGCATGTATGTACACACACACACACACACACACGCACACACACACATATGCATACCTACTCATACACAGAGCAATGCTTTGTCTTTTAATCAAGAGCAGTACCTGAAGCAAAGCACAGCAGAAGGCTGAACTAGAACTGTTGTCCTTACCTTGTTACTTTTATGTTAACATTTCAGACCCTGATTACTCTATTTTATATAGCTACAGTCTTGTTATTTATTATTTAATTCTTGAGATTAACTCGAATTTTATACATAGTATGATGAAGAAGTCAATATGTACTTGAAGAACATAATTGAAACAGCAAACAATGTTTTCACTTGATGATAGTAGTTAAAAGAAACAGTTTATTTTATGTTTTAATTTTCTGTGTATTAAATGTGTGTTATTGAATAACTTTAGTCACCTAATGTTATTCTCAGACTCTAAATTCATTTCTCTAAATATATTAAAACTTGAGATGTTGAATCCTCGTTTCTGGATCATGAACACCTTATTACGGCAGAAACAGGATCCAGGGACTGCGACATTCTTCTCAATGCCCTAACCACTTTCATCATATGCGGGCCCTTAAATCAACACAATGTAACACATTCTCATCTGGATTCCTTGATGATTGATAGATACACATTCTATTTTTTTTTTTCTTTTCTATAATGCTCACTAATACTCCATTAGAAACTAATTTATGGCACGACTCTGTAAAACAGTCCTAACTAATGTATAAAAGGGGGGGCATGATAATGCTTATGAAACTTTTATTGTTTGTATAATGCAAGTAGTGAATAGCTACTTTTAAGGAAATGCTAAACTTCTGCCCCCTGCAACTACTTAATCCTGCGAAGCAAAGACCACTGATTGACATGTAAGAGTTGGAAAATAACCCACAGATGGATGGGGAGGCTTGTCCCTGTTTGCCTACCTGACTTTCTTCTGAATGTCCTTCATTAGTGGGAAGTTTATTGAGGGATGATAGTACAACAGCTCTGGAAGAGGGAGGGACCCAAGAGGGTTGCCCTGGAGTTTCTAAGTTTAGGGGTTTTTATGAGAATGTTGGGGCTGTTTTAACCTGATTAACCCTCTATGCTCCTGTCACCCCATCAGGTTTTTTTGTCCATGGGCTCATCCACCCATCAGATAATTGTTCACATGGGAAAGGGTGAAAGGCTCCTTTCAGGGTGGTATAAAATCCTTTTTTTTTGTTTGTTTGTTTTATTTTGTTTTGCTGTTGTTGTTTTTTAAAGATTCTATTTATCTACTTAACAGACAGAGATCACAAGCAGGCAGAGAGACAGGCAGAAAGAGAGGGGGGAAGCAGGCTCCTCGCTGAGCAGAGTCAGATGTGGGGCTTGATCCCAGGACTCTGGGATTATGACCTGAGCTGAAGGCAGAGGCTTTAACCCACTCAGCCACCCAGGTACCCTTTAAGGGTAATGTCCTCCGAAGGCTGCAGCCCTTTGTCTCTGCCTGCCTTTCTTCTAAATGTCCTTGAATACCATGACTCTGCATTTCCCTGAGTCAGAAAATGAGATATTTTAGGCAACTCTTTCATTTTTTTCTCATCATTTTATTGCCTATGTGTTGGCAAGCAGATAATTAAACATTCATTAGTACATATCAATATCTATATTTATATCTAGAGAGAGAGAGTGCGCATATGTTTTGTACCAAAAGATGATCATGGTTCCTATTGTCATTTTGTTAATTTTTCAGTGTAAAATACAGAGAGACAGTAAATGAGACAGTAAATATAATTATTAACATGTTTATGAGTTTGTATGATTAAATAGCAGATACATGTCTTATTAATAGTATACTAATAATATAATTTATATCATGTTTATACAAGATAGGTTAACAACTTTCACATGCTTTTCCCTCAATTTCGTCTCTAACCATTTCCTCATTTAGATGGATGGGGTTTTCAAACCCAATTATTACAGTACCTAACTTTCAAACATAAGTTTGGTTGGCATAAAGATAGGAGTATCTTCCCTAGTTCTATCCTAGAGACACTCTGAAATTTACATAATATTATTGATTCACCTGTCTTTGGATAGATGTAAAATAGAGACTCATATGACTTATTTATTGGTTAAATAGGAAAATAATCATGATGCACAAAATACATAATGGGCCTTAATAGACATTTTTTTCTTTGTATCCCCTCATCCAACAATCCTTTTCCTGATAACTGGGTATGAGTGTTTTATTTTGGTTTTGCATATTTATTTGTTTTGACTTTTCACTTATCCATTTTTCACACATTATAGGAGAACTTAAAGGATTTCTATGTTTTTGTTTGTGTTTTTATATAAGGAATGAGCTTTAAGTGGCTTAAGCTATTTGTTGGTTTGTTTTCAAGGATAACACTTCTCCAAGACAACCATGACATTCAATATTTTAGGAAAAAATTCTCCTAGGGTTCCTGAAATTCTCATCTTTTTTTTTTTTTTCTCTCAGATTACTGCATGCTAGTTTTTCCTTAAAATGCCTGATATATGGCTGTGGCAAAAAAAAAAAAACTCTGTTAAGCAGTCAGTTTTTTAAATTTACTTCAAGTTAATTGACTCACTTTGTAAGCACATTAATCCTAGCAAATTCATAAGGAATTAAAGTACACAGTTTTTAAAATATTTGATTTACTTTGTTTCCTGAAGGGGAAGAAAGGTAAATTTAGGTGTGAGGTGTATTGCTGTCCTCGATGGAAAGTTATCTGATTACTAGAATTACATGTGGCCTTCTAAGATTTGTGATGGGGGGAGAAAAAAGAAAAAAAAAAGATGGCAGAAAGCTTTCCAGTTAAATATGGTATCTTTGGGGGCACCTGGGTGGCTCAGTCAGTTAAGTGTCTGCCTTTGGCTCAGGTCATGATCCCAGAGACCCTGGATTGAGATGTGCGTCTGGCTCCCCACTCAACCGGGAATCTGCTTCTCTCTCTGCCCCTCCCCCTGTTCATGCACACTCTCTCTCTCAATCTTTTTCTCAAATAAATAAAATTTTTAAAAAACTAAAATAAAGAAATACTAGATTATTTTGGGGAGTATTTTATTAATAAGTAACTGAAGTTTTCTAATATGCTAAATTTACCCATTGTTTCATTTCTATAAACTATGGAACACATTAGGGTGACTGGGTGGCTCAGTCAGTTAAGCATATAACTCTTGATTTTGGCTCAGTGGTGATCACAGGATCCTGGGATTGAGCCTTTCCTCTGGCTCTGGGCTCTGTACAAAGAGTTTCCTTGAAATTCTCTCTCCCTCTTCCTTTGCCCCTCCCCCTATTTGTGCTCTCAATCTCTTTCTGTCAAAATAACTAAATAAATCTTTTTTTTTTGAAGATTTTATTTATTTGACAAACAGAGATCATAGGTAGGCAGAGAGGCATGCAGAGAGAGAGAGAGAGAGAGAAAAGGGAAGCAGGCTCCCTGCTGAGCCGAGATCCTAATGTGGAGCTGGATCTGAGGACCCTGGGATCATGACCTGAGCCAAAGGCAGAGGCTTTAATCCACCAAGCCACCCAGGGACCCCAATTAAATAAATCTTAAAAAAAAAATACTTTTTTTAAAAAGTGAAAAAAAAATACTTTTTTTAAACATACTTTTTCAAAAGAAGAGAGAAAAATAATTACTGAAGCAGAAACTGTTTTATAATCATTATGTAAAGGATTTCTAATTATTATTTTCACCTCTAGAATATGAGAACTTAAAAGGGAATTTTTTTCACATCCAATAATCATTTATTTTATTGTGTGAAAGCTCCTCTGTGATTTATATTTTAATAAAGTCAATAACAAAAAGCCTTTGGCTATTCTAAGTGATTTGTTGTCATGAATTTTTTCTAGAAGTTAAATACACAGTGAATTTGAACACTCTGTACAAACATAGAAAGATGTGTGATATATAGTTTCATTACTCTACCCATCTTCCTCTATGTAAGTATTCTTTAAAAGTATGGTTTATTCCAATGCATAATAAAGCCCTGACCATCTCTGAGTTAGTAGTCATTCATGTAAAGTTTACTGCCCAAGACAAAAAGTACTCAGAACATTGTATCATATGACTGTCTAATAATTTTGATTTTAAAAATGTGAATGGAGATAAGATATTATCTAATATTATAATGCCCACTGATTATTTGTAGGATATACTTTTCAGGAAATACAAATATATGTCTCCAAAAGTTGTTTTCTAGGTGGAGAGGGAGTACTATATCATTTCACTATAATTTCTTGCACACCCTGTTTGTTACAAAGCTTTTTAGCATATGAAATTTTATCCTGTTTCTGCTCAAATTGATTTTCTACTGAGTCTGAGCTATGGTGTGCTGGGAGGGCATACTTTATAAATGTTCTCTTTTGTAGTATTCCAAACCATAGCCCCTTCAGTGTTAGAATCAGCATGTGTTAGAGTAGGTGACCACCTTCACTGTACAAATGTGAAAAACTTCTATTTCCCACCAAAAGTTTTGAATTCTTTTTTAATATTAATAATCTATTCATGATGGATTGTTTCCCATTATTTGAATTTTGTTCCTTTAAAAACACTGTTTATATACATTTTGAACTCAAAAGAGACACTCACAATATTTTTAAAGATTTTATTTATTTATTTGACAGACAGAGATCAAAAGTAGGCATAGAGGCAGGCAGAGAGAGAGAGGGGGAAGCAGGCTCCCCACTGAGCAGAGAGTCCAACATGGGGCTCAATCCCAGGACCCTAGGATCATGACTGGAGCTAAAGGCAGAGGCTTTAACCCACTGAGCCACCCAGGCACCCTGTGACATTCGCCTTTTAAAAAGTAGTATTTGAAAGCACTGAATAATCAGTCCAAAACTAAATAGTCACCAATATTTTTGACATATTCACTAGTATGATAAAATCATTTTACCAAGT
This sequence comes from Mustela nivalis, assembly GCF_964662115.1. Classification (NCBI taxonomy): domain Eukaryota; kingdom Metazoa; phylum Chordata; class Mammalia; order Carnivora; family Mustelidae; genus Mustela; species Mustela nivalis. The sequence goes on along the minus strand of NC_139035.1, from coordinate 51,850,257 downwards.
CTTTGAGAGATCTGTCATTACATTTAATTGTACTTACCATAACATTAAATAAATTACATTTACCCAGGTTTATTTTATTACTGTCTTGCTAATTTAATAAAATCATGTACTATATGATTTTACTATATTATACTATGATACTCTTTTCTGAATAGGAGTAATATTTTTCTATATTTCCATAAAAACACTTTCTTTTATAGGAATTACTTAATATTAAGTGGAGCTTCTTAGTTGCTGTAACTTATAGCTTTTACATGACACATCTGAAGACCAACTCAACTATATGTTTCACCACATGTCCATCATAGTAAGAGTATGAATAATCTGTTCTAAAAAAAATAAATAAAATTTGATCACATATCTGTGTAAGACTGTACTTAGCCTATCCAGTCTTACTTTTTCTTTCTAATGAATTCATAAGGAAAACAGTTGGAAATTAAGATTGAGCGAGTGAAAAAGTGGGGAAGGAGCACAATAAAAAAAATCAGATCCCTTTTTACAAAGTACATATTTGAGATAAAAATGACAAATTATTTAAAATTTTACAACATACACTGCTTTTCTATAAGCTACATGCCAAAGTATTGTCACAAGACATTGAAATTTTAATATCTTCAAAAATTTTTATTTTTATTCTTCATAGTTAGTCTTGACAAAAAATTCTGCAGATAGAATCATGTCATTTTTGACTATTCTTAACGCCTCTCCATTTATCCAAACTAATAAATTTCAAACTTGCTCTTCAGGAAGTAAATACAACTACAGTACTATACTTGGTTCTTCTAGCATACATGGTGTGAAAACAATCCTCCCTATTTTAGAAGGGTAAACCAGAAGTCTGCAATCTGCTGGCTACAAGCAACAACATGACCTTCTGAACAACCTGGAAGGTAAGAAGAAAGAAAGAAAGAAAGAAAGAAAGAAAGAAAGAAAGAAAGAAAGAAAGAAAGAAAGCAAGCTTGTTTGAATTCCATTTTGTAGTATTTTATCTTTAAGATAGAACACCATGGACTATACATTGACTTATTTTTTAAAAGAGGGAAGCAAATTTATTGTGACATAAATTAGTTCGCTAAAACATGTTTAAAAGTCTAACCCGTAAGATTTGCCTCACCAAAATGAATATGCAGTTCAATTTTCTATATCCTTTCTCAGTTCAAATGTTCCAAGAAGGAAAACTAGAACAGGCTCTACAGAGCATTGTATGTTAGATGGCGAAGCGACCTAACTACATCAGTCTCCTGCCCATAAACCTGGGAAAGTGAAACTCTCTGAACAATATTATTGGCTATATAATGAGACTATAGAGAAAGAATGATTATCTTTAAATATATATTTTAATACCCTTGGAAATGATCAAGCATCATCTCATATTTGAATTGATTGCCCAGTAATACACATGGAAATGTGTGTGTAACTACAAAATGTTTCCTGCTTTTGAAGTAATAGTTCAGCTAACATCTCTACAGGGCTTTTCAACTTGTATAGCAGTTCTATATGCACGATACCATTTAAATCACTGTGAAAAGAGGCCCAAAAAGATTAAGTGGCTTGCTGGAAAATTCACAATCTGTGAAATGTCTACAATTTGAACCCATCTTCTGCTTTACATTCCCATGTTTTTCCTTAACAAGTAAAAAGATTAAACCAAAACAGCAATACTGTGTATTACATAAAACACTGCCTGGTTCATAGTGAATTATAATAAATATTTGTTGAAGGAAATAAATGTATTTTACAACTATTAAAATCTTTCAAGTTAAAATAAGAACAACTTTCAGTAAAGTGCCCAGGTGGACTGGGCCCCTCCCAGGCCCTCAACCCTTCACCCAACCCACCCCCAGGCCATCATTAGTGGCTCTTTGTCTGGCCCCAAGAAGAAATACAGGGAAGGCCAGACACAATGACTGAATGGTGCAAGTGGGAAAGTTTATTAAAGTGAGAGTACATTCAGGGTTCCTGCGTGGCTCAGTCAGTTAAGTGTCATGTCAGCCTTTGGCTCAGGTCATGATCCCATGGTTCTGGGATCGAGCCGTGCAACAGGTCTCTGCTCAGTGGGGAGACCTTTCTCCCTCTCCCCACCTCCTGCTCATGCTCTTTCCTGTGTGCTCTTTTCTCTCTCTCTCTCTCTCATAAATAAATAAAGTAAGAGTACACTCTTTACATGTGAGAGTGGGCAAGCTCAAGGGAGACTTGTACACCCTACCTAGGATTTGGGTTTCTATCTGTTATCGATGGTGGTTAACTAGGGAGTGGAATATTGTCTGCTTGGGGAAGGCATTTCTTGGGAGCAGTGTTTCAATTTTGTCCCCTTTCTTTGTCAAAGTCTCTGACCTTGGTCTTGAGCCTGCCTTGTTTGATCTAGCTTCCTGTGGCTTTGTGTTGAGAATGCTGACAGGGAAAGTTTTTAACTTTCCCCATAGGAGACCATGACTCCCCCTTTGCTGGCTTCCAGGCTTCCTGTTAAAACCTAACTAACTGACTATTCTAATAATAAAGGTAACAGAGTCTATTGATTTGAGTTTTTTTGTTTATTTTGTTGTTGTTGTTGTTTTGTTTTGTTTTGTTTTTCTGGTTAGATGACAACAGAGCCTATTGATTTGGATCTTGATCTAAGGATGCTGCTTTGAATGTTACATTGCCAGATTGGTACGGTATCGGTATATATGCTAGATTATGCATGGTCCCTAACACTTAGCATGCTCATGTATGCTAACGCCCAAGAGTCCAGTAAGGTGTTAGGCCTCATTTTTCATTTTGGAAGAAAAAAAAAAAACAGTTTTTTTCTTGACATTCAGAGAGATTATTTGTTATGAAATCACTCAGGTAGTTCTAAACAATTTTCTCAGTGAACAGTCTTGGCATTTTGTGGGGCTTTTTAACCATTTTAGCTGGAGGAAGTGTAATAATATCATAGTCATGGCCATTGAGATGGAGGTTTCTGAACTGCCAACAGGCAGAACATTATATAAGGAAAACTTTGGATATCAGAGAGTAAAGGCATTCTTACTAAATCTTTAAAAACCCACTGGTAACAAATGGGGGAAAGTTTATCTCACTAATATGCTCCCCATTTGAGTCTTCCATCTGGAGTATATCTTTTTAAAATTATGGTACAGGGAAATACAAATATATAATATACCTTTTTATACTTTACTTGTACTTAAATCTTAGATATGACGAAACCATACATTAAGTTGGCACAGAGGATCCCACCAACAAAGTCACATTAGCTTCCCTTTTCCTCTGAAAACCGTACCCAAACATCATTAGTTAAATTTAGTATGACATAATTATGCCAAAGAACCAAGCTAGATTGCAACTTGGGTTCCTGTATCTCACAAAACCATACACGTTTGAATCTCTCTCCTATGCAAATTTCCCCAACTTACTCAGGTGTCCATCACTTTTGATCCCCTGTGGGGAAAATAATTCCATTTTTACTCTTATTTCTCTGTGCAATATTAAGGTTATGATAGAGGGAGAGGAAGAAACTTGGGGACATTAAAGAGAGAATGGCTCTAACTCATTTACGGTCTTTTTTGAAGGAAATTAGTGGCTTTTATGATTCCCCTAAACAAATTTGTGATGTTTCCCATTCACCCAAATCTTTAAATCATTATGACTGACACTTAATTTTAGCTTTGGGACCTCATGACTCAACTACAGCTACATTGCTTTTTGGCTGAAATTAACATTTGCTGCTGGTTGTGAGAGCACTCCTTCCTCTTCCAGCCCAGAGGAGACAGGAAAAACCAAAGCATCATTGCATCATGTAAGCAGCCTCTTCCAGTCCTACTTCAACTGAGCAGGCTCTGAAGAGTCATTAACAAGAAAGACAAATGCTCAGTGACAACAAAGGTAAATGTCTCAGCTTCCTCACTCACAGCTTGACTAAGACATTTACTAGAAGATGCCAGGACAGCTTCTCATATCTCCTAAAAAGCCCAGAAAACCCTCATCCATTTTCTTTAAGAAATGCATGTCTTTGTTAACAACCCATTCTCTTTGCCAAAACTTCCCTAACTATGAAGGCCTATGTGATTTTATCCGACTTTGATGCCAGCAAGCTAGCCTACTCTGTGTTATATTGTGATTTATAATAAGAAATACATAGCTGACCATCTCCATTTCTGGATGAGAATAGTTAAGGTGCCTTTTGTTATGTTAAAGAAGTGACATTTGGAAAACACCTGAGCCTGAGAGCTGGTTATTAAAGAGAACCAAGAAGGCAATTAGAGGGTTAGAACTTTCAGTCCTCCCACTTCCCCAGAACTCCTTGGAGAAGAGAGGGGTTGGAGATGGAATCCATGGTCAATGATGCCATCAGTTACATCTGTGAAATGAATCTTCCATAAAAACTCAAAAAGATCTTATTGGCTGAACAAATTCAGGTGGTGGGAGAATGATACCCTCAGTGAGATCATGGAAACTATGTGCATTTTCTCCATAACTTGCCCCTATGCATTTCTTTCAATCTAGCTGTTTAAAAATTATACCATTTTATAATAAACCAGTAACACGGCAAGCAAAATGTTTCTCTGAGTTCTGTGAGCCACTCTAGCAAATTTATTTGAATAAGGAGGGGGTCATGGGAAACTGATTTATAGCCAGTTGGTCAGAAACACAGGTAATAGCCTGGTCTTCAGACTAGCATCTCAAGAAGAGTTAGTCCTGTGGAACTGAACCTTTTAACCTATGGGACCTAATACTGTTTCTCAGTAGATGGTGTCATAATTGAGTTAAATCATAGGACACTCAGTGCCTAGAGAATTGCTTGTCAGTGTGAGAAACCGCCCACCAAGGATGAAATTGGTCCAGGACCTAGAAGATTTCTGTCTTTTTTTTTTTTTAATTAAATTTATTTACTTGACAGAGACAGAGAGATCACAAGTAGTCAGAGAGGCAGGCAGAGAGAGAGAAGGAAGCAGGCTCCCTACTGAGCAGAGAGCCCAATGTGGGGCTCGATCCCAGGATCCTGGGATCATGACCTGAGCCGAAGGCAGAGGCTTTAACCCACTGAGCCACCCAGGTGCCCCAAAGATTTCTGTCTTATGGATGCTAACAGAAGACACAAGACTCCTGGGTCAGACACAAAGGATGATTTCTTATTCACAGCAATAGCTGTAAGCAGATTATCATCTTATTCTTGTGTCAGTTTTCCAAAACTCAATTCTCACACGACAGTGCCCCAATGGCCAGTTCATGTTTTCATATGTATTGGGTTTTATTACAGGAAAGGAATTCTGAATTAAAGAATTCTGAATCTTTCAAACTGGCTTGCAAGCAAACCTGTCTAATCTTTTCCCATACAGAGATATTATCTTTATTACACTGGATGGTAAACAAGCCTGCTCTTTGCTGTAGCAGATAGAAATGATCTCTGTCTTCCAAGGTTGTTTGCTATGCACACATCTTTCAAAATACAGTATTAAATGAAAGGACAATTATTGCATCTGTTCTCAAGAGAGGCAGACATGTGAGAAAATGTGGAGAACAGTCTTACAACATAGTGATACTGAGGTTTCCCAGGAGGTATTACACTAGCAACCACAGGGAACAATTATTACTAATACCATGTCTAAATATTGTAATAGTAACTACATGAATCTGAGTGCATGTGTGTGTTAGAGCACCTGCACATACACACAAATGTTTTCCTTTTTTCTTTTTTACTGTTCCTAAATAATTAAATTTTATGGTACATAAAGAATAAACACCCAGTTTAAATATATTATATGGTGGCCTTAAATAACCTAGAAAAAGTCCACTGAAACTAATATAGCATTCTATATTATTTATACCTGAATAAAAAGAAGAAAATATCCATTAGAAATAGCTTCCAAAATTAACAACAACAAAAAAAGTCCTGAAAAATGCAGTTCTGTGTTATTATGGGTAAATTATTATACTTCTAAAAAGTACTAAAAATTAGCACAATGTAAAATTTTTAACTTGGAAAGTATGTAAATTGTGTAACGTGGAAAATGACTCATCCTTTACCATCCATATCTAGACTAACAGTATATTATATATTATGCATTATACAATAAAGAATAACTACAGGTTTAACCTACATGTTATGCATTTTATATATACATATGTATTGTCTCTTTCATAAGCTTGAATCTTTTGTGGGTTTTTTTTTTTCATAAACTTGAATCTTATTCAAAGGATCATTCTTTCAAAAATACATGAGTTACACAGAGATCATAGTTTTATACAACTTTTTTTAAAAGATTTTATTTATTTACTTGACACAGAGAGATATTGCAAGTAGGCAGAGAAGCAGAGAGTTTTCTAGTTTACAGTTTTCTAGTTAATAGCTTTCTAGTTTACTAGGTAATGACCATTTTATTTTAGGAAAAATTGCTTTATTAGATATTAATGTTAAGTTATATCAGCAACCATTACCTTAATTTTTTTTAGGTAAAAACTACCTACCTGTATACATTCCAAAAATATATTAATTTTTCATACTGCTGAACAAATTACCACAAACGTAGCTAATGAAGTACACAAATTGATTATCTGAAAATTTCTGTGTGTCAGGAGTTCAACATGGTATTGGCTGGGTTATCTGCTTAGAGTATCATGAGGCTTAAATCAAAGAGTTCTTAGGGCTGAGTTTTTGTCTGAGTTTAAGCGTAGGAGTTTGTGTAGTCTCAATTTAATATTTTTTGTTGCATTTGTAAAGGTACAGGACATTATTCATACAAGTACGTAAGGGGAATCCCACAGATGTTACCTTTAGATGATAATAAGTAGGAGTAGCCCCATTAAGAAGTGATTCAGGAAAGCAATTCTAGAAACTAGTAATATCTCCCATTAAAAAGAAAGTATTAGAGAGTACCTGGAGACCATGCTTTGTTATTGGACACTGGGAAGACTTTCTAACTATATAAATGGTCTACACTATAAAATCATGTAATTACTGAATTAATGTGATAATAACTTTAAAAGAAATGCATCATATTCTATAAAGATATGCATATAAAGTTGAAAAATCCATCAAAAAAAAAGGGAGTAAATCTTTTTTATATTAATTCATGTATCGAGGCACCTGGGTGGCTCAGTAAGTTAAGTTAAGTGTGGCTCAGTCAGTTAAGTGTCTGTCTTCAGCTCAAGTCATGATCCCAGGGTCCTGAGATTGAGCCCCACATTGGGGTCCCTGCTCAACAGAGAGTCTACTTCTCCCTCTCCCCTTGTTGTTCTCTCTCTCTCTGTCAAATAAGGAAATAAAAGCTTTAAAAATAATAAAAATAAAAATAATTCAAGTATTGGGTCCTTATATAACCACCTCAACTTCCCTTGTCCATGACACAGCACCCAGGAGAAATCCTACACGACAAAGACTGAGGAAGTATAAGATGCTATATATAAGCATACTAAGGAGCATTAAGAGAGTAGTAGAGTAGGAGGATCGTAGGCTCACCTTGTCCCATGAACACAAGTAGATAACTACAAAAGCATTCTAAATACCCCAGAGATCAATCTGAAAACTGACAGAACAAACTCTAAAGCTAAAGGAAGAGAAGAGGTCACATTGAAGAAGTAGGGGACATAACCGACTTTTCTAACACAGATTAGGGAAGTTTTCAGCTATTATTTCTTCAAATAAATTTTCTGCCCTCTTTTCTCTTTCTTCTTCTGGGACTCCTATAAAACAAATGTTATGCCATTTGATAGCATCCCTGAGTTCCCTAAGACTATTCTCATTTTGCATGATTCCTCTTTCTCTCTTTGTTCAGCTTCAATGCCTCCCATTACTTTGTCTTCTAGATCATTCATTTTTTCCTTTGCTTCTTCTAGCCTATTTTTCATTGTATCAGGTGTGTTTCTAATCTTGTTCATTGTGCTTTTCATCTCTGATTGATTCCTTTTTTAACTCCTTTATCTCTGTGGTAAGGGTCTCACTGATGTCTACTTTTTCTTTTCTTTTTTTTAAAAAGTCCCATCAAAATCAACAAAAAATAGGTCAGCATTAGGACATATTGTAATTAAATTTTCAAAATTTGATGAGAAAGAAAAATCTTAAAAGCAACAAGATAAAAGAAGTCATTAACTTACATGAGAAAACCCATAAGGCTAGCTGGAGATATTTCAACAGAAACTTGGCAGGCCAGAAAAGAGTGGCATGATATATTCGAAGTGCTGAATGGGAAAAATCTGTAGCCAAGAATACTTTAACCAGCAAGGCTATCATTTAGAATAGAAGAGATAAAGAGTTTCCCAGACAAACAAAAACTAAAGGAGCTTGTGACCATTAAACCAGTCCTGCAAGAAATATCAAAGGGTATTCTTTTTTTTTTTTAAGATTTTATTTATTTATTTGACAGACAGAGATCACAAGTAGGCAGAGAAGCAGGCAGAGAGAGAGGAAGGGAAGCAGGCCCCCTGCTGAGCAGAGAGCCTGATGTGGGACTCGATCCCAGGACCCTGAGATCATGACCTGAGCCAAAGGCAGCGGCTTAACCCATTGAGCCCCCCAGGCGCCCTTAAAGGGTATTCGGTATTCTTTTAGTGGAAAGGAGAGACCACAAGTGACAAAGACAAGAGGATCAAAGAAAATCTCCAGAAACAATAAGTAAAATATGCAAGTAATAAAATTACAATAAATACATATCTATCAGTAACTAATTTGAATGTAAATGGGTGAAACACTCTAATCAAAAGATATAGAATGTCAAAATGGATAAAAACATGACTTATCTATATACTGCCTACAAGAAACTCATTTTAGACATAAAGACACCTACAGGTTGAAAAATGAGGGAATGGAAAAACATCTATCATGCAAATGGCTGTCAAAAGAAAACTGGAGAAGCAATACTTATTTTGGGCAAACTAGACTCCAAAAAAAGAATCTTACAAAAGACAAGGAAGGGAACTATATCATCATAAATGGGACAATCCACAAGAAGACATCACAATTATAAATGTGGGAACTCACCACACATGGGAACACCCAAATATATAAAACAATTAGTAACAACCATAAACAAACTTACTGATAATAACAATAATAGTAATATATGTAATGGTATAACACCTGGTTATACCAATGGGCAGGTCATCTAAACATAATGACACACTGGACTAAATGGACTTAACAGATATATTTAGAACATTCTATCCTAAAACAGCAGAATACACATTCTTTTCAAGAGCTCATGGGATATTTTCCATAATAAATTACACATTTATTATGGAAATGTGTAATTTCTCCCCTCTCATAGTCTTTCTCACTGTCTCTCTCCCTCATATAAATAAAACAATAATAATAATAAAATAAATCACAAAGCAGGCCTCAACAAACACAAAAAGATTGAAGTCACACCAAGTACCTTTTCTGATCATAGTGCTATGAAACTTGAAGTCAGACATAAGAAAAAAATCAGGAAAGACCAAAAAATATGGCGGTTAAGCAGCATGCTATGAAACAATGAATGGATTAACCAGGAAATTAAAAAAAAAAAAAAAAGAAAGAAAGAAATTAAAATAGAAACAAATGAAAATGAAAACACACCGTCCAAAAGCTTTGGGAGGAAATAGATAGCAATACAGGTCTACCTTGAGAAGCAAGAAAAATCTCAAATAATTCAAGTATTTAGTGTATTATCTTCTATTATTTTATTAATATTTCCATTTGATATAAACTATGCCTTTTCTAGAATACAAATATTATTCAGATCTGCCTCCTTGAATAACAACTATTTATATTGACCTTGAGGATGTTACATTAAATAAGATAGGTCAGAAGAACAAAGACAAATACCATATGATTTCACTAATATGTGGAAGTAAAAACAAAACAAAATGCATTGGTACAGAGAACACATTGGTGGTTACCAGAGAGGAAATGGATTGGGGTGGGCAAGATGGGTGAAGGGATCTATTGTATGGTAATGAATGATAATTATACTTAAGGCAGTAATCACTTTATGGTTTATACAAATATTGAATTATAATGAATACCTGAAAGTTACATAAGGTTTATATTAACTTTACCCTAATATAAAAAAATATTATTTATGTAATTTTAAATATGTTTTAAATTATAATCAAGAATGGCTAAATTGTGTATATATGTTGTTCACTGACAGAAACAAACTATTCCTAAAAGAAATTACATTCTTGGATTTTTTTTAAACTGATTTGTTTTATAGTACTTTTCTTATAATAATATCTGTGAAACCTGAACAAGTATGGGTACCATTTACTAGAGCACCTGGGTGGTTCAGTTGGTTAAGTGACTGCCTTTGGCTCAGGTCATGATCCTGGAGTCCCACGTTAGGCTCCCTGCTCTATGGAGAGTCTGCTTCTCCTCCTGACTTTCTCCCCTCTCATAGTCTTTCTCACTGTCTCTCTCCCTCATATAAATTAAAAAAATAATAATAAAATAAAACAAAACAAAACAAAAACTTAAAAAAATATCATCTCCTGTAAGTTAGGAAATCTTATTATGTTTTACAAAATATTATACCTACAAGAAAGTGATAGGAGTTTATTATTTTTTTAATACTTCCATTTTAGTATAAGGCTAGGTCCACATGCTATTCTCAGTTAATTACTGAAACTTTGAGTCATTAGATGAGATTGGTAAATCCTAATTTTGTTTTATTTTTGGAAAATAAAGAAATTTTTCTCAATATCTGGGATTAGTCACATAAGCTTTGCTTTTTTTAAACAAATATTTGATAGAATAGATGTATAATATAATACATTATTAATATTTTCCCTAAGTCTTAGTCAAAAAGTCAAAACCAATATATTGTTACATATTGTTAACTGACAGCTTTCCATAATAACAATTACAATATTAACAACAAAATTCTTGCAGAATATTCCATTTTAGACTATCAACTATAATTATTTCTGTACTTAAATAGGCTCTACTACCTCCCTTGAACTGAAATAGGAACTCACTAATGAGAAGTTTGCAATGATTAATTAGAAACCTGTTGAAAAATGTCTTTTGAAGGTAGTTAAATTAGGCATTTCATTTTTTCCCCCCAGATAGAGTTTTATACTAATTGGCTTTTTTTCTTATTCAATGGCAAAATTTGTGATTTGGGAAGTTAGTTCTTGCCTTAGTATCTTTTAAGCTCATAGATGAAAAGAAAAAGTAGTTTTATTTTATTTATATATTTTTTCTTTTATGTAGAAGAGACCCACACAATCTAATGTTGTATGAACATGGCAGAATATCTGAGAGCACAGAATGGACAGCACTCTATGGGAATGCCCAGGGGTTATTCATTGAAACAGGGTCATTAGAAAGATAAGCAAAAAAAAAAAAAAGAAAAAAAAGAAAAAAAAGAAAAGAAAGAAAGAAAGATAAGCAACAATGCTAAAGAAATAATGTGGCTAGCAAATCAATTAATCATCATTCAATCAATCTCCTTCAACTCTATATTTATACCCAAATAATTACTAATTCAAGAAATTTCAGTTGTGTTCTTGCTTTCTTATCACTAGTCTAAAATAATTATACATACATTTAGAGCACTTTCAAAATGTTTTCAAGCCCTTATTTTTCTTGAAGTTATAGTGACATGCCAGTAGACTCATTAAACCAGAATGGAAAACATATCCCACAAGATAATTACTGTATTTTGTTTTATGTGAAGCAATAAGTCTTGCATATGTTGGTTAGTATGTAATAAATATTATTTTAGTGATAAAAAGATGATTATAAATATCAACTAGCCCCAAAATCTTCAATGTGCCTTAAATTTCCTTTCTATAAACAACATTATGCAAATAAAAAGCAAACTCATCTTACTTGGTGCTATTACAGAAACCATCAAAAAGGGCAAAAATCAAAAATTATTCAAAAATGTTGGGAGAGAAGAAACTGTGTTAACTAGATAGACCACATATTATATTTCAAATTAGTTAGTTTTATTGCCTAAAATAAATTTTCTTTTTATTTTTTCTTTTTATTATTTTATATTTATTATCACTACCTTTTCACTTTTATCTTTATAGGGTCTTGAAAAAATTGTCAAGATAAAACATACATTCTGCTACATTAGAGAGACAGACTCAAATTGTGTATACTCATTTAATCTTCACCCTCAACTCATCCTCCTCCTCAGTTGTCTTTAAACATAACTACATTAGGGAGAAAAAATAAAATTTGAGGCAAATTTATCCATGCACTTAGATTATATGGATCTAGTCTTGCCCTTCTCCAAGATAAACTGTATCTTTTTTTTCTTTTTTTAGATAAACTATATCTTAAGGGAATTCCCAAACAAAATTTTCATTGAAAAATTGACTTTATAAAGGCAAGTTTCCTAAGTTTAATGTGGTCAGGAAGCAACCTGAATAAGTGATTAACCATTCTGTATGTTTTTTCTTTGTAAATTCAGGACTTTAAATAAAATTATCTCACATTCTTGCCAGCACTGATTTTATACTTCCTCCAGTCATGGAAAGCACTAGTTGAGTGACTCTGGGAAATCTAGATTGTTTCTCAGTTTTCTCATTTGTAAGTCTCTATTTCATCAACCTTAAAAATATTTGTGTGAAGATAATTATTGTTAGATAAATGTTCAAAAACTATTTAAATGTCATAGAAATATGTGTTAGGGTCTGGTTATGAAATTATTTTCTGTAAATTTAGGGATAATTACTTATAAGTTGGAGCACCCAGGTGGCTCAGTCAGTTGAGCATCTGCCTTTGGCTCAGGTCATAATCTCAGAGTCCTGGGATCGAGCCCTGCATCAGGCTCCCTGCTCACCAGTGAATCTCCTTCTCTCTCTCCCTCTGACTCTCTTCCCTGCTTGTGATCTCTCTGTCTCTATCTCAAATGAATGAATAAAATCTTAAAAAATAATAATAATTACTTATAATTTAATTTTTTAATGTATATATGACTGACAATACCAAATATATATTTTTTTCAATTTTATTCAGTAAATGCATTGCAGTTCAATAATTACCATGTTCAATTTGTTATGTTCATATCTCCACTTGTCTTCAAACCAGTGTATCTAGAAAAAAAAGGACTATTTTTTTTAATTTTTTAAAAGATCTCTTATTTGTTTTTTATATTATAAAAATGCACATTATCTAAGTATTCTTATTAATGTTAGATATTAATGTCTACATAAAATTAAATATAGTTTAAACATTTTTGTTTATGTAATTTTTCAAAAAATAAACAAGAATTGGGCTCCTGGGTGGCTTAGTCAGATAAGTGTCTGCCTTTGGCTCAGGTCATCATCCCAGGGTCATGGGATTGAGTCCTGTATCTTGCTCCCTTCTCAAGCAGGGAGTCTGCTTCTCCCTATCTCTCTACTGCTCCCCCTGCTCGTGCTCTCTCTCTCTTTTTAGCTCTCTCTCTAATTAAAAATAGTCTTTTTTTAATATTTTATTTATTTTTTATTTATTTATTTGCCAGAGAGAGAGAGATCACAAGTAGGCAGAGAGGCAGGTAGAGAAAGAGAGAGGAAGCAGGCTCCCTGCTGAGCAGAGAGCCTGATGTGGGACTCGATCCCAGGAACCTGGGATCATGACTTGAGCCAAAGGCAGTGGCTTAACCAACTGAGCCATCCAGGTGCCCTAAAAAAAGTCTTTAATAAATAAATAGATAAATAAAACAAATAAACAAGTATTATAAGAGATACTCAATTTGACCTTTTTCTATTTTCAATTTCTTATAGCCCTCTTCTTGCTTAGCATTTTTTGTACTTCTTCTCACATCCCTAGATCCAACAAAGTGTTAGCTCTAAAAAGAATAATGATCTACTCTATCAAACTTTAATTGTCCAGAATCCATCCACTTTCCTCTTTATATTCTTCACATAAATTCATGTTAATAGTCAAACATTAAAATTACTAGATATTATGCAACTTCAACTTATTAAGATTTCCTTTGCTTTATGGATCTCTACTGTCGAAAGTACAATATTAGTGAAATCTAACTTGTGGTCTAATTCTTGCCTGCAACCAAGCAGATAACATGTCTGGAAAAAACATGTGACAATGATTTTTAATTTTTTTAAAAAAGATTTTATGTATTTATTTGACAGAGAGAGATCACAAGTAGGCAGAGAGGCAGGCAGAGAGAGGAGGAAGCAGGATCCCTGCTGAGCAGAGAGTCCAATGCAGGACTCGATCCCAGGACCCTGAGATCATGACCTGAGCTGAAGGCAGCAGCGTAACCCAATGAGCCACCCAGGCACCCTGATTTTTAATTTTTAACCTCCAGACTCAATTCTCTCAGATTTATATACCCAAATGCCTACTTAGCATCTCCAATTTAATGGACATCTCAGACATAATATGCCCTCAGCTGCCAAAATCTTCACTCAAAACGTTCCTTTTAAAAATAAAGTTAACTCTGTCTTTCCAGTTGTTCCTTTTATTTTATTTTTATTTTTTTTAAAAGATTTTATTTATTTATTTGACAGAGAGAAATCACAAGTAGATGGAGAGGCAGGCAGAGAGAGAGAGAGAGGGAAGCAGGCTCCCTGCCAAGCAGAGAGCCTGATGCGGGACTCAATCCCAGGACCCTGAGATCATGACCTGAGCCGAAGGCAGCGGCGTAACCCACTGAGCCACCCAGGCGCCCCTCCAGTTGTTCCTTTTAAAAACCTATCATGATCCTTCTCCTTTAGTATAAAACAATCTTTTGAGGAATCCTGTTATTTCAAAATTGCCCAAAGTGTATTTTTTTTTTCTAACTCTACATTTACCTCATGTTCCAAATCACCATCATCTCTAACTTGGATTTATCTCATATCTCACTACTTTCACACTGACTCATCTCGAGCAATTGTAAACAAAGAAATGAAAGTGACTGGGACATTCCTTGGCTCAGTATCCTCCATTTGGTTCCCACCGTATTCAAAGTAAAACCCAAGATCCATCCAAAGACCCTTAAGACCCTTTATAATCTAATGTAGTTTATTCCATTAACTAACTGCCCTGGCTCAAAATTTTCTTCTCATTGTTCTATTCCAATCTCTCCCTTGGTTTTTGTTTGTTTATTTACTCCTTCTTGTTCTTGTTTGTTGATTTCCCCCCCCCCCCCCAAACTGAGCAGACTCCTGCCCTGTACTTTTTTTCCATAAATGGAATGTTCTTTCTGGAGATAGCCAAACTGGTTACCAGTTTCTTCTTCATCATTTTACTCAAGTATCTATTTAAAGTATTGCCTTACGTAACTATATTACGAAAGGTTTCAACTCATCTCTCTCAGTGCTCCCAACTTCTTTTTCTCTGCTGATTTTTTGCCTGTGAATGATCTGGCATACAATATATCTTACATATATATTGTGTATTATCTCTTAATCCTCTAGAATATAAACTACATGAAAACTAGGGATTTTTAATTATTGTGTTTACTCTTTAATGCCAGAAACAAAATCAGTACCTGGCATACCACAAGGATAGATTATTCTGAAATGTCCTCTAGCTTAATAGAACTGCAAGATTCATTTCAGTGAAGTAGTCTATAGTGACTTAAAAATATACACTCACTATATTATATTGTCTTGGGCAGCTACAGTGATTTTTAACAGAGCAAAAGTATTGAAATCATTTTAAAATAGATCCTTGATATTCTTTAATGGACTCCCCAACAACAAAGAGAACATTCTCTGTTGGCAATTGATGAGCTTTATTGTTTCTTTTTTATACCTAAAGGTATAAATTTTTTAAATACAATTTTATTAAAATTAAAAAAAATAAAAATTTAATAAAAAATTTAACTCTCTAAACAGCATTAAAAAGTCCCCATAAACTTTGCCTAAAAATATCTACTTAAATGCCTAAAAAAAATCAAGGGATATTTTCATCTAAAGCTTGGAGGCATTTAAAACAATCTTTAAATTTTGATTTATGTTGACTTATATGCACTTTCTTAGGACAGTCAATGAGTTTGAAGAATATTATGCACAAGTTTGTAGAATAAGCATTAAAAATAAACCTGAAGAATCTAGAGATCCTTCATGAGTCTCTACATGGAAAACCATTTGGCGTAACCACATCGACTAAAAAGTGAGCTCTGATATAAATAGTTTCTGAAATCTTCTGCTGTTTAATGTACTTACCAAAAGCACCTTGACAGATAAATCAAGTTAAAATATAACCAAGGGGCGAGGGTATTCTCTGGGATGCTAGTGAAAAAGAAATACGAGAACAATCCCAGGAAAAAGATGATCCAGAAGAAGAGACTTGAGCCAGGATTTGGAGTCCTTTTTTATAAAGCGTCTGTACCAGCAAAAGCAGAGGAACTTAGGAATTGGCAAATTGATTGGAAGGTAAGCCTGGGAACCTTGTATTAATCCCATTTCTAATTACATTGTTTATTACATTCTATTTATTTTAAGAATAATGTGGATTGGTGCAGCCTCTTTGGAAAGCAGTGTGGAGATTCCTCAAGAAATTAAAAATAGAACTTACCTATGACCCTGCAATTGCACTCCTGGGTATTTACCCCAAAGATACAGATGTCGTGAAAAGAAGGACCATCTGTACCCCAATGTTTATAGCAGCAATAGCCACGGGTCGCCAAACTATGGAAAGAACCAAGATGTCCTTCAACGGACGAATGGATAAGGAAAATGTGGTTCATATACACTATGGAGTATTATGCCTCCATCAGAAAGGATGAATACCCAACTTTTGTAGCAACATGGACAGGAATGGAAGAGATTATGCTGAGTGAAATAAGTCAAGCAGAGAGAATCAATTATCATATGGTTTCACTTATTTGTGGAGCATAACAAATAGCATGGAGGACAAGGGGTGTTAGAGAGGAGAAGGGAGTTGGAGTAAATTGGAAGGGGAGGTGAATCATGAGAGACTATGGACTCTGAAAAACAATCTGAGGGGTTTGAAGTGGTGGGGGTGTGGGAGGTTGGGGTACCAGGTGGTGGGTATTATAGAGGGCACGGATTGCATGGAGCCCTGGGTGTGGTGAAAAAATAATGGATACTGTTATTTTGAAAATAAATAAATAAATTAAAAAAAATAAAAGAATGTGGATTATGTGAAAAGATTTCCTCTCTGTCTCAGTCCATCTTTGTCACCATTGTTACAATCAATACAGTGAGCTAGGTGTTGTGCCAAACACATTACAAACATAATATTTAATCTTCTTTTAACCTTGTGGGGTAGGTTTTATTATCAGAGTTAATGGAGGTTAAACAACTTACTCAGAGTCAGTGACAGTTCCAGGATTCCAACACTAGTTTATCACATTCCTAAATTCCCTTAGCTGGTATTGCATATTCTTCGCATAGGAGGCCTGGAGAAACATGGAGAAAGGGAGAAAAGGAGAAGGCATTTTGGGGGAATAAATAGTAAAATGATACTTGGGTATAAATTGCTACAAAACTATATGCTATGAAATCTCCCCAAATGTTAAAACCTTAAGCAAAATTTCACATCTCAATTTTTCTTTGGAGCGTTCTTCTGAGTATTGGAGAGAAGTGTTAAGTTTTCCTCTAGGGTTAATTGCAGAAATAAACAAAGATGACCCTGGAAATACAGCTATTCTTAAGAAAGGCAACTATCCCTTTTTAATATGAGCAGTCTTAAAAATGCATAAACATTTTGTCTGTTAAAGGGTTTTTATTTTTCCCATATGTTTAAGGATTTCAGTTATAGAACCTACCAACTATCATTCACCATGTCTTATAATTTGTAATATTCTGATAATTAGTATTCTTTATATAAAAATAAAATCTATCCTTTGTCATATATGTTAATTCCCGAATGCATGTTCTTCTTTATATACTGAATAAACTACTGTTGGGAAGCAAGAGTGATAGGAGAAAATCAAATTTAATAGGCATACATACAGGGAATCCACATTAACATGAAAATTCTAAGGACAGGAAAAATGAGGTTTATATTTCATTCTGTACTAAGAAGAAGAGAGTAGGGGTTTGTGTCATTAGAGGAAAGGAATGAACTTCATGGGGCAATAAGAAGAACAGATATTTGATAATCAGGTATTTGCTCTACAATACAGATGGGTTACTCAGATAAAATTTACTTCTGTTAAACCCTGATTCAGTAAAAGAACTTCAATTTAGATTCTTCTATGTGGTGGTTAAGACAGGAACAGAAGTTTCTCTTGAGCCCATGAGGTCTCAAATGTCTTTAGTTCAAAATAATCCACATTCTAAAGTGGCAAAGTCTGAGGGAATCATAAAGCAGAGAAAATTTGGTCCATAAGTGATACCTTGACCACAACCAGCCTACTGTCATTCAAAAGATGCTTCCTACAACAGAGGAAAAAAACTAATTTTAGTTTTGTACCATCTTACTTTGGCTATTAAAGCTCTTTCACTTATTTAAATTCATTCCAATCTTAGCCAGTCCTGACTACACACACACACACACACACACACACACACACACACACACATCCTTTCTTAAGATTCCTATCCCACAAAGCTCTGACAACTTTCTCTTCCCTTAACAAAACATACATTTTCTATACTTTGCATATAGAGATGTTTCCCTTATTATTTTAAAAACTTTAGTTATATAATTAATTATAATTCTTAACACTTAGAAACCGCAACTTTTAAAGAAAACTAAATAAACAACTGTGAACGGTTATACCAGCATTCTTTAGATTGACAGATTTATTAACACATTTCATAAATTCTAGAACATAGGTCTTTTTCAATTTTTCAATGTAGCACTAAAGCAGTCAAATATATTTTAGTTTCTCTGCAATAAGAAGTTAAAAATGGATAAACCTATATTCAGTAATGACTATTTCAGTATTTTTACTTAACTGGAAATGATCTAGATATTTAATGACTATCCATTATCTAGTGTAACTTAGCAAAAATTTTAAAGTTTGAAATTACCAAAAAGATTTAGAGAACTACTTCAGACATAAATATTGCTGAAAAGTTTCTTTATAAACTTTCATCTTATATACATCTCTTTAATTCACTTCTTAATAATTATTAGGTTGGTCATTAAAATTTCATGAGACATTAAATAGCTATAACCTTATCTTTTCTGCTGACAAACTCTGTAAGAGATAACATGACCTCATTTGACCTTCAGTAAGCCTAGTTAGAATGAAAGTATTACTGCAGATAACTCTAAAGAGAAGCCTGTTTTAATTAAATCAACAAGCTTAAACTAGCTTAATACCAAATATTTTTCCAGATTCCATGAACCTGAAATTCATTTGGATTAAGTTTCTATTACATTTATGAGAATCTAATTTATATAAGTACTTAATTTTATTTACAATTAAATATACCTCTTTTGCAAATTGATTTGGGCAATATCACCTGGACATAAGAAATACCACACATCTGCAATACACATAATCATAGGTCCACTTGAACCTAGAGATAGACACAAAGAGAAACTTCATAATTCCCACCTTTTAAGTTTCTGCCATGAAATGGGTATAATAAAAAACTCATTAATTTATAAAAGCAGTTAGATTTTTCAAATAACTTCTCCTCTTTTATTCTAACAATTACCCTCCTGAAGTGTGCATGTCAGACAGATGAACTAGGTAAGAGTTCTGGACAAAACCCTACGGAATATTTACATTTCAAGGTCATAGGAAAAAAGGGCAAGATCCTCCAAGGAGAATTTTGATTCTGGAAGTCCAATATTTAATGACCTTTGAGATAAATAGAGAAAGTTTTGGGATTGGTAGAAAGAATTAGTGGATTTTGATTTGTTTCTGAAACTATACTTCTGATCTTGTAAAGACTAGATTTGCAAAACAAGAACAACTATCTTTAATTTCTCAAAGAATTGACAACAAATTTATACCAAAGGACTGATACACCCATTCATTTATGTCAGCATGTTTTTCTTTCCCTCGGGTACATTTTGCTCAGGGTAGAAGCCTAAAAAGCATTGTCATGAGGTTTTGAAATTACCTTTCAATTTGGCCAAGTTTTTGATCATTAAGTTATTAAATCATATATATATACACACATATACACATATATGTGTATATATATGTATATGTGTGTATATATATATATATATATATATATATATATATATCATCAGGTTTTAACTGGAAGAAACAGTAAATACTTCTGGTAGTTTTAAACAACCCCAAGAACCCAAGAGGCATCCTCAAAAAAAGTACAAAATATCTTATCTTTCTCAAAATCTAGAATAACTTCCAAAGAGATCCAAAAGAAAGACTTGAGAACCTTTATGTCTCAGGCAGGCAAAAAGCTAAGCCAAATTCTTAGGATGGAAAAATGAGACAAGCAAGAAGGCCATAGCTATCCTAGAGCAAGAAAGGATCAATAACCAATTAGTTTGGATGTGGAAAGGAAGGGACAATATGAAATTTTATTTCCTTCTCTCTACTACGTTTAGGAGGAAATCTATTTACAATAACTTTTGAGGATCCTCCCTGGGTTTAAGAAATTTTGAAACTATGACCCTTAGTTTGACTTTTGACCAATGAGTGAAAAGTGCCTGTACAGGATTGGCTATATATCCTCTGGCGGTTTTATTTTAAAAGGACAATGCTTAATAGTCTCTTCAGGGTGGAAAGGCAATTCAAAGTAATGAATGATTGTTGGAAGAAAGGCAGTCAGGGACAAGGGGCTCCTGCCCTAAGAAGAAATGACCTTCCAAAGGATTTTAAAGGGCACCCTGGAAGGAACCCTTCACCCTTTCTCATCCTTCTCTGATAGGTAGATAACAAAAACCTAATTGGGTGACAGGGTCAGGAAGGGTTAATCAGATTAAAACAGCCCACAAACAAGTCCATAAAAACCAGTAGACTTAGAAACTTCAGTGGCAACCCACTAGGGTCCCTTCCTTCTTCAGGAACTTTGCACTATTGCTCAATAAGCTTTATTACTCAATGTTTAATGCCCACCATTCTTGGTTTGGTCTACTTCTTCAGTTTTTGAAGCAGCATGACCAGGAAGAGAGAGCACTAAAGGAAAAGAAATCCCACAACAAAATAATTACCAGAATGAGTACTCAAAGGATAGAGGAGAGCAGTGGGAGTTATGTCCATCTGCTATGTCAGTTTTCTGTAACTTTTGTCTTTATTTATTTATTTATTTATTTATTTATTTATTTATTTTAATAAATATTTTTATTTATTTATTTGACAGAGAGAGAAATCACAAGTAGGCAGAGAGGCAGGGAGAGAGAGAGAGGGAAGCAGGCTCCCCACTGAGCAGAGAGCCCGATGCGGGGCTGGATCCCAGGACCCTGGGATCATAACCTGAGCCGAAGGCAGAGGCTTTAACCCACTGAGCCACCCAGGCGCCCCACTTTTGTCTTTTTTTATTAAGTTATCTTTTTTTATTAACTTTTTGCAATGAGTCTTTCAATAAAACTATTTTGGAATTTTAAAATCTTTTGGAGGCTTTTGCATGCCAAGTCAAATAGGTATCCCATTCTATTTCTTTAATTTGGTAATCCTTACATTCAAATGCATTTTAAAAATAATTTTATTTAAATGGAAATCTCTTCATAATGGCTATTGAAATTCTAGTTGTCTTTAGTAAGATTATGCCATTTTTATAGATATCTACATCTTCCAGGACCACAGTTCTTAGACATAAAATAAAAAAAGACATCTTATGGCACACTCAACTCTTTGGATATAAAATATCTCATTTCTTTTAGCTTAGGTCTTTAGGTTTCTCAGAACCAAACTAATACTGAAGAAGGTTGTGTGAGGTATTTTACAGTACTTTGTTGCACGGAAATTTTCTTCAGTATGGCAGGTGAACTAGTGTCAATCTAAAGCCAAGAGGCCAGTCTGAGGACCCAGAGGGAAGTCCCAAAGAACCAGCCAAGAGGACCCTTGACTTCATGCAGGATAGTGAAACCATAAGGGGAAAGTAGAGTTTATTGAAGATATAAAGATTGCAGATGCAGAGGTACAATCGAGGAAAGGATCATGAGTTTTATCTTTGACGTCTGGGTGTCTTTACTGAGGATGGTGATCCGGTATATGTGTCCTCTCATGTATCTGCAAAACAAAAGGACAAAGTCCAAGTGTCCATGATAAGTCACTTATTCTTGAAGCCAGAGCTCTTGGCATTGGGATGTCTAGTGTCACTGGTTTAGATATTACCTATTTGCTGGAAGACTCCAAAGATGCCATTAACTCTTTGTCCCTTACAAGGAAGATGCATTAAGGCATGTGTAGGGCAAGAAGACCACCACCACTTCCCATGTCACTTGGGACGAGGAAAGGACTGAACAACCATACTTTAACAAATGGGGACTGTGGACTGATTCTATACAAATGAAGAATTTCAGCTGCCACCAGCAGTTCCTAACATGGAATCTGGAGGTTTGGGGACAAAACTAGGGCTAGGTTTTCAAATGGGGGAACTGACTGGAAAGCCAACTAGATTGAGAACTGAATCGCCACCCCATTACACCAAAATGGCCGGAATGTTGGGTTGGTGGCTTCAGGAATGCAGGAGGAACAATAGAAATGACCTCCAGGGCCACCATCTTCCAGCCCCCTCCCCCACCCTTTTTCAAGCCTTGATTCTACTGCCAAAAGGATGTACGCCCAGGTCACATCTCCATAGGTAACCCAATACCTATGCAGGAAACAGAAGTATCAGGACGCCCACCCCATACCCTCTGATCACTAAATACCCTACCACATATGGATGTGAGCCCATGCTCTGCCTTGGTGGAATAAAAGACCCCCACCAACTCGCTCCCAGTGCGACTTTCCTGACTCTGCTTTCCAGAGTCACGGGACCTCACCCGAGGGTGCCCACCTCCTCCTGGTGCGACTTTCCTGGCTCCCCTTCTCCTGAGCCCTGAAACTTCGCCGAAGAGTTCCTTTAATAAATCTTGCCTTGTGCCTACCTCGCCTCGTGTCGTGTTTATCTCACCTATGAAAACTTACAAGAACTCAATGCAAAGAGAACAGAGCTCAAAACCAAGAGAAACTTACAGCTCTCAGAAATGGTGAAAAAGTGAACTCAAAGTGCTTATGGGTACTACACCTGTGTTTCTCCTTATCCCTGTATGCCACAGAAAGTTTGCTTTGATCCCATCACTGTGACTAAATCTGTTTAATAAAAGAAAAATTCAGAGTAAATTTAAAGATCTAATTGCCTGTAGTCAAGTAGTCATAAATTGGGCAACACTTCACTTAGCAAATAGAAGGGAGTTCTGAGGAGTTGTATAAAATGACTATTTTTATAGCAGAAGGAAGTTAAAAGAGTGGATTATTTCAGACAAGTTCACCTCACCTTATGAGAAGACAGGGGGTCTTATGCAAAGTGTATCAGAAAATTCCAGACTGATTGGTAAAATTTTACCCCTGGGTGAAACTGAAACTACAATTAGATTAGGCTTTAAGTCTTGGTGGAACTTAGCAAAAGTGATACCATTTTGGGCCTATAGTTTCTTTTTAACAGGGTAATGGTAATTATTGGATTTTTTACCATTCATAACAAAATTCCATAGTACATTATGCATACCAGTATTACGAGCCAGTTTACTTTTAATATTATATTAAGTTCTATTTATGTATAGGTTTTGTGTTTTAGTCCTAATGTGTTTTTTATTATTTTATTAACTAATTATTTATTTATTTGTGAGAGAGAGTATGAGAGCAGGGAGAAGGTCAGAGGAAGAAGAAGGGAATTTCAAATGGACTCCATGCTGAAAGCAGAGCCTGACTCAGGGCTTAATCACAAGACCCTAAGATCATGACCTGAGCCAAAGCAAGAATCCAATGCCCAATTGCCCGAAACACCCAGGCATCTCTAGTCCTAATGTTTTATTACTATTATATTGTTTCAAGCTTAAACATTTTGCAAATATAGTCAGCACTTTACTTTTTTTGGCCAAAGCCCAATTTAAAAATCAAGTTATCAAGAAGATATCAATTTTTGGTCTGTTTATAGGATCACATTTTATTAGGGATAGTAACCATGCGCCTAATGAAGAGAACTATTCACGAATAAGCTCTGAAATATTAGAAAATGAGCTACTGTTTTAACTGTGGTTTTTGGCAAAGTGTTATGGTAGGGTGAGATTATATCTAAGGACTGTGTAAAAATATGGATTTAGAGTTTTAAGGCTGAGATTTTTAAAAAATTTTCTTTTTATTTTTTTAAAAGATTTTATATATTTATTTGACAGATGGAGATCACAAGTAGACAGAGAGGGAAGCAGAGAGATTGGGAGGGTGGAGCAGGCCCCCCACTGAGCAGAAAGCCTGAGGTGGGGTTCCATCCCAGGACCCTGGAATCATGACTGAGCCTAAAGCAGAGGCTCTAACCCACTGAGCCACCCAGGTGCCCCATTGCTGACATAATTATTAATAGTACTTCAACCTCAGAAATGTTCTGTTTTGACAGTGAATTACATAGTCATTCAAAAGAAGTAGAACTTGCCACTACAAAATACACCTCTTTGGCATTAAGATTATCTTCAGGTGATTAATTTTTAAGAAATCATGGGCACAAGAGAAGCTCTGAAAACTGGCAGAAGGGGTCCTCTGTAAGAGACATTTACATTTATAAGAAAAATCTCCATTTGTAAGGGTGACTTCTTCTCTAAACCAGGAATAGGAGGATGACAATCTGTAGATACTCTTAAAAAGGCACCGACTTAAGTCTGCACAACAATCACACACTTATTTAGGGGCTTTTCCTGAAAACTTTGCTCTCCCAGCCCAGCCTCCTTTTGTCTTTATCTGGAGATGATGTTTAAGGTGAAGGGTTGGGCCATTATGTGGAGTTTTTCCATTTTTCTGGATATCATTTTGCCTCCTCTGTTGTTAAGTCTTCACCCCAAGGTGAACAGCTAATGAGAAAGAAAGAGAGAAAGATCAGAAAGGACCTATCTCTAATTTTACTCCTCATGGACACTTAAGTTAATTTTCTCCAGAAATGACCTGTAGTCCATATGACAATAATTCTTCATTTAGGAAAATCCCACCTTGTTAAATTGTGAGAATGTAAATTTGAAGTGCTTTTGACTTGGAGAAGTTTATCATAACAAAATAGTTTAATTTCACCGAGAATGAAATGTCCCTCCCCCGCAAGGAATTTATCTATTAATGGCATGCTATGATTAATTAATTGGCTCTGGGAACTAGTATACCATATTAGTCACTTTCATATTAGTGGGCCCAGAAGTGTCAAATAGATAAGACAGTGATTGTATTTCTACATGTCCATCCATTTCCCTCCAAGACATTTTGTTAATGTGCAGCTTCTATGCAATTTCCCGCAGTGTAGGTCTGATCTAACTTAGTTCAAGCTTTGGTAGTTTAATGCTTAGAAATGACTCATGTTCTAGCAGAAAATCTTTCATTACTTTTTTGTGATATTATAGACAACAGTGTCCCTTGGGGGCATGACAACTGATCCCAGCAGGGTTATTTACAGTGACATGGTGACACTATTGTCAAGGGGGATTGCCAAAGGGTAAGTTTCTTCAATGTCAATTTCAACCCAGAAGCAATTTCTGCAGTTGTAAATAATTCTATTTCATCTCTAGTCAGGTAACTGCTGTCAAATTAAAGAGGTGTTCAAAACTCACAGCACAATTTTGCTTTTTCATTATTATATCTGCAATTTGATTGGTGTGATATATTTCCTTGCATGAATGAGCAAATTTATAGAAAATTTATTCAACTAGAGATGCTTGCAATTCTTTACATGTCAACTTCTAAATTCATAGTGCAAGATATTTGGGAAATATATGAATGTAATTCAAGTAAAAATTTTAAGTGTAATATAATTATTTTCTTAAAGTATTAAAGCTCATCTTTCATTAATATTAAAACCCATTAAAACATTCAATTGTGTAAATAGAAAAACTTGACTAAGAAAGTTATGTGTCAGCCATTTCACTTACATTATTTAATCTCAGTAGCCTATGAATAAGCCATTTATTGTTATACAAGGTAACTTATCCTCAGACACATAAATAACCTTCCAAGTCCACAAAATATTTATGTCTATGATCTGAAATATCTGACTCAAAATTTAGCATTCAAGCATACCTCCTTTTATTGTGCTTTGCTTTATTGTGCTTTTCAGATAGTTGTGTTTTTACAAATTGAAGGTTTATGGCAAGCCCTATGTCCAGCAATCCCTTGGTACCATTTTTCCAGCAGCAGCTGGTCACTGCATGTCTCTGGTAATTTTCGTAATTCTCATAATATTTCAAACATTTTCATTATCATCGCATTTATTATGATGATCTATGATTAATGATTATGACTCACTGAAAGCTCAAATGATGGTTAGCATTTTTTAATAATAAAACATTTTTAATTAAGATATACATATTGTTATTTTATTTTATTTTTTAAAGATTTACTTATTTATTTATTTGACAGACAGAGATCACAAGGAGGCTGAGAGGCAGGCAGAGAGAGGGGAGGGGGAAGCAGGCTCCCTGCAGAGCAGAGAGCCCGATTCAGGGCTTGATCCCAGGACCCCAGGATCATGACCTGAGCCAAAGGCAGAGATTTTAACCCACTGAGCCACCCAGGTGCCCCACACATTGTTATTTTAGATGCAATACTATAGCACACTTAATACACTACAGCATTAGGTAAACATAATTTTTATATGCACTGTGAAACCAAAAAATTTATTTGACTGCCATTGTTGCACTGGTCTGGAACCAAACTTGCAATATTTCTGAGGTATGCCTGTAATCTCTATGCCACATTGCTCTCTCATATTTAAAAGGTACTGAAGAACACTGAATGAGGGTCAAGGGCCTTTGTTTGCATTCCAAGCACCAAAGTGACTGTCACACTTGTTCTCAGACCTACCTTGAGATCAAAATAAGTGCTCTAATCAATTTTCAGCATGATAGACATTCAAATATATGAAGTTAATCATATCACTCTAACATCTCCTCTTTTCCATTTTCCTAGGACAGTTGGAGTTAGAGTCTGGGTTAAAGTTCTCAGTAGCTCACAGAATGCTTAATCCACTCATGTTTCTCAATATTCCTCTTCATATGCAGTTGCCAAGACTTAAAAATATACTTTAGGTATAATCTGCTTATCTCTCAAAAGTTTGGGTTATTTTAAAGAGTACTTCTATGAATGGGGCATTAATTCTTTAATTATTTTCTATGTGGTCTGCATTTTTTGACTAATTGATTTAACCAAACCATATAAATCTTTATTTTTTTTCCTATTTTTTTAATCTCACAATGCATAATTTTCACCTGTGGGAGGGAAACTACTAAAATACATCTGTTCATGATTGTGGGCATATGGAATTCAGATCATAACTTTCTATAAATAAGGTTAGAATTTAGGAGATTTTTTTTTTGGCCAGGATATTTAGATTTTAGTGAATAAGTGCAAATAAAAGTATTTAAAATGTGGATAAAACATAGATAATCAATATCAATATATTTTTGTTTTTTTCAGTTTATTAAGCAATGTTTGTTAATTGATAAAGCTTTTTTTCCCATTTTACTAATAAAAACTAAATGGATCTTAGATATCAACTTATCCTTTCCTTCTTGGACAAGAGTCTGACACATATAGATACATGCATCACCAAATATTTACCTAAATTATTATTTTCCACCTTACATGGTTGATGTTATTTATAAACACATTTACTTTAATAAGAAAAAATTTAATTTCTCTTGAATGTTTTCTTTATTGCTTCACCTACCTTGTTTTGATTTAGAAGATAATATTTAACAAGAGTTATATATTTCAAAAAATGAGATAAATATAATTTTAAGATGAAGGAAATGTAAAAAAATGATGATGTTAGAATTGCTTTGATTCTTTGAACTTTGTATTAAATAATGTTTGGATTATGGGAAATTTAATTTAAGTACACTCTAAATTTAAATGAAGAATGAATATCAGTTTGAATGCCTTTATTTTATTTTCAATCAAATGAACAAAGAAGGGTAAAAAAATAATAAATTATAATAAAAAAAGAAACTTCAGATCAAAAGATATGATAGTTAATTATTCCAGAGAATCTCATATGGGAAAATTCCAAAGATAATTGGAATATTAATTAATGCAATTAATTAACATAAAACAACTTAGCCTACATGTCAATGTCTATTGGTGTAAATAAAGTTCTTTGATTGGAAAATACTGCACCCAGGAGAATGAGCTATTAGCAAATTAATATCTTGTTTTTATTAATTATCAACATGTTTCAAATAAACACTGTGTACAGGCACTTTGCATCTACTAATCTAGAGTAAGATATCGTCCTTACACTAAAGATCATTAATGAACTTAAATATAGGTAAAGTTAAATTACAATTACATTGCTGCGGAAAATCTGAAGCGACTGAAGAAACTCAAGCGGTGCACGGAAATCTGGGAGAACACAGTTTTATTTTCACTGGCGGGCTCAGTGGGATCATTCCCCAAAGACTGAGCACCCAGCAGGGTTAGATGAGTTTTTATGGTTAAGGGCAATGGGGGATGGTAACGGGACATTTTTCCGCAGTGTCTAAGGCCGATTGGCCCCCTTTATGCAGAAGAATGATCTATATGGAAGGGTCTCAGGAGAGTGCTAAGTCATCCTGGGGGGACTTGTTTTATTTTCTTAACCAAGTGGGATGGCCATTTGGTCTTTTTCTGCCTCAGCAGGAGCAATGGAGAGCAGCAGACAGGAAGGGGCTGAGGCCTAGGGGTCTCTATCCACCTCATACCCCCCGTCTTGATGACTGGCAGGAGTACCCTAAAGATCATCATTATCTAAATCTAAGGGATATTTGGGGCACCTGGGTGGCTCAGTGGGTTAAAGCCTCTGCCTTCGGCTCAGGTCGTGATCCCAGGGTCCTGGGATTGAGCCCCACTTTGGGCTCTCTGCTCAGCGGGGAGCCTGCTTCCTCCTCTCTCTCTGCCTGCCTCTCTGCCTACTTGTGATCTCTGTCTGTCAAATAAATAAAATCTTAAAAAAAAAACACAAAAACCTGCTTTAAGAGATACCCTCAGACCTTGAGGATACGGGCAGTTGTGTGTTGAAAGACAGTATCTCTAATAAAATGGACAAGGCTGTTGGAGAGACAAGGACCAAGGGTGACTAGGAGGAGTAGGGACGATAAAGGGCCTGCGAGGGGTAATAACCAAGATGTCCATGATTGTGGATGGAAACCCCAATATGTGAGTTCTTCTTGATGATGCTGGATGGGTTCCTGGAGCTCACAAACCTTGGAGTGACAATCCTGGACTGATTGATACAGCAGCAGCATTCTTCCTGTATGAAGAGACAGGTTTCTCCCTTTTCAGCAGTGAGGAGATCTAGGGCTCGCCCATTTTGGAGGGCTTTTGCCACCAGACTGGAGAGTTGTGTCTGGAGGGATGTTAATGAATCTGGGACTGGTTCCATGTCATTGTTGAGTTCCAGTGAAAGCCTGAAGTAAAAGTGAAGGGAAATCCCAAGGCCCGTTTTGCCAGTAGCTATGCTGGTGAAGATTTTGGCCCCTAGGAGGAACAGTAAGATTACTGCCTGTTGACTTCGGTGGTGAAGAAAGAGCTGGGACTGGAACTGGAAGTCTGAGTATAGTGAGGCAGAGGGGGACAAAAACACAAATATGCAACCAGAAAGAGTGTTTGTTACCTTTGTTGCAGCACCTAAAGAAAAAGTTGTTTTCACAGGAGAGGAAGAAACTGGGGTGGGGGGTGTGCAGTTAGGCAGAGGGTGTGAAGTTCTGGCCATCTGGATCAGGGGTCTTGGTGCAGCTGGGAGGGAAGAAACCAGGTTAGATTGTTAGCTGGAAGCAGCATGACTGAGTTTTGTATAGGGTCAAAACTCATAGGGCTTGTATTATTGGGCAATGTCCAGTTAGGAGGGATGGGGATATTGAAGAAAGCCGATTGAGTCAAGGTGAGACTAACCCAGCAGGCGGAACCAGTAGGGAAATGGGTGGAGTTGAGCCATAAGTGGTAGGAGGTGTTGACAAGTATAGTTTTGAATGGTTGACCCTAGGGGAGTGGGAGGAGTACTGCTAAGAGAGTAGATATGTCCACCCTAAGGAGGTCTCAGCATGTCATTTGGATAAGTTATCCTTGAGAGTACGGTTCATACACTCTACTTTCCCCGAGCTCTGAGGCCAGTAGGCCATTGTCAGTGTGCATGGTAAGCAGGATCCTGTACCGAGGCATGACTTCCCAGAGGAGTACTCTGGTGACTTCTCTGGTCTTCTCTGTCTGGATTGGATATGCCTCTACCCACCCTGAGAAGGTACAGACCAGAACTAGCAGATATTTTATACCTTGGTAAGGGGTCATTTCTGTGAAGTCCACGTCCAGGTCTTTGAAGGGAGCTGTCCCTGTGTGCTGTACTCTGGGGCATGGGGAAGGTCTGGTTTTTGGGTTGTGTCTAGCACAAGTGGTGCACCAATCTGTGAGCGACTTGCATAAGGTTGCAAGTCTGACGATGTAGAAATATTCTGGCAGCTGTTTTCAAGCCCTGTTTTTCCCAAGTGTGAAGCTGAATGTTGTTCAGTGACAGCATAGCGGGGGCGGTTTTCTGGAATGAATAAGCGCCCATCCAGGAGGATCTGCCACCCTTGGGGATGGTGAATGGCTCCCTCGGTTTTGGCCCAGACATCTTCAGCTGCTGTGTAAGTGGGATTTTGTAAGGGGGAGGGGGATAACTGGTACTATAATGGCAGGTTGTTCATCTTGGGCAGCTTCCCTGGCTTCCTGGTCAGCTAAGAAGTTCCGTGTAGCTGGTTCAGCATCTCCTTTTTGGTGTTCCTGGCAGTAGATGACAGCTAAGCTCTGGGGCACCCATAATGCTTCTAAAAACTGGAGGATTTTACTTTTGTTCCTGATGGTTTTCCATCTGATGTGAGGAGTCCTCTTTCTTTATAGATTGCCCCATGTATACATAGAGTGACAAAGGTATATCTTGAATCAGTATATATGTTGACCTTTTTGTCCTTAGACAGTAAGAGTGCCCAGATGAGGGCCCAGAGTTCAGTTCTCTGAGCTAACCATCCCTCAGGGAGTGCTTTGGCTTCTAGGACTTCTGTAGCTATGGCAATGGAGTAACACGCTTTTCTTAGGCCATTGCTTAGGAAGTTGCTAACATCAGTGTATAGGGTAAAGTCAGCATTTGTCAAAGGGGAGTCCTGGAGTTCTGGCTGGGTGGTGTAGACTTCAGTTACGATTTCCAGACAGTTATGTTCTGGTTCCCCTTTCACTGTTGGGAGGAAGGATGTGGCCAGGTTGAGAACCTGCACAGTCTGTAGGTTTATGTGAGGATTTTCTAGAAGTAGCCCTTGACATTGAGTGAGCCTCACATTTGATATCCATTTCTGACCCTGACTGTTCAGAAGAGAGATCACTGAGTGGGAAACTTCTACTGTGAGCTGTAGTCCTAGAGTGAGCTTATCAGCCTCCTTGATAAGAAGTATGGAGGCTGCCAGGGCCTGTAGGCAAGGGGATCATCTGGAGGTGAGAGGGTCTAATTTCTTTGACAGATATGCAGTGGGCTTTTCCTAAGGGTCTATTGGTTGGGTTAGAAGTCCTAAGGCAATTTTGTTTTTATCACGAACATACAGGCAGAAGGGTTTCCCAGTATTGTGTAGGCCTAGGGCTGGGGCCCTTCCAGTTAAGTCCTTGAGTTACTTGAAAGCCTTTACTTGTCTGTCTTCCCATTGTAGAAGCTGATCATCCAGTCCCATTAGTGAATCATACAGGGGCCTGGCTATGACTGAGAACTCTGGTATCCAGATTCTACAGAATCCTGTAGCCCCCAGGAACTCACACAAGGCTCGTTTGGTGGTGGGCCATGGGAGGTTAGTTATCATGGCTTTGTTCGGTGCTGAGAGCCCGTCTTCCTTGAATTATCTTGAGTCCTAAGTATTTGACCTCTTGCCTACATAAATGAACCTTTTTCCAGGATGCTCGATATCCTCTTTTTGATAAGCGATGTAGGAGGTTGAGTGTTGCTCAGTGGCAGGTTTCCTTAGTTGGGCTGGCGACAAGAAGGTCATCAACATACTGGAGTACCATGCAGCCAGTTCGTTCCCTGAGGAAGTAAGCCAAGTCAGAGGCCAGGGCTTCACTAAATATTGTTGGTGAGTTTTTAAACCCCTGTGGAAGTCTGGTCCAGGTGAGTTGCATCTGGTGTCCCGAACTGACATCAGTCCATTCAAAGGCAAAGAGAGGTTGACTTATGGGAGCTAGGCAAATACAGAAAAAAGCACCCTTTAGATCTAGGCAGGGATCTGGTGGAATCTAGCTTAAGAGGGTATAGGGGTTTGGCACTACCAGGTGTAGAAGTCTGAGCAACCCGGTTTATGACATGCAAGTCCTGGATGGTTCGGTAGTCATCATCGGGCTTTTTGACTGGGAGCAGTGGAGTGTTGCAGGGAGATTAGCATTTGACTAGAATGCCTGTTTCTTTTAGTCACTCTAGGTGGGCCTATATGACTATTTGGGGTTCTCATGAGGTCGGATACTGCCTTTACCATTGCAGCTGTGTTCCAGCCTTTAGTTCTATAATGACTGGCACTCACTAGATGTCAAGTCTGGAAGATTTATCGTCCGCCCATACATCAGGGACTGCAGTCCAGTAGGCCTCTGGGTTTGTTTCAGGGTGTTCTTGTTCCAACAGTTCTCATTTTTCATCCTAAGATGTGTTGAGGGACTAGATAAGTTGAGCTCTGGTGGGGTTTAGACTCATGGTGACCTGTCCAAAAGATTAGAAGGAGATTTGTGCTCCTAATTTTGAAAGCAAATATCTTCCCAGTAAAGGGAGTAGGCAGCCTGGAACATATAGAAATTCATGGGACACACTGTGTCTGCCTAGTTTACAATCCGGGATTGGCAAAAGGGTTGGCTTATGGCTCAATCCCCTGTGGCACCCCTGATGGTTAGGTTTTGTCCTGTGCCCTAGGTGCCTAGGGTTCGTCCTAGGTGCCACTGGTGGCTCCTAGGAGCCTAACATTAATGAGCCCAGTCTCCATCAGTCTGAGTCTATGTTGGCTGGTCTGATAAAGTCTGGATCCCAGTCTTCCTGGGTTTCAGGTCAGGTAGAGGATGTGAATGGTTTTGGCCTTTGATTTGAGCATTCATTCTTCCAGTGCCCCATTTCCTTGCAGTATACACATTGATCCTTTTTGAGGGTTCTGCATTGTTGAGGCTGTCCTCTTAACTGTTCTAGCGGTTCCCATAGTTAAAAGTTTTCTTGAAGGGCTGCGGCCAGCAGGGTGACCTTTTGTTTCATCTTCTTTTCAGCCTCATTCATGTTCTACTACAGTGTCTCGGTTTTGCTAGATCTTATTGGCTATTTCTAATAGCTGGATGATGTTCATCCCAGCAAAACCCTGAAGTTTTTGTAGCTTGTGACGGATATCAGGGGCTGACCATGCTTGAAGGCTGCATTTACCATCCATTAGTTCTTGGGTACTTCTGAGTCAAATAGAGTGTATGTGCGGAAAATCTCACAAAGCTGCTCATAGTAATTACCAGGAGTCTCTTCCCCATCCTGGGTCACATCAGCTATCTTTAACATGTTGGTAGGTTTCTTGTCAGAGACCTCGCAGGATGGCTTCCTGGTAGTGCTTGATAGCATTATGACCTTCTTCGTGTTAGGCCAATTGTCTGGTGAAGACTTCTGAGCCCATCCCTCAGTATTCATAATGCCTGCTGGAGCCACCTCCTCAAGCCACTTATGCACCTCCTGAAGGATTCTTCTTCTCTCCTTGCTTTTGAACAAGGTGTGAAGAACATGTTGACAATCTTTCAACGTTGGTGGGTTTGGAAGAGGGATTCCATGAGGTCAATCATTGCCTGTGGTTTCTCTGAATATGTGGGAGTATGATGTTTCCCATTTAGGAGGTCAGTAGTGGTGAAAGGCTGATAATAAATGATGGGCTGGCCCAGTTGGGGGGTGCCATCTGCACCAATCATATCAGGACCTCGAGTCTCATGCAGGGGCAATTGGTAAGCTGGGATGTCCCATGTTCAATGGTGGCATGTGGTGTTTTGGGGTTTGCGTTCCAGGGAAGAGTTCCCACCATGAGGAGTTGGGGCTGAACACAGGTTGGTAATAAGAACATTGACAGTTGGGGAACCAGAAGCAGCAGGAGTTGGTGGAATCAAAGGTGTTGGAGAGACAATAGTTGGTGCTGAAACAGGAGAATGCAGGGATGGTGTAACCAGTGGTGAAACCAAGGGTGGTGGAGTGCTCCCACCTCAGGAGCAGTCAGGAGGACCAGAGAAATGTAGGGTGGTGGGAGCTCTTCCTCTCGATCCCCCTGATATATGGCTTTATTCTGAATACCTCTGGCTGGCTAAGTAAGGAGGATCCTGCACTGTCCCTTACTATTGATGCAGAGCCATACCCATGAGGGAAGAGTTCCAGCTATTTCTAACCAGGAGTCAATATATGAAAAGTGATCTGGGTGCCCTGGGTTTTCCGTAACTATGTGATAAACATGTTGGATGGTGGGCAAATCTAAGGTTCCTTCTGAGGGCCATCTAAATCGAAACTAGACCATTCTAGCTTGCATGGGGTCCTGCGTTTTCCTGGGGTCATATGAACCCTGTAGTCACCACTGAAGCCCTTTTTAAAATTTTTAGGCATGCAGTCAAAGACAGTGGGTTTACTGGGTTTCCCTCCCATCATGAATGATGTTGCAAACAAAGGGAGGGGATTCTTTCAGATGCTGTCCTGCTCACATCCCTCTCAGGAACTTAGCAGCATCTTAGCTAAGGTCTATCCGTATAAGCCCCGGACCAGGCTGCTCCGTGGAGTAGATGACCATTATGCTGTATGACACTCCTGTGAGACTCGGGGTCTAGCCCACTCAGAAACTGTAGCCTAAGCAATGGAGTTGTACAGACAGATTCACATAGTCAGGCACTCTTTATATTTAGTCAGGTTGGACAGCCCCCACCCGGGTATCCCTGACTAATGGGAGGTGATTAGGCTTCCCATCTGTCCCCAGTGAATGGGTCTTACTTGGGCAGTGGCCCCAGGGCTTACCTGGTCCGACGGGTGGAAGTGAGCCGCAGCTGTCTGGGAGAACCCAGGTTTGGGTCCACTGAAATCAGCAGGGTGCACCTAAACCCTAGTGTAGGTACCCCGTCGTCTTCTGCGGCCTGTCTCCTGTCGCACACTGGTGGCACAGTGGGCCAGCACAGTTGGGTTTCCCAGTCAGAGAACCAAATGTTGGGGAAAATCTGAAGCGAACAAAGAAACTCAAGCGGCACATGGAAATCTAGAACACAGCTTTATTTTCAGTGGAAGTCTCAGTGGGCTCATTCCCCAAAGACTGAGCACCCAGCAGGGTTAGAGGTGAGTTTTTTATGGTTATGGGTGATTGGGGGATGGTAATGGGACATTTTTTTTGTGGTCTCTCATGCCAGATTGGCCCCTTTTATGTGGAAGTGTCTATATGGAAGCATCTCAGGAGAGGGCTAAGTCATCCTGGAGAACTTATTTTCTTTTCTTAACCAAGTGAGATGGCCTTTTGGTCTTTTTCTGCCTCAGTAGGAGCAATGGAGAGCAGCAGACAGGAAGGAGCTGAGGCCCAAGGTTCTCTATCCACCTCAACATGAATATGCATATAAAGATTTTTTTTATTATATATTTTTCCTAACTGGTATAATACAAATTAAAGTCTACCTAATTCCATGAAGACTTGAATCAATTGCTAAGGTGTTCTTACAAGTTCTGACTGAAGTTCCAAAAAGCTAACATTTTGTCATTAATGAAACACAACATGGCTAACATATAAAAAGTAAAAAGGAAAAACAAAAACAAAATAAACCTAAATAAAACTAAATATTGACCAATGCATGTACTGTGAACTGCAATTGCTATTATTTCTATAGATTCCATATATTCTATTTTTTCTCTTCTTCTCAGGTATAGACATTAACTATCACATACCTATGTGCACTTTTTTTTTTTTAACAACAAAGTGCTATGATTTGTGAATAGTAAAGAGTGACATTAATTTTACTTTTATTATTCAAGAATCTTCTTACTTGGAAAAAATTGAATTAGTAAGTGATGGGTTGTAACCCAAGTATAAATAATAAATAAATGCATTAAAAATTATGTCAGAAAATATATTTTTAAATCAAATCCACCCATGCATGTATGACCACAAAGAACACAATTATAGAGGAGATAGTTTTTCTACAATCTTTTACAAATACCTTTGAAATATAAAGCATATTACCTGTCAAAATTTCGCATGAAAAATTAATGTAAAATTTGTAAAGATTTCTAAAAATAGCAGTTTCCAGAATACTGTTTTATACCTAAAATATAAAAATAATGTCTTTTTGATGCTTTTTAATCTGATGAAATTTCCATATTCTGCATACATTTGTTAGGTGTTTATTTTATTTTATTTTAAAAAATATTTTATTTATTTATTTGACAGAGAGAGATCACAAGTAGGCAGAGAGGCAGGCAGAGAGAGAGGAGGAAGCAGGCTCCCTCCTGAGCAGAGAGCCCGATGCAGGGCTTGATTCTAGGACCCTGGGATCATGACCTGAGCTGAAGGCAGAGGCTTTAACCCACTGAGCCACACAGGCGCCACTGTTAGTTGTTTATTAAGTTGGTAGATGACATAGCATAAAAGAAATTCTTTTCTCTTCAATTTAGATTTCATCAGAATTTTCCATGGGATATAAGAAAAATGGAAAACCATTTTAGTGAAATGCCTCTAAATGAACTATCTAAATGCCTGAGTCTCAAATGGTGGCTAGTGTATATATCACAAAATTACTATGTGACTTTGGACTGAAAGACCCGCGGATCCCCTTACCCAAGAATCCAACACTGCCACTGGATGCAATCAGCAAGAGGTTCTTTATTGTTACGCAGGCGCCTGCGGGTGGTCAGCGCGCGCCTGCGGGTGGTCAGCAGCTCCTGCTAGCTGAGCACACCTGGCTGGGGTGGTGCAGGATTTTTATAGACAGGTGCAAACAAGTTTTGGGTGGGGCGCAACTGATTGGTGGACAGTTTGAACTTTTGAAAAAGGCATATGTGGAGTTTGCTGATTGGCTTTGGGGACCCGCTCGCGCGGAAGAGAGAGGCGGGAAGGGGGAACAAGTTGATTGGTTCTGAGGGCCCGTGCGCGGGAGGAGAGAGGCAGGGAGGGGGAACAAGAAGGGGGAAGGTAGGAATGCCATCATGGCGTCTTCTATTAATTCTATAAGCGAAACAGTTACAGAAGGGCAAAAGAGCAATTAGTCACGCAATTAATAACCTAATCTACGCCTAAAAGCCAGCGGTTCACAGAAAAGCAAACAAGCGGTTAGTTATCCTCTCTATCTTCCAGGGGAGGGGACTTTTCAGGGCAGGGGTCTTTCATTCCCCCCTTTTTCTTTATCATGGATAGAATCTTCTATCCATTCGCTTGTTCTTGCATGTCCTGCCCTTCCATTGAGCTAGTCTGGGGCTCTGTTTGTTTGAGGAGTTGGTATCGCTGTGTCAGTACCATAGTCTGAACAACAGACAGGCGATCTTTAATGAACTGTACTAACCTGTTTAAGACACAAGGACCAAAAGTTAGAATTAATAACAGAATGATGAGAGGGCCCGTTATAGATGACAACAAAGTAGTAAGCCAAGGCAATCTGTTGAACCAGTTTTCGCGGTGGAGAAGGGTGGAGAGGGGTGCAAGGCATTAGCCCCTTCTCCGTCCTCAGCCAGCCTCCTGCTCCTTCATTTCCCCCTGAACAATCTTGACCCTGAAATCTTTAAGGGAGTTGAAGGTGGAAGGTCTCATCTTCTGTAACTTCTTCATGCTGAATAGGGGCGTAGAGCTGTCCCTACCTGCTCGGGTCAATATTGATCAGGGAAGGAACGTATAAGGGAGTTACAAAGGTGGAGGCAGCTGAATCCAGTGCTGACAGTGAAGAGGCGTCCTTGCGCGCGACAAGGATCGTCTGTCGTGGCAAAGTCATTGTAGCAATGGAGTCTCGGCACCAAGTAGAGAAACATGGAACAAAGCAACATATTAAGATTAATAAGGCGATAAGAATGAAAAGCCCGAAAAAGAGATTCGGCCATAGTCCTCCTTCAAACCAGGAACTTAACCATTCACTGAGAGAGAGAGAGAGGGATCTTGTAGGGCCTTAATCTGGGTGTTCATATCCTTTATTATTCCTGTGACATTTTTGTGATAGTCTGGGATGTATACGCAACATTCTGTCTTGATAATTGCACATGTGCTACCCTGGGCTGCTGTCAGGACATCTAAGGCCATCCTATTTTGTAAGACTGCCCTGCGTATCTGTGACACTTCAGTATTAAGCTGGGAGATGCTATTTAGTGAATCATTGAGTGCCTTTGTAGTATATTTATTAAGGGCTTCTACATGCCACATGACATCCTCTAGTCCCGCAGATGGAACAAAGATGGATGCTAAGTGATCATACCATTTAAAAACAGATCGTGTCCATCTTTGTTTCAAGTTGGGGAGATTAGCTGGAGTTGTAATGGTTTTAGTAATGAGCCCATGAATCCAGGCAAATCCTCAAGTACAGCGACCTATCCACCCTGGAGGAAGCCAGGGCCACAGGTTGGTTCCACATATCCAGTGGCTTCCGTTTGGAGCTGGCCATCTAATGCCAGGTCGCCTTGCCCAATCAGTAGCAAATCAGTCAGTAGCCTAGAGTACTATTACTTGGGAACACATTTCTAGTGAGCCATCCTAGACATCTTGTGTTATTTGCCCAAGTACCACTCGTATGATTCTTGTTCCCAGCATAAAACTGCCTTCTGACTGAGCTGTCCAATCATGGGTGTAAGACACAGATGTGTATCCCAGATTTGATATATGCCATCCTTAGTATA
This sequence comes from Mustela nivalis, assembly GCF_964662115.1. Lineage (NCBI taxonomy): Eukaryota > Metazoa > Chordata > Mammalia > Carnivora > Mustelidae > Mustela > Mustela nivalis. Next base: position 51,811,464 of record NC_139035.1, on the reverse strand, counting down.
GCGATGAGGAGGGTTTTGGAACTTCGGCCCATATTGGATTGGGGAGTTATGGCTTGATAGCAATCCCCTTTCTTTCCAAATAGCTCCATGGGCATGTAGTACCAGGAAAGCATATTTGGAGTCAGTATAAATGTTAATTCTTAGGCTTTGGCAATTGCAAAGTGCTAGTGAGCACTATGGCACACCTAGCTTTTCTTATTTTTTCTATGAAAACTATTGACATCAGAAAATCAACTGTCATTTATATTTTTAACAGGGGCATCTTAAATCTGGACAAATAGAGTAAGCAAGATCAATAACTTTTGAACATTTTTGCTCTATAGAGAAAGAAGTACAGTGGTCAGGTTCAGGCATACAGGTAACTAGGTTTAAAGTCTGACAAGTTTTAAGTATTAATTCTGGCATATCTATAAGTATAGTCCAATATTTAATAAGTCGGCCTCCATCATCCATTGGTGGCCTTTGGCTTCTAAGACAAATCTGGACCTGATGTGACATCATTACAGTCAAGGACTGTCCCATAGTGAGCTTTGAGGCTCTTTTATAGGAGGGCTGTTCCATGCTTAGCTAAAACATCTGTTTGCAATTGAACCTCAACAGAGGTGGCCTCTAGGATAAATATGACTAAGGGATGAAACCAATAAGACGACCTTTGAGTGGTCCAGCCTTAACAATATCCTGATTACAGAGGATCACTGGCAAGTGAGAAAACTTGTCAAAAGATAAGGGGAGTCCCCCATGGATCATCCAATCCACTCATAAAGAAAGTAGGGTCATCCATTATCTCCACAAGTCCATAGTTAATCCTATGGAGTGCAGTATGCTGGCTTTTAGACAATTTCATTATTCCAGTTATTTCATCATGTGCCGTGGGGTCTGCTAATATCCCCACAAAACAGTAAGATTGACTAAAGAAGCGATTGTACAACTTCTCTGAAGTTTATCTCAAATTGTTTAGCTTAGGTAAACATTTAAAGACAATCAAATCTAGAATTTAACATTCATAAAGGTGTGTTACTAAAACAATTTTTCTCTCTAAAATAACCCTCATTTCCAGAGATAGCCAAATCAGGACTAATTCACTTGTGAAACAAGTCCAGTTTTAACAAACTTGGCCTAATTATTTACATAAGCTCAGCAAGAACAGTGACTGTGATCAATAGATCTTTTAGAATCTGCTTTGCTGGAACTTTGTATAAGGAATCTCTAGGTTGAACTTTTAGTAGCCTCTCCAGGCCAGAAGCCAAGCCCTGTACTTGCCATGAGGCATGCCTGCAATGCCTTTGGGCCAATTCCTCTTCCTACCAAGGAGTGACATTCTTTACTCACCTGGTGGGGCTGTTGGGAACTCTGTAAGCAAGGTATCAGGCCAACAGTCCCAAGGGGCTTTATGGCTCCAGGTTTCATAAAGTCAACCTTAGTTCCTTAAAGCTGTCTGGTCATATCTGAGTCTTTTCAAATATGACATCCCAGTCAAAGCCTTGGTAAAATAACCAGTTTCCAATTCTTTCCTGTTACAAGGAGAACAGATTCTTATTGAACTTATGCAAATGACTGATTGCCATGGAAGAATGCTTACTGAGACCCTTTGGTTTCAGAGGGTTCAGATAGAGAGAAAATTTGAATGCCTTGAGCACTTTTACAAAAGAGCACTTTTACATCTCTATAAGTTACAGATAACTAGGAGGGAGTATCCCTAGTCTGTAAGAGCAAACAGTAGAGAGAACCAGCAATGTTTAAAGACAAAACATTAAGGGACACAACACTATAATCTTTTAGTCCCATGTTACTAAATCTGGTGAATGCGGCTTTAGTCAGTTCTGGAAATTCTTACCCATTTCAGTTTTAGGATTTTCAAGCATATCAAATATCTGTAGAAGTCCTTTATAGGAATCTCCTTGAAGATAAAACTCATTTTACCAGAGAATTAAAACAATTATAAATGACGAAAACTCAGAATGGATATGGTTAGAGCTAAAGAGACACGGGAGTTTACAATTTAGCTGCAAGGAAATCAGGTTATTTCTGTGATACATAACATTTCCATAATTACAGTATCAAGCGATGATCTCTCAAAACGTTAAACTTTAGGAAGTGCGTAGAATCTCTAGAATAGTTCTAGCATTTTCCCAAATGTAACCCAAGGTTTATCATTGGTTCAGTAGTACTTCATGAGCAACTTCGCATACCTTTAACCTGAGTTAAAGAGATTTACAACTTAAATCTTGTCAACATTTGCTAAAATCTTAGAAAGTTTTAAAGCACATGCCTAAATATAATTAGGGATGTTAAACACCTGATAAAACTGAACATAGAAACTCGTTTTTCTGGGCAGGCAAAGAAAAAACCATTTACATTTTCTTAACAGCAGATCAATTGATCTAAGAAAACATTGTCCTTTTGAACAGAGAATTTCAGTCTTGTACCAATGTACCTTTAAAACCCATTCATTTCAATCTTAATCCTTTCTTGACCATAGATAAAATTCCTTTTCTGAAGATTTCCCTTCACAAACCTACAACTTTCCTTTGCATTCAGGTTTTGTCCCAAGCCACTTCCTTCTAAACAACCATCTCATTTAGGACAAAATTATCTTTCTTTACCTTCAACAAAATGTATTCCCATTCCTTAAATCTTTCCTACATATCTCCTACTTTCCTACATACAGTTTCCTTTTATTTCCATCAGTCTTAGTTACACTAAGCAGAACTTTGTATTCTTAGAAACACCTTTAGTTATTAACCAATTGTGAACTGCTACAACAGAATTCTTCAGGTGGCAAATTTTATGAATCATTTAGGTGGAAAACAAGCTTACCAGCAGATTTAAATACTCTTAGTTTCTTTGCAGTAAGAAGTCAAAAGCACAAACCTACATCCAGTAATTTATGACTTAGTATTTTATCCTGTTTGGTTAAGACCTAGATGTCCACAATTCAATTCCATTTGTCATCCAAGCAAAACTTAAACTTTCAGGTTACCAAAGACTTTGAAAGCTACTTCAGCAATTACCCATTAGAACTTTGAGATAGACAATTAACCATCAGTTTCGTCATTTCTTTGCTAACAAATTTTAACAAGTAACACAAGCTTATTTGACCTTCAGTAAATTTTGAAGTTTCACATTTACTGCTGATAACTTAAAAGACAGGTCTTAATTAAACCAACAAACTTAACTTAGTTCCAGTAGTGATTTATGTTCCACCTGGGCCCACTCCACTTTGAATGTTTACCTGAGACATGCGTGGGAAGATCTGGAGTGGGGAGTGTTAGGTCCAGGGGTGCTCTTCTTGCTCCTTTACAGTGGAGAGAGAAGGAGCCGTGGTGCATGATCTAGAGGCCAGTCATGCAGGCTGCACACACGTTGGTACAGAAACATGTAAGGGGGAAACAGAAGAAACAAAGTGCTGCCAGGAGGCAAAGAAAAGATTCCCGGTTTCAGAGCTCATAAGCCCCAACAGAGGAGCAGACGCCATGCTTTCCCACCAGCAAGGGGGGGGGGGATTAGGCAGTCCAAGTCAGGCCAGAGAACACAAGGAAACTTCCCCGAAACAAAGAGAGTTTCGGCAGCTGCTTGGGAATATTCCTTATAGTCTCTGTCTCGAGTTAGACCAACCCCAGTTGGCTCCAGTAATAGTCATTTACATGGGAAGTGAGTGAGAGAGAAGCCCCCCACATCTATTAGGAGAAACAGAGAGAAATAAAGCCAGAGTCCCCTTAAACAGAATGTAACCTTCATGACCAGTACAAGGCATGACCAGTACAAGGAACATATATCCACATTTAAAGACATAACATGGAGACATGCATGAAGACATACATTGTTGGCCTCCATTCGGAGTCAAAGAAAACACCAAGGACAATAAGCAAGACACACAAAACAATTAACAAGAAGGACGCTGTGCGATTTCGGTACAAAACCGAAAATACAAATTCAACCGGCCCAGGGGAACCACGAGGTCTCCCTTTGGCGGACAGAACCAGCCCAGGGGAACCACAAGGTCTCCCTGTGGCGGACAGAACCAGCCCAGGGGAACCAAGAGGCTCCTCTGTGGCGGACAGAACCAGCCCAGGGGAACCAAAAGGCTCCTCTGCGGCGGACAGAACCAGCCCAGGGGAACCAAAAGGCTCCTCTGCGGCGGACAGAACCAGCCCAGGGGAACCAAGAGGCTCCTCTGTGGCGGACAGATCCCTGGGGCGTCCCCCAGGGTGGCAGGGGAGAAGTCCGAGTTCGTCAACTCCTTCTCAAGCTGCCTACAGAATACAGAGCAACAACGCGCGCTGTTGTACAGTCCTATTCTGCTACCCGCAGAACAGGCAGAACAGAGGCCTCACAAGACGAGAGACAAACAAGAGCACGAGACAGGAGACAAAAACACATAGTTATTAAAATTTAAATGCTGGCCAGCTTACCTCCCGGTGGGAGTCAGTTGGATCCGTGGGCAGGAGTCCGATGATCTCGGTGGGACCTCCAAATGAAAGACCCGCGGATCCCCTTACCCAAGAATCCAACACTGCCACTGGATGCAATCAGCAAGAGGTTCTTTATTGTTACGCAGGCGCCTGCGGGTGGTCAGCGCGCGCCTGCGGGTGGTCAGCAGCTCCTGCTAGCTGAGCACACCTGGCTGGGGTGGTGCAGGATTTTTATAGACAGGTGCAAACAAGTTTTGGGTGGGGCGCAACTGATTGGTGGACAGTTTGAACTTTTGAAAAAGGCATATGTGGAGTTTGCTGATTGGCTTTGGGGACCCGCTCGCGCGGAAGAGAGAGGCGGGAAGGGGGAACAAGTTGATTGGTTCTGAGGGCCCGTGCGCGGGAGGAGAGAGGCAGGGAGGGGGAACAAGAAGGGGGAAGGTAGGAATGCCATCATGGCGTCTTCTATTAATTCTATAAGCGAAACAGTTACAGAAGGGCAAAAGAGCAATTAGTCACGCAATTAATAACCTAATCTACGCCTAAAAGCCAGCGGTTCACAGAAAAGCAAACAAGCGGTTAGTTATCCTCTCTATCTTCCAGGGGAGGGGACTTTTCAGGGCAGGGGTCTTTCAGGACCAATCAAAAAATGTTATCTCTACTTTATCTCATATATCAAATAGGCATAATAATTCCTCCTACACTAAATTCTATACACTTTATTATGAATGCCATAAGAATATGTAGCTAAGATGCTTTTAAAAATACAAGGTGAAAGTAAAGGCACATGATACAATTGATTAATTAACTAGTTAGTTAATTAAAAAAAGATTTTAGAGAGAGAGCAAGAGAGAAGGGGGGGGAACAGAGGGAAAGAAAGATAATTTCCAACAGACTCCACACTGAGCACAGAGACCAATGGGGAGCTTGGTCCCAGGACCCCAAGATCATGACCTGAGCCAAAACTGAAGGCCAACACTAACTGACTGAACGACTTAGGTGCCCCACATTATTTAATTAAAAAACAAAAACAAAAACAAACAAACAAAACAACCAAACAAACTTTTTTCTCTCTCCTATAAAAACTAGGAGTCTGTACTAAGAAGGTATTCATTTTCTAGAAAAGAAAAATGTTCATGTAAAAATTGTAAGGACCTATTTAGCCAGAGCACTCCCATCTGGTTAAACAATGACTTTGTTGTTTATACAGTTAAACTTAAACAGTCCCTGTCCCCCTTCCCCCAGGGGACTTACTTAAAAACAAGTCCAGGAAACCAGTCCCATGTAACAAAGCCTAAATACAAGGGTGGGTCAGGCTAGGTCCCTAGATTGGGTCCTCAATCATTGGGGGGGGCACATACTGTCTCCCTAGCTACCAAGGAGTATGGGCCCCGCCCGTTGGGTGCTTTTTGGGTGCCAATTCTGACCAAAGTGATAGGCTAGTTCAAATGTCTACTATAGGGTAAACTGTAATTCGATTGATCACTTATGTGTGACCTAACATGACTGTGCAGCTTTCTTTGTGTGTTTCGATCTCATTGGCCACCTGTGCATGGCCAGGCCAAACCACATGGACTTTGCCCTTAAAAACTAGTCTGTGAAACAGAGAAAGGTCACCCTCTCTGTAAGAGGCACAGTTCCGAACCCTCAGTTTGATTCTCAATGCCTGGCGTGAAATAAAGCTTTGCTTGACCTTCGCTTTGTATGAGTCTCACTCCTTTAATCACGGGCCCATTATTGGGGGACGTTTCAAAAATGACCCAAAGCTCTCTGATTAGAACTCAAGGGTAGCCACAGCAGAGGTCTTGACACCCCACTACTGCTCCTCATTCCCCACTATTTGCTCTCCCTAAGAAACAGGTGGAGAAGGCAGTCACCCACTGCAAATGGCTTTTAAAGACACTGGGAAGACAACCATGGAACCAGAGGTGATGATTCACCAAATTAGAATTACTCTAACTGGCCACGGAATAAAATCTTTGTAGAAGATATGTGCTGATTTGCTCAGAGGCATAAAGGAAAAGAATCTCAAAGTGGAAGAACCAGTTCAGATGCCTACCAAGACTCTGATAATCACCATAAGAAAAACTCCTGGTTGTGAAGTTTCAAAGACTTGAGCTCATTTTCAAAGAGGATTCACAAGTGACTCATTAATTTTTCAAGGTCCTTCTGAGATTGTTAAACAAATTACTTCTATCAGTATTGAGCCAGAAGTGGAGGTTCAAGTCACATTTGCGGATGCTTAAATCAAACTTTTAAATAAATTATCAACTGTCTAAAAAATAAATTAAAATGACCAAAAAAAGAATGATGGAAACAAACCCCCCAACATCCAAGAAGTTTGAAAATAAATTACAAAATTTGGTAAACATACTTAGAAAACCTAGGGTCTTTATGCCTGGTCTGTGGAAACCCTTTTACTGATTCATTCAAATAGCATTTTACTGCATTTAATTTGTGGTACTGTTAGAGTTCACTTAGGTTTTACCTGTATTAAAAGAGTTAACACATGTAATATAGAGCATTCTGCTTATCTCATGTTAATAACTCAATACAAGCTAGCTGGAAACAATATTTATAGTAGTCATAATACTATTACCAATTTTTCTCACCAAAATTTCACCCACCCAGAGGCATGGATACAATATTGAAATGGCTCCTTTTTAAAATAGCCACATCAAGTGCCTCTTTTGATTATCGCATTTGTTTGTTAAGAAAGTTTCTCTCTACTTGTATGGAACTCGCTTTGACAAGTGATTGGAAAGATGAAACAACCTGGTAGAGTTCCTTTGATTGGATGCAAAAGGTTTTCTGAAGTTCTGCCTGATATCTGGACTAAAATTGAATGCATATATTATTGCTTTGGTATCTGAAAAAATTGAATCTAAAGTAATGTTAATTACTTGTTGTTTGCAGGGGGAAACATGCGGAGGATGGAGTAATAAAACTTGTGTTTAAGCATTTGAATTAAGTGGAGCAAGCCATCAGGCTGTTTTGCTGTAAACACTGTGCTGTGGCTTCCTGCATTATCTACAACCAATTACATTATTGGTTTAAACAATAGCCAGTGGTAAACCACATTTGCAATTTTTTAATGTAGTTTTTACCCTTGTTTGAAGCTTTAACACATACATGAATAGATTCATTAACAAGAGGTCATAGAAAAAGAGATTAAAAAGTCAAGGTGATGAAATTTCAGAAATAGCGTATGAGCAAGAATATAGGTGTCATCAAACATACACACACACAAACATTTTAAAGGTGAAACCAGACCGATAAGGTTGAAAGCACTGGAATTACTGTGGCAGTAAATAGGGAAATCAACAACAACAAAGAAGTCATTGTTATATAGAAACAATTCTAAAATGAAACTACGTAAGAATAGCACACACTATATAGATTCTTAGCTACCAGATGTAATGAATACTTGATAGTGATGAGCAAAGGGAAGGCTAGCTGAATGCAAAGCATAAACTAATACCCTGCACCTCCCCCACCCTCCATTCCTGGGTGGGACATGTGTGAAATTTTTCCAGGAATCTCCCAACTATCTTAATGTTAATGCCTTGCTAGAGGGGAAAACAATCTTAATAAGGCAAGACCTCCAGTATCTCTAAGTCCTCTTTAGCATATAAAAGTTCTTTTGAAACCTAGCTTTTTCCTTGCCTCCCCCAATCCCTTGTATATATTCAGCCACCCCTAAGGATCCCAGGGCAGCTGTTCTTTCTGCCCATGGGTTCCTGTCCTGGGGCTTTAATAAAACCGCCTTTTTGGTGTGTAAGCCTGATGGTTCACAGACCTGTACCCCTGGGGCAAATAAAACATTACATGTTAATAAAAATAATTAATTAAACACACACACACACACACACACACACACACACACACACGCCTTTTGCACCAGAGATGTCTTAAGAATTCTTTCTTGGTCATTGGCTCCAGACCTCTTCCCAACATACTTCACCTATATTCCAAAACCACATCAATAGGACACTTCATTAACCTGAAAAAACTAGTACGACCTCTGTCAGATGAAACAATGACACACCATCACTGAGGCAGTGCTGTAAGTAATGGGCGAAGCTTTGTAACTGGGAGTGACAGAGGTCAACAGAATAAAATACTGTGAATTGAATTGCCAAGTGTTAAGAAATTAGAAAATCAGGGAAAAAAGTACAGCTAGAAAACTAAAATTTCCAAGATGGAATTTTAAAGTGGCAAGTGTGGACCAAGGAGACAAGGAGGCTATAAAGCAAGCACAGGTGTTTATTTTGAATCTCAGGGACTGTAACCCTGGAGACACACGGTCAACTGAAATCTGTGTGTGTGTGTGAGTGTGTGTGTGTGTGTGCGCGTGTCTGTGTATCTGTGAGTGTGATGAAGTCCCAGAACCTAAGTCAGGTTCGGTGTGGTGAGGAGGTTCGGAGCCGACGACTAAAGAAAGAATTCTTAAGACGTCATTGGTGCAAAATGGTGGTTTATTAAAGCACGGGGACAGAACCCGTGGGCAGGAAGAGCTGCTGCCCCGGGTTGTGAAGGTGGGCATGTTATATACCCCACGGTTGGGGGGAGGTGGTAAAGGGATGGGAGGTTTCAACAGAGTTCTCACATGTTAGGGAGGGTCTACAAGGTGCCGGGGGGGGGGGGGGAGTCTTTGCCATTATGGCTTGATTAATGCCGTCTTTAGGTCAAGCACTAACATCAAGATAATGGGGGATTCTTGGTGGGGCATTATGATCTGGCTATCATTTACATTCCTTTCTACCCCAGTCTCCTCCAGTTTATGGTGGGAGGGGGACATTAGGGCTTCAGGAACCAAGAGTTATTTGCCTCTGGAAATTTGTGCTATTGATAAGGTAACCTCCCTGTTTAGGTCTCTAGGACATCTTGTAGAGCAAGGGAGATTCCTGTTCTGCAGGATTGCGATCCCTGCAAGTTAACTATTTATCATTTTATGGTGGTCAGGGGTGCCTGAGGAATGCTACACATATGGAGGGGAGCGGGTGAAGAGGGGGTGCAAGGTGCCAGCTTTTGCTTTGTCCTCATCCAGCCTCCTGCTCCCTCATCAAGTGTGTGTGTGTGTACACATATATCCTATGATATGGATTCTTCCCAGCACACTTATAGGGCTAAATAAAGGATTTTTGTGAGGTTATTGTTTCAGGGCAGGACACATAATTTATAAGGAACATGAACATATTCCGTATACATGTGGAAAGCAACCCATGAGAATGGAACCCACAAGAAGAGATGAAATCTGAATCTTAGTGCTGTCAAGCCTCCTCCTTCCAGTGGAAGTATTCTTCAGCATAATGATGAACTTTTAGAATTTAAGTGAGGTTCAGTGGAATGAAGTCTGGAGCCCACAAGCAGGAAAGAATTCTTGAGATGTCTTTAGGGGTGACTGATTATATACAGTGGGGTTGGGGAAGGTAAGGAACAAAAGGAGGTTTCAAAAGAACTTTCATATGCTAAAGAGGGCCTACAGGATACCTAAGGCCTTGCCACTGACAAGTTAAGGTTGTTTTTCCTTTTAGTAAGGCATTAACACTAAGAGTTGGGAGCTTCCTGGAGGAATGTCACACACCTGTTATCACAATGAGCTTTAGGTTTAAAAGAAATTTAACTTTACTTACTCTTCCCTTAACCTCCCTCAGTCTTATAGAGGGGAGCGTGATGTTAGGGCTTCAGGGACTGAGTTATGGGTGTCTGAAAGTTAGGCTATTGATAAGAAAGCTTCTTCCTTATAAATCACTAGGACATTTGTAAACTGAGGGAGACTCAGTTTTACAGATTCTGATTGAAAGCTCCCCCAATAATGGGTCCGTGATTAAAGGAGCAAGACTCACACAAAGCGAAGGTCAAGCAAAGCTTTATTTTGTGCCAAGCATTGAGAATCAAACCGAACATTCAGGGCTGCACCTCTTATAGAGAAGGCGACCCCTCTCTGCCCCACGGACTAGCCTTTAAGGGCAAAGGCCATGTGGTTGAGCCTGATCACACACAGGTGGCCAATGACATTCTAACACACAGAGGAAGCTACACAGTCATGCTAGGTCAAACATAAGTTACCAATTAAATTACAATTTATCCTATAGTAGACATTTGAACTAACCTAACACCTTGGTCAGAATTAGCGCCCAAAAGGCGGGGCCCATGCTCCTTGGTAGGTAGGGAGACAGTATGTGCCCCTACTGATTGGATACCTCCACCTGGCCTGACCCACCCTTGTATTTGGGCTTTGTTACCTAGGACTGGTTTCTGGGACTTGTTTTAAAGTAAGTCCCCTGGGGGGAAGGGGGCAGGGACAGTTTAAGTTTTACTGGATAAACAACAAAATGATTGTTTAATCCAAGATGGAATTACTCTGGCTAAATAGGCCCTCACAGTGATCTCTACGAGTTAACTATTTATTTTGTCTAAGAATGTCACACCTATTACAAAGGGGGGAGGGGTGTAGAGTGCCAGCTTCTGCTTTGTCCTCAGCTAGCCTCCTGTTCCTTCATCAATAAAATGGAGCCCTTCATCATTATGCTGGCTCAGGATTCAAGAAATTGAAACAGGGGATTCAGGAGACGGAGCCGCTCTGGGCCCTACTGCTTCTCACAACAACCACATGATCCAGCAGGTAGATAACAACATCATGTGTGAGCTGCAACAGTCCTGCATGCCCTGTACACACCTTCTAGTGCAAACATAAGGCAGCTGCTACTTCTTTTGTGCCTGAAATTCTTCCACAAAATGTCTTATTCCACATGATAACCCGAGACTATCCAAAGAAGAGAATTCTAGGAAATGTGATTTTCTAAACTGGCACAGTGCAAAGCTACCACAAAAGAAATTTTAAACATTGCATAAATCAACTATTAGCTGCTTTAATCAACACCAGAATATAACAATTTCTTTTTCTCAACAGCAAAGATCTCCATTTCTACTCTTTTAGGTTTCTACAATTGTGAAATTAACTTGAGCTCATCATCATCTCAAAATGTTTCTCCTATGTAATCATAAGTACAATATTCCTATTCTGTTTCTTATAAGTGATATAATATTCATATGTTTATTACACCTATTATTTATTTTTCCTTGACTATCTAATTTTTTGTTGAGTTTCTGTTTGAAATATTCTGTTTATATGTTACCCCTAACTCTTTCCAGATTTAAAACATAATAATGCAAGTCAGAGCAGGAAGATACATGTACAAATGTATGCAAACATACGTTTTAAAGCTGATGTGATACATGTGCCTTTGAGGGTCAGAGTGAGGAAATGTTCATAATGACTACTGCTACTCCACCCAAGACATTATATTCAAGAGGGGATATAGGTTACAATACAAAAAGAACTATTTTAGGTTGTTGTTTGTCATGACTAGGAAAGACAAAATTAGTAAATGTCTAATCAAAGTTTCACTAACTTTCATAACTTCTTGTTGGAAGAATAAAATATTTTTCTTCAACCTCTGTATCCCATCAGACCACCTCACTTAGAAGAAAGAATAGTTCACCCAACCTACATATTGAAAAAGATGGGAAAGAACAGGAAAAAAAAAAAAAAAAGAAAGAGTGGAGGGGAGAAAGTAAGAAGCAACAGCTGTGTATACAGAATATTGATATATAGTCTAGAGAAGATTTAATCTCAAATAAGCTAATTAAGGTGAATATTCTTGGAAAAATAATTCCCTGTCTTTTCTTCTCTAAAATAAATCCTCTTTCAAAATTAAATGGTATAACATTAAATGTCAATGAATGGTAAAGCTGCCACCACAAGTATCTACAGAACCCTAGGAGTTCAGAAAGCCCCTTGGGATAGCTTCTAATATGTAAATTTCTGGGTTGGGAGAGGAGAAGGAAAGAACAAAATGAACAGGAAACTTAATTTATGTTTGAAACTAATCAGTGCCTCAAAAACTTATGTTCTCTTAGATTTCTTTTTAGACTGCTATATTTGTGACTTTTATCAAAATTGTGTTTATTGTTCTGAAAATAAAATGAAAGGTGTTGACATCCAGCACGACTCTATGCCTACTGTTGGATCAGAACAGTTATAATAAATGACTTGGAAGTGATTGTCAATTTCATTTTAACTAGCTAGTTTCAACAACATGTCAAAATTTGAGATTGTCACTACACGTTTGCAAATTTGAAATAGAATTGTTCAAAATGTTTTAAAAGTTAGACTTTGTTAGGTTGTAATGCAATACAAAGCTTGCTACGTTTAAAGAGAAAATAATCTTTCACTTGTGTCAAATTAGGAGGCAGCTCTTAAACAGGAGATTGATTCCCAGAGGTTAAAATGGCTTTGCTAAGAATAAGGCATTCAACAATGTAAAATTTTCTTTCTTGGTAAATTTACTCTCAGGTGATCACTTTAGGAAAAAGAGATAACTAAACTTTTCATAATATTATTTTTAACAAGGTGGAGAAAGTGCACTGAGGTATTAGTAAATTTAGCATATATAGACCTAGGAGTATAATTGAGGCAAAGACTATTTATTATTATTCTAATGCCATCCTGGAGAAAAAGCTCTTAGTGGTATGCAGTAGAACCAAATACTTAGTTAGCAAGCTCTAGATATTAAATATTTCTTCCAGTGATTTTGACAAAAGATGTACAAAAAGAGAATTGAATTTGGGGATAAATAATAGCAATAGATATGACACACTATCTGAGATGAATAGTATTTAGAATATCCCAAATAGGATAAGTCTAATAAGTTAAAATATCACAGAGGTTACTGTAAATTCTAAAGTTAGTATTAAAAGAAAAAGAGATACTGAATTCAGTATCAGCTAGATACCAAAGTAGAAAAGAAACATAGATGGAAAGGTGAAACGAAATATTGGTCCAAAATTGCAGTAAAGATTAGTCCGAACAGGGGCGCCTGGGTGGCTCAGTGGGTTAAAGCCTCTGCCTTCGGCTCAGGTCGTGATCCCAGGGTTCTGGGATTGAGCCCCGAATCCGGCTCTCTGCTCAGCGGGGAGCCTGCTTCTTCCTCTCTCTCTCCCTGCCTCTCTGCTTACTTGTAGATCTCTGTCTGTCAAATAAATAAACAAAAATCTTTAAAAAAAAAAAAAAAAAGATTAGTCCGAATAGACATAAGAATGAGAATCAGAAAACACTGATATATCCACAGAGAAAACCAACAAATAGACCAGATTGGACAGGAAGGATAAATCAGTGTAATTCACATGTTATGTCTACATATTTCCACAGTGTTAAAATACTGAGTTGAAGGACAAACATATTGGATCATTCTGTACTCAGATACTTACTCAAAGACTGTGGAAATAATATAACATAAAATATTACTCAAAGAATATGGCTAGAAGTAAGCAAAATCAAATTTTATTATTTTCTTCCCAAACAAAACTATCTTGTATATGACATAAACGTTATATGGACATTTAAGAGAAAGCATATTCCATTCTAAAACAACAGTAACAGCAGACTTCATGGCTATGATCCCAGACGCATTGTAGAAAAGGAAGACTTATGTAATTATACTCCTTTCGCATTTGAGGTACTCTGGGAGAAAAAAAAAATAATAATAAAAGTAATCCTTTATGGCTTCACCCTCTTATTATAAAACATAAATATAATTGTTCAGGAGTATAATCTTTGAAATTGCCACCAAAATAAAATTCAAAAGCCTGACTCATATAGAAATAAAATACTCTCCTGGTTTATTTGTTAAAATATTTTCAACTTTGAATAAGTCTCTTAAATGCAGCCAATGATTTCTAGAGGCAGAACTAAAATGTGTTAACCTATCAGCTTTATCATGACATATATATGTGCCTCGTTACTGTATTACAACCAACTGTAGTGCCTTCGGTATGTGTCTCTTTTCTGGAATCTTTTTACAAACCTCTGGTTGACAAGGTCAGTGCCATTTATCCAGGCTCATTAGATAATTTGGGAATGAATGGATAAAAATTCATAAGAAATACAAAGTCAAACAAAGCTTTGTTTAAATTCCCCTACCCACATACACTTTCCCTTATAACTGACTTCTTTATTTTCTTATAATAATTTTATTTCAATTATATCCAGGACATAAAAGCCATGGTGACAGTTTAGAAGGTGATTTGAATGTGTCTGATTTCTCCCAAGTAATGTAAATTTTGTAATATTGGCAGGCTTTAAGGAAAGATTTTTACCTTCATACCTTATTCAGTTGGGATAAATAAATTCTATCAATAAAGCATTTTATTAACTCTGCTTACAGTATATACAGTAGTCATTTGTTTTGTCAATAAATTGCTGGTTTTATTAGTCATGCCATTTTAAACAGAGCATAAAGTGCAGCTACATAATAACCTAAAGCAGAGAAGAAAAGCTTTTACTGACAATATATAAAAAAAAAAAATGGAGAATGTGAAAATGTGACTAGTAAAGTAAAAATTTGATCACCCCAGCAAGGACTCCAGAATTTGTGCAAAAAAGAGAATAACACTATATTACCAGCGAGAACAAATTTTCCTTGCAGTGTTGTACATCATATATTAATATAAAATTACCTATTTTTTAGTAACAGCCTAATAAATATATCTTGAGTGAATCTATAGTTGACAAGTATCTATGCATATATATAATGATTCATTTTGCAAGCATTTAAGATTGACATTCAAGTTTTATTTTCTCTTTTATAATTTGCCTAATATGAGAATTTAATATTACAAGTTTCCCTTTATTTAACACAGTTACTGTATCTCAACTTTTTTTTAAATATGCAGTGATTCCTTTAACCATTAGTTCCCAGCAGGTTTTTTGTTCCTATTATGACTTCTTCTTTGACTCATTAATTATAGTATATGTGTTTTTAATTACCATATATAAGAGTTACAAAATTTAGAGATATAGTTTGCAAAATATACATTGTTTGAATATTTTTGAGGATGATCTATGAATAAATTTAGCAAGTATTTTATATAGCATATATTATGTCTGAAACAGTTCCAAATGGCTCACATATCTTATGACATTTAATCATCTTCAGAACTATGAGATTATGGTCTCTACATTTATGTCACATTTTATAGTACAAGGCATAGGTTGCTAAAAATGACAGGAGATTGTGGAGATGAGTTGTTTAAAAGTAACATATAACAGTTCCAAGGCTGAATTATAATAAGGTTCCTCAGCCTTTCCTCTGTTTATAAAAATTAAAACAACTCTGCAGAAACTTCTTGTGTAAAAATGGAACAGAAATATGCAAAGTGGCATCTCATGCTGAGAAAATATCCATCATGACTATGCGAATTTTCTCCATCGCTAAGGATGAAAGAGTATACCCTGAATCAAAATCTGCATCATCTCACTTGGAAGGGGATGTGCTCCAGTGAAACTGATGTGGAACTGAAAGCTTTGTTATAATGAAAGCAGCACAGGCAATAATAAACCTTGAGAAAAAAAAATACAAAACAAAATAAAACAAGAGAAGAACCTAATGCCAGGACTAACATTTATCTTCGTATTGATTTACTGTGTCAAATACATTCTCTCACCCCCAAATCCTGGCGGCTGACTCTTAATGGCTCAACTGAACTTGAACAAAAGGCAGAGAGAAGTAGAGTTTCAATCCACAGGTCAAAGCTTCTCACTGTACAGAACAGGATTAAAGAGGGAGAATACATCTAGAGGAGAACATGGAAGATAAAAACATACATCTAAAGACAATACTTTTGTTATCCAGTTATCACAAACGCAACAGTGTCTCATGCTAGCAAGTGAGCAATATCTTTATACTACTTATAGTAAGAATAAATTATCAAGTATACTCCATAGGCTTAAAAAAAAAAAATTACTGGGCACCTGGGTGGTTCAGTCAGTTAAGCACCTGTCTTTGACTTGGGTCATGATCTAGGTCCTGGGATCAAGTCCCACATCAGTCTCCTCACTCAGCAGGTAGTCTGCTTCTCCCTCTACCCCTCCCCCCTGCTTATGATCTCTCTCTCTAATAAATAAATAAAAATATTTTTTAAAAAAATTACTTGTGGGATACCAGGTGGCTCAGTCAATTAGGCACTGAATTCTTGATTTTGGCTCAGGTCATGATCTCAAGGCCATGCGATCAAGTCCTCATTAGGCTCCAAGCTTAACAGGGAGTCTACTAGAGATTCTACCTTTCCTTCTTCCTTCTCCCTCTGTTTGTTCTCAACCCCCCACCCCCTGCTCATGTGCTCACTCACTCTCTCAAAATAAATAAATAAATATGAATTAATAAAATTAAAATTTAAAAATTTAAAAAATAAATTACTTGAAATAAAAGTAAATTCTGATTCTAGTGAGGGAATTGTAAGTAGAAATATTACATTGAAAGATGAATACAATTTCTTAATTTTTAAGTTAAATATTTTGTGTTTTCTTATGCTCACTAAAAAAGATTTCTGATACACATGTCTCAAAATGAATAAATCAATTAAAATAAACTCTAATACTAAGCACAATACTTTAATATGAAATAAACTATAAAAACCCTGTATTTAGTATATTTACATATAAAATAAGATTTTAATAACAAATTATTTTAAATCAAAATCACTCTGTTTTGAATCCAGTTATTAAAAGAAGTACGTATGTTTCCTAAGGGAGTATTAGTAATTTAATGTGTAGTCTTCATGGATTTATTCTTTAGGAGATTTTTTGCATTTATAATTATGAAGGATTCTCTTTTATTTTTAAAATTTGTTAATTTCAGTATGGTGATAAGCATAATTATTGCATCATTTTATATGTTAAAATACTGTCTTATTACATATAGAAATTTTTCTGAAACTAATCTTAACCCAATGAAAAATATTAGATTTACCTGTTCTAAAGTAATGAAAGAAAGCTTGGCCAAGGGAAGTTGTCAAATTAAAGACTGACCCTACACCTCTGTCACTTTTGACCAACATTTTTTTAAAATCCCAGTATTACTGTTTTTAAAACCAACAGGGAAAAAAAAATGTTGTTTGCAGCTCACAAATCTCTTCATTATATTCATTTGAATCATGATTATATTAGGAACAAATATAAAAATAAATGCAAGTATAAGTAAAAAAATGTACATCTTATTAGCTTGAATGGTAAGCATTTTGAAGGAAGAACTACTTGTATTGTATGTAGTATTTTCTCTGTTTAATGTATTTGTATCACTGATGAAATTACTTTCTTATACCATAGAACCTGCACCAGATTTCCCTTCAGAATACAGTTATTCTAAGTAAAATTTAAAAGAAAATGCTCATGGAGAAGTGGTTTCTTGAAATGTTTAATGTTTAGTAGTTGGTGATCACAGGGACCAAAGAACATGTTATTGTTTTGTTCAATTTGTTAAACATTCTATTGCCTCTAGTATAATTTAATTTTTACTTAGTAGTGAAATATTGCTCCAGGCCCTGTCTATAACAGTTACCTATAAATCTTTAATATTATTCAGTCCCAACTAACTGAGGAATTTTCCTTTATTTTTCTCTATGATAATAAAATCAAATGTTATATTTATTCCCAGGTTGTAATCATTTTTATCGAAACCAAATGTTTTATATTAAACCTATGACTTGGCCCCATTCTCCTCAGAGGTTATTCATTAAAATTGATTATTTTTTCCTGAAATGATATGATATAAATTCCTTTTTTCTCCCTTTAAGGTACAGAGTTGTCAGGTTATTTTTTAATATACAAAATGGCATTTAAAACTTTACTGTATTTCACGACCATGCTGGAAACTGCAGAGCTGATTTAGGACGTTTCCACTACTATGTGTCCCTGTTTTATAGCTGCACGAAAGTAAACCTACCTGAATATGAAACTGATCTTCTAAGTTCCAAAATCATAGATATGTGAAAAGTATTGATAGTTTCTGACTTTTCCTTTCTTTCTTTTTCTATCCCTTTAACCTTAGTCCAAACATTTCTTTAAAGGATCTGTCCCCTACAGTGCCTGGGTGGCTCAGTGAGTTAAGCGGCTGCCTTCAGCTCAGAATCCTGGGGTCCTGGGATTGAGCCCGGCATCAGGCTCCCTGCTCAGTGGAGAGCCTGCTTCTCCCTCTCCCTCTGCCTGCCACTCTGCCTATTTGTGCCCTCTCTTTATCTCTCTCTCAAATAATTAAATAAAATCTTTTAAAAAATCTATCCTTTAAATAAGGTATGTAATCGTTAGTTACTATTCATTTTTAATGGATTAAAAGTGTAGAAATTGAAAAGCTAATTTTTTGAGTACGTGTGCTAAAATAATATCTGAAGAAGACCACCATTATATGAGGGCCATCTCCAGGTCCTGTTCTAACCTCTCACACTATATCTAAGAAATAACCAACTGCCCAATCCCTTATCCTCCACATTTGTTTGCTAATGTGAGATCTTTTTAATTCTCACCAAGTTAGCAGTTTATTTTAATCCTATTTCCTCATGTCCAGACTCGGATCAGAGCTGAAGTTTCATTGCATCTAACCTAACACTCTCCCATTTATCCTGAACCTAACAAATTTCATTTTGTGGACATTTTTTATTTTATTTTAATTCCAGCATAGTTAGCAGACAGTGTAATATTTCAGGCGTACAATATAGTGATTCAACACTTCTATAGAACACCCAGGGCTCATCACAAGTCCACTCCTTTGTCACCATTACCTATTTCACCCATCCCCCCCCCTCACCTGCTTCCCCTCTGGTCACCATAAGTTTGTTCTCCATAGTTAAGAGTCTGTTTCTTGGTTTGTCTATCTCTTTTCTTTTCCTTGGCTTGGATTTTTTTTTTTTTTAAGATTTTATTTATTCATTTGACAGACAGAGATCACAAGCAGGTAGAGAAGCAGGCAGAGAGAGAGGAGGAGGCAGGCTCCCTGCTGAGCAGAGAGCCCAGGACCCTGGGATCATGACCCGAGCCGAAGGCAGAGGCTTTAACCCACTGAGCCACCTAGGTGCCCCGGCTTGGTTGTTTTGATTCTTAAATTCTACATGTGAGTGAAATCATAGGTTATTTTCCTTCTCTGACTTATTTTGCTTAGCATGATACTCTCTAGCTCCATCCATGTCATTGCAAATGACAAGGTTTAATTCCTTTTTATTGCTGAACTAGTATCATTTTTTTAAAATTTCCAAAACCACATTTCCCTTATAGCTTTTCCTCTCAAAATTTTTAATGGATCCTTAGCGTCAAAGAAAATGTTAATACTGCAACATTAAATTCAAGGCCCTAGAAAATGCCAGCCTTCCAGGGTTACCTTCCACTTTTCTCCTACATAAAGAATTTACTTCAGTCAAGCCATGCTACTTGATGCATAAAATTTTCATTGCATTTTCCACTACTATTCTTTTATCACACCATTACCCTTTTATGTAAAATGGATTCTTTCCTCCATATTATTCCCTCTCTAAAGTCTACCCTACCCTTCAAGCTCTAGCTAGCTTAAATCTTGCTTGTTCCAAAAGCCCATTTTTAAGCACTCCAGGCAAAAGTGTTATTGTTTCTACTCTAAACGACTATGTAATTCCACATCTGTCTACACTTATGAATGTATTATTCACTAGTCCATGGAACTGTGAAAGGCATTTCATATGTTTAATTTCCTAGATTGATTTTAGAGACCTATTTGTATCACCCTGCCTCTTAGGAGGGTAGCTTCCTGACATTGAATGTATATTTGATGAATGAAGATGGTATTTACCTAATAAGAAAAGTGGAAAATAATAGAGGAATTTTTCAAAAGAAAGAGTTAATTTATAGTACTACAAATGCTTAGTTTTCCTCCTAGAGTGTTCTTCCTTATTTCATGTCTTTCTTCAGTGATATTATGGTTTAACATTTATTGAGCATAGAAAATGTGCTTGGCACTGAACACAACTCAATAGGTAGGCATGGATTCTGTTCAATGAGCTTGAAATATTCATCATAAAAATAGGGCCAAAAAGGATATGAATGATTCAGACCAAAGTGATATCTTTATTATCAGCTCCTTCTTTTCCATTCTTTCTGTTTACTCCCTTGTATATTCATCTACATTAAGAATCTCATCAATCGACTGCATGTCCACCCTTTCTCTATTTCCTCGTGTTCACTTATGCCAACTGTATCCTACCCTAAGGAAAGAAACCAGACTAATTTCACAAACAAAAAGACCCTGGATTACATGTTCTCTCTAGCTTCCCAGTACAGTTTTATTTCTTATCATAGCCATATCAAAATTAAGAATCTTTGTTTTAAGTAGCAAAAATCTTAAACCAAATAGTTTCAAGCAAAAAATGGAAATATCTATATGATGCACCTTAAAAAAAAAGCTTGTCTTGATAGGAAATGTCAGTACCTCTGCTTCCATCTTTTCCACAAGCCAGTTTCCCACATGATGGTAAATGATTATTAGAGCTATGGATCTCCTGTCCTTAACCACCAGGACTTGGGGGAAGACAATATGTCATCACTGTCTTTAAAATCCCAACCCAGGCTTATTACATGTATTGACTCTGATTGGTTACTTGCCCATTTTTGAATCAGTGGCCTGGCCATTGATACGGGCTATGCTTACAGACAAGCCCTTGAACTGGAATGAGATAAACATTTGTGAAAATGCAAGAGAGGTAACTTTTGCAAAGCAAAATCTTTGTGCTATTGATTAAATAATGGATTATAAGTGTATGTGACAAAGACCAAATACATACGATGCTAAGCATATACTAAACATCTTGACTTAGTTGGCTCTATCGTTCATTTTCCTTCTCATTTACACCTAACAAAAATGTGCTCAAATTTTTAACTTCTCTATCCAAATCTATATGTAACATCTACATTTTTTTAACCTTTTATTTATTTATCTATTTATCTACCTTATTTATCTATTTATTTATCTCAACAAAGGTTGAGAGTTTTCTCTGTCCCTGTCGCTGTTAATATACACTCTAAGTAGACTCATAAAAACAGTAGACATTTTTGTCTTAATGAAGCTGGTGTCCAGGAAAAGGAGACGAATGGGCATTAACCATTCTAATTTCAGGAATGTATAAAGTATGTAGGAGTGCCAGAGTAGGCCCCACTGAGCAAAAAACATTTAAACAAGACACTGAGGGAGGTGAGGGAGCTTGCCAGTTGGTTGTATGGGATGCAGGATTCCAGGCAGTGAGAAGATCCAACACCAACAACCTAAGGAAATGAAATAGCTGGAGTAGATAACAAATGGCAGGGAGGCTGGTGTGGTTGCAAAATTGCTTCAAATAAATGTAGAAAAGTTTAGGTCAGAGTTCAGGTTTAGGTATATTCAGAATGGAAAGCCATTATAGGAGTACAGATTTTTTACTCTGAGTAAAATGGACTGGCTCTTGAGCATTCTGGAAAGAGGGGTACGGTGATCTCATTTATATCTTAAAAGGAATTGCATTCTTATTTGAGAATATTGTAGATCAGCAAAAGGGCGATTCTTTGATGAGGTTGATAATTCCAGAGAGAGATCTTAAGAGCTCTGAACAGAGTGGAGGTTGTTAAGGTGGTGAGAGAAAACAAATTTTGAGTATATTTTTATGAAGGAGCCAAGAGAATTTCTAATGACTTGAATAAGAGGTGTCAGGAAAAAACAAACAAATAAAAAAATGAACTAACAAACAAACAAACCAAACAGGAAATATGAATGATTTGTTCTTATTTGGCCTCAGAAATTGTAATCAAGGAATTTCCTTCAACTAAAATGAGAGGACAAGACAAAGAGCTACCATAGGTGTAAGATTTAGACTTCAGTTTTGATTGACTAAATTTCACTATACAGTAATAGAATACTTCTCAGATTTTATGTGCTTAAGTCACTTTGTGATAGTAGTAAAATAGTAAATGTCAATTTAATAGAGTAGGACTTTATAAAATGCATTTTCAACATATTCCCAAGCAATGTTCATACTACTCATGCTTAGACCAGATTTTGAGTAGCATAGTGTTGGACAACCACATGAGAAGTTGACTAAGTGCCTGGTTCTTAGATGAGAGCTCTTCTTATGGATAAAAAGATAGAGTTAACAAAATGTAGATGATATTTAGAGCTATAAAAGCACCAGATTACCAAGTGAGAGACTGTCTATAGGGAATCTAGAGTTGATATCTTACACTTCCCGGGATGAAGAGACCTGGAAGAAGAAGAAACAGTAGTGTAGATTGAAAAGGAATAGATGTTAAGGTAACATGATAAGCAAGGTTAATGTAACATAATACAATTTAAGTGATGAGAGTGTAGAAAGGAAGAAGGAGTCACCAAATATGTCAAATTAAGAATTGAACAACTAAGATGAGGAAAGAATGTTGTCTATCAGAGGCAACATTTTGGAGTTATTTGGTAATCTTAAGAACAGTTTTAGTTAAAAAAAAATGGTTTTGGTATTATGGTGAAGCAAAAGCCAGAATGTATTGTTTTAGAAAAAATGAAAGGAGAAGGATTGTGAACAGTATGTATAAACACATCCTCAGGAGATTTGCTTCATAAGGAGCAAAAATATATGTTAGTAACAAGCAGGTCATTAAGATTAACTTTTTGGTGTTTGTGTGCTTGTTTTTGGTTAGAAGAGAACTAATAGTTATTTAAATGGCATAGTTAGTAGAGAATGAACATTTGATAATATACAAGAGAGAGTTCTTGAAACAGGGTCCTTGAATAGAGGACATATGATTGAGATCTATTACAGTCAACATGATTTATGAATGCTGGTATTTACCTCTGTCTTCTGCCTGGATATTTGGATTTCTACACCATAAGGTTATTCTTTATTCCTCTTTCCACACTGCAGTCTTTAGGAAGAAATTACAGAATCCAGTCCTCACTTAAGAAGTGGGAATTTATGCTTTATTATGTAATTCGTATGGGAATCATCTGCATAAAACATTTGTATCTTTTCTTGAATTTATTAATTTTTCAAGTATTTATGTATTGTAGTATGTACTAAAAGTCATATCTTTTATGCTTTGAATTACAATTCTGTGCTGCATTTTTTGCTAAATAGTTTTAGCTTTAGCCATTTTGAGCTCCTTCCTATGGCTCTTCAGCTCCTGAGCTCCTTTGACGTATAGACATCAATTTGTACTCTTTTGTGGAATAGGGGAGGGGGATGCACTTCCTTATTTCCTGGCACAAGAGTTTCCAAGCTCATCATAATTATTTTCTGTCTCAGTCCTAGAGCCAAGTGTTTCTCTAAGAAGTCTTGATTCATTTTATTGGAGAGTAGTATTAAAAACAAAGATCAGGGTGCCAGGTAGGCTCAGTTGGTTAAATGTCTGCCTTCTACTTGGGTCATGATCCCAGGGTCCTGGGGTTGGATCCTGGTTGGGGCTTTTTCCTCTACTTCTGCCTGCTGCTCCCCCTGCTATGCTCTCTCTCTCTCTTTCTCTCTCTGACCCTCAAATAAATAAAATCTTAAAAAAAAAAAATAACAACAAAGATCTATGTGCTAGGTGTGCTTATCTAACCTGAAGTGTAATATGCCAGTCAGTCTACCAGGTGGTAATCTGATGTACAGGAAGCTTGTTATATAATACCTGCACCCAGGTCCTTTTACACATTCATCACTCTACATAGATTATCTTCCTTTTCACTGATATAACTGCTATTCAACCTTTACAACTCTGTATAAAGGGTTATGGAAACCTCAAAATAATCTACCTTCTAGAAACAGAGATGAAATAGCAGGAGGCTGTATTTTTATGTCAGAACTTCAATTAAGAATACAAAATAGAGGTATACATAGAAGGAAACATAACACACTTTTATTGGAATAACCTAAAAGATACACTTTATCATATTGAATGAGGCATTTAAGAAGGAAATTATTAATACACAGAGTTTTAGGAATGGCTATAATTTTAGTTTTGGATCCTCCAGAGCAAATTAAATCAAAATGAAGAAATATTATAATTCAGAAAAAAGTAACACTCTCTTTGGCTACTAGAGAGAGTCATGGAAACTATACCTGTACTCTCCAATCTAAAGTGTAAATTTTATAAAATTGGACTCATATTGGAAAACACTTAAGCACCTAAAATAATATTATAGTGTTTATTTTGTCTTCTCTAATCAGGTAACTTACCCTTTTAAACTTTCTCATTTTGAATATCTTTCAAATATTTTAATTTATTTGGTATGCAGAGAGAGAGAGAGGGAGAGAGCACACAGCAGAGAGCACAAGCAGGGGCAGGGGCAGAAAGAGAGGGAAAGCAGGTTTCCCACTGAGCAGGGAACTCTACGTGGAGTTCTGTCCGAGGAGCCTGAGATCATGACCTGAGCCAAAGGCAGACACTTAGACTGAGCCACCCTGGCAGCCTGAAGTATTTTAATTTCTTAATTTAGTTATCCATGGCAAGTTTTATAATCTATAAGACACATAATAATACAGAGGCCAAAAAGTAGTTCATTGTCTAGAGCATATTAAGTAAGCAATATACTCATTAATATAAAATAATCTTTAAAAATATTAAGACTGGGGCAACTGGGTGGCTCAGTGGGTTGGGCCTTTGCCTTCAGCCCAGGTCGTGATCCCAGGGTCCTGGAATCGAGTCCAGGATCAGGCTCTCTGCTCAGCAGGGAGCCTACTTCTACCTCTCTCTTTCTGCCTGCCTCTTTGCCCACTTGTGATCAATGCCTGTCAAATAAATAAATAAATAAAATCTTTAAGAAAAAAATATTAAGACCTTTTGCTATTTAATATTTCAACGGGGTTAGATCAATCAATGGGCTGTACCTTTCACGGATAATCATATTAGCGTGGATTTTAAATTCTCTAAAATATAATAAATACTATCATTATTAAAAAAATTTATTTCCACAGGGGCCCCTGGGTGGCTCAGTGAGTTGGGCCTCTGCTTTTCGTTCAGGTCATGGTCTCAGAGTCCTGGGATCAAGCCCCACATCAAACTCTATGCTCAGCAGGGAGCCTGCTTCCTCCTCTCTCTCTGCCTGCCTCTCTGCCTACTTGTGATCTGTGTCTGTCAAATAAATAAATAAAATCTTAAAAAAATGATGTCCACTTAGCAAACAGTGTTACTATTTCTTCTTTTCTACATGGATTTTAACAAATGGAAGATCATCACAATCACTTCACTTATTATAACTGGTTCATAAACTGTACTGATATTTGCATCAGATTTTGTTATGGTTTCCAAAGAAAAGACTATTTGTTAGTTATGCATTATAAATATGAACAATTTACATTTTATAACTTACATTTTCCTGGGTATTTCTTAGAGAGGTTATTTGAGAAAACCTTTGATATAATTATATTTACCAAGTTTTTACTGATATTATATTTTTGATGGCATATTTCACAATATGTAAATATATGTCAAAACATTTGAGTTCATTTTCATGATGTTGTATAGTAATGTTTTATAATAATTACAGTATTTTAAAATGTAAGATGTTTTACAATAATGTAACTAATGCTAGTAGAAATAGAAAACTTAGAAAAAGATTCTCCCATCTATACTTCATATTACATGTATAATGTTGAAAGAAATCACTTACTAGATTTCAAATAAATATGGCATTTATGTATGAAAACGAATCAATATGAGTGATAAAAATGAATGAATGCTTCAGTATTTTTAATAGAAATTAAATTTGATCATACTGATTACAGATAAAAATAAATCCACATGGGATTTTAAAATGACATAATTTTTGATAGAGAAGAAATCTTACGGTCCTTAAGGATTTTTGAAAGTATTAAAGGTAACTAGAAAACAAATATAACTTGAAAATGTAATTGTAGCCTGATTACTTGCAAATATTTAAGTTACGTGACTCTGACTAAATAATTTCTTATTTATTTGAAAGTAAAAATATTTATGACAAGTCAAAATTTTTGTTCTTATCTTTTGCCTTTTGCAGAGATCACAGCTCTCACATGTGTCAAATTCTTCTGAAATGAGAAGGTATAAACTAGTGTTATGATATTCTACTGCGGTCAGAGGAAGTAGAGAGGGCGAGATTTAGACATGGAGCAAGAATACCAACTTTTTCTTGTCATGTCAATATTATGACTTCCAGTGAATTTTTAGTGGCCTCAAAGTAATTTGCTTTTCTGAGGCCCTTTTTCCTCACCTGTGAAACATTGCATTCTGACATCTTCACTTTTAAAGATGAGAACATTAAACCGTTCTGTATACACTTCACAGATTGTGAAGAATAAATTAGTCAATATATTGCATGGGTTTTATATGTTTTTATAACAAAATAATGTGAATTATTATAATGAAAAGTATGTATTTAGTAAAAATATTTCTAAAAGTGCTTAAATATTCTAAAGCTTCTAATTACATATGCCAAATATTTCTGAGGTTTTATGTATGTAAAACAAAGGAACTACATATTTTACATATTTATATGTTAGAGTATATATAGATTTTAAATGCACAAAGTGTGATTTATACATGTATCATCAACACAAAACATAAATTCAGAAGTATTGTCTCAGACGATTCTGGATAGGAAGCACCAGGAACATGTTTCCCTATGTAGATGAAAATTGCACTAGTAGAATCTGAGTAACTATTTTGGAACCGTGGATTCTATTAAAGGCTTGTAACCTCGACAGGAAAACTTGATGACAAATTATGGCCAATTTTGGTGCTTAGCTCAGTAGTAAATACCCATCCTTGCCTGGTGCAGAACCTTTGCAGACAGCTATACGCATGTTCCCAGGACAAAAGGGTTTGCTGGAGGCAAGATGAGCAAAATGAACTCTGTCTCCAAATACCAGGAATCTGTACTCTGATTACTGGATTGCTGCTTCTGTTCAAAGAAATTAAAAAAAAAAAAAAAAAAAGAGGTCACAGTCATTGTTACTGAATTTCTCCTGTACTTAAAGGGCCAGAGCACTTTTTCTTCCACTCCTGACTCCTCCTTTTTCCTTATTTATCTCTTTTTGGGAACCAGACATATTAAAGATTAGGACATTCAAAAGAAACTGCATGTATAAGGAATATTAGGAAGTAACCACACAGGCACAGAGAAAGGCACAAGATCAGAAAAGACATGTGAAAACCTTAAGTTTACACTGAGACTGATGATAGACACAAAGACAGACTGCAAGAATAAAAAAAAAAAATAGCAATAACAAAATATCCCAGTAAACCCTGTGAAAGAATAACCTCATTTTTAGAGTTACATTACTAGATTTAAATGTTCAATTTTAAACAAACAAACAAAAAAAAATCACAAGATATACAAAGTAAGAGGAAAGTTTTTTGCCCATTCTGAAAGAAAAAATAAGTCAACAAAAATTGTCCATAAATTGGCCATTCTATTTCATAAAAGCTAAAACAACTATCTTAGTGGTGCCTGCGTGGCTCAGTTGGTTAAGCATCTGCCTTTGGCTCAGGTCATGATCCCAGGGTACTGGAATCAAGCCCCACATCATGATCCCTGCTCAGCTGGAAAAATGATTCTCCCTCTGCAAACCCCTCCCCATGCTCCATTTTTTTTTTCTCTCTCTCACTCTAAAATAAATAAATTTAAAATATTAAAAAAAAAAACCCAACTATCTTAAAGATGCTTTAAAAACTAAAGGAAGATGTGGATAAAGTTAAAAAAAAAAGTGATGTATAAACAAAACTGAAATATGAATTAAGAGCTCTGTGAGGCAAAATACGTGGTGGGACATTCAGAAGGAGAGGGGAGAGAAAAAGGGAAAACAAGGTATTTGATTAAATAATGGCTGAAAACTTCCTAAGCTTGATGAAAGACATGAATATAAACATCCAGAAACTAAAAAAACTCCAAGTAAGAGGATCTCAAGGAGTTCTATATGTATACATTATAATCAAATTTTCAAAAGTCAATGACAAACAGAACTTCTTAAAAACAGCAGAAAAAGAAGTGACTTGTCACTAATAAAAGATTCACTATGACTTTTTTTCTATTAGTCATTTGAAATTCAATAAATCTTTGCTATATTTTAAATGTTAGGTCATTAACCTTTCCTGAATAGCTTTTCTAATTTCCACAGGTCTACAAATGTCTTTTGTTGTTTTCCTTATGTGTTCAAACATGGTCTAATACTTGTTGAGACAGTCCACGGCTATTACCCACCTCCCATTTCATTTAGACAGTCTTTTTTCTCTTTTGCTTCTGTCCTGATAATTTTGAATATAATTTCCAGTTGACATGTAACAGTGCATTGTCTTGTCTAATAAGGGTGATTCCATTTTGAATATTTGGAAAACCTATCAATTGATTTTCTGTCCCTTTGTACTCCCAGTAAGTTAGAGGCTGCATATTACTCTATTTGTGCGGTTCCTCCTCCATAGCCAGTGGTTAGAATAGAATTTACTAGATCTCTGGGTAGACATGTATTTCTTTATCTACCATTTGCATTTCCACATATTTTTATTATTCTGAGAGTCATTTAGCTGTTGGTGGCCTGTCCCTATCTGAATAGATTGCCATATGCTTACAGCTGTTTCATGATAGATACCATGTAAGAATGTAAGTATAGTCATTTTTATACAATATGATTGGTACATGTGTGTGTATAGATAAAAATTCTAAAAGATACATGTCAGATTATTAGCACTGTTTATCCAAGAAAGGTTTTAAAAGAGGTTTGGAGAGAAATGGAAAGAAATCACTAACTGCTTCTGCATTTTTTACTTAATACTTTACCCAAATATAGTTTATATGACTTAAAACACAATACAAATAAAATAATAAAGCATGGAATACCATAAAATATTTTAAATAGCTATTTGTCACTCTTTCTCTAAGTATAACTTCTGTACACTGCATCAGTATAAACTGATATGATAATTTAAAATGCAGATTCCTCTCCTTTTCTTCCAAGTAACTGGAGTCAAATTTTCTGTATTCCAAAAACATTTCAAAGTTGATTCTTATGTAAATTTAAAATTAAGAACCATTTTATAAAGAGGAGCAGGATTATGTTACTTTCCAAGTATACCTTGATGACATTTTGTCATTCTTACTTCTTTTACTACTTCTATGTATAAAGTATATGTACACTAGTATTTGTTTAATTATATACCAACCCTTATCTAGATTGCCATGACAACCAAAGAAGGGACAAACAATAAAATGGAAGTATATTTCTCAGACTGAATATTCATGTTTAATTCTCAGTACTTCACAAAAAAAGAAAAAAAAAATCAGTGTTTTTTTTTTTTCTCTCTGTTTTATTTTAGTTCCACAAGACAGGCAACAATACATATTTTAGTAGAGGTTGGTTGATTGTGAAATAGTTCCCATAGATCAGAATTTGATTTCTGGTGTGGGCAATTCAATGAATCATTTATTATATCATGCACAGGTGTTCATTAGGAAAGCATCATACTCTAGTGGAAAGAACAGCTATTCTCTCAAGATCATTCAAGTGTAAAATTGCATTAGGGACAATGATAAGGGATTAAGTGACCATAAGTGCTATCTTTATGCCTTATGTTATAAGCAATAGAAATGACCCTTATAGTCCCTATGTTCCGAGCAATAATGGATCGTCTTTTCAAAACTGACCCAGGATGCTTAGCATTTCCAGACAGTATCATATAACTGGGCAGATTCACACTGGTTTCTCAATATTCCTGCAAAATTCTTCTTTTTTTCCTAGTCATCATTTTCTTCAAATTCCTCAAATTACTATTTCAAAAGTCCTCTACATCTCAAATCACTAATCTCCTAGCCTCTATCACTCTGAGTACATGACCTGAGTAATCTCCTACTTCATACAAAAAATTAAAATCCATGAACCAGTAATAAATTCAATCTCCAAATCTTTAAATCTATTCACTCTTACTTAGATATTGATATCTTTGTTAATGGACAAAACATTTCCTGCTTTGGATGCTGCCCATTCTATCCCTTCTTTACAAGCAATTTATCAGATTTTGTGCTTAAACATATCCTCCCCTTTTCCTTATGTTCCATTCATTTCACAACACATGGCAGTCACAGTTATAACTCTACCAATCTACTAAAGGAGCTCTCTTAAAATCCCGATGACGTCCATGACATTAAATTGAATAGAAGCATTCAGACTTCATCTTGCTTGACTCTCATCAATGTTTCACACATCTGACAATTCTGTTGTACTTAAATTATAACTCTTCTTTCTTCTGTGTCACTAAATACTTTGATTTTTCTCTTACTTTACTTCTTATTCACCTTCTCTTTCTTTGTTTCTTAAATGTTATTATGACCCGTACCTCTGCTCTAGGCTCCCTGCTTTCTTAATATAGAAGAGTATTTTAAGAACTCCATCTTCTTCATGGTTGTTAATACACCTGGCCTAAGTATGTGTAATAAAACTAGTAATGACATGTAACCTTGTCACCAAGACATGATAGTATTACATAATACTTATATTACTTTGAAATTATTGATAAGTGCCTTAGATAATTGAATCTCAGGCTGTGCATCTCTTGGTACTGTGAGAAACTCGAAGAAAAAAAGGCCACCAAAGAAAGCTGTGTCCCTTAAAACCATTAAGAAAGCATTACCTAGAACATGAAATATAAAGTAAGATGGTAGCTGTGTTGTTTGTATGTATATGTATATACATATCTGTGTATTTATCAAATGTATTCTTTCTTTAAAGACAGCATGTTCTAGGGAAACACACACATACTAAATTATGTATGACACATGTAAAACATGCAATGAATACTCTCTCACTCTTCTTTCATTGAAAGCAATAGAAGAGAAAAGAAGAGATCCTAACCGTCTAGGGAAATAGGGGAAAATTTACTATGTTCATATTCAATATTTAAATTATTAGCATTTATCTTTTTTTAGAGAAATGTGCATTTTCAAAACATAGTTTTATAGTTGAGTCTACACTATGTTTTAAAATTTAAATGAGTGAAAATAATTGATATAAAAACATTTAGTCATATAAATATCAACATTGCCAACTGAATTCATTAGGAGATGAAGAGAAGTCCATCTGATTTCTAGATATCTTTTTTTAATATTTTATTTTTAAGTAATCTCTACACCCAACATGGGACTTGAACTCACAACCCAGAGATCAAGAGTTTCATTATCCACTGACTGAGTCAGCTAGGCACCCCTTGATATCTTTATTGATGAATCATTGGTCTCTGACATTGTTCTTAATTACTTAAGTACTATAAACATTCTTT
This sequence comes from Mustela nivalis, assembly GCF_964662115.1. Lineage (NCBI taxonomy): Eukaryota > Metazoa > Chordata > Mammalia > Carnivora > Mustelidae > Mustela > Mustela nivalis. The sequence continues at coordinate 51,779,949 of NC_139035.1, read as the reverse complement.
TTTTGGTTATCTTAGCTCTGTTATAATCACTGTTATTTCATAGACATTATACTCACAATGTTGTATTCAAATTTTAGTGTCTGAATTTGTTTCTGGCTATCTCTGTAACAATTCCTTGTGTATATTAAATAAGCATGTTTCCTATTTAAAGTCCCTAATCCTGAAAATGTTCGACCCAAGCAAGTGATATCAATGGGGATGGGGTAGTTTTGACAAGTTGATTTCTGCTGCCTAAACTTTTGCAGATAATTTGCAGAAACTACCTGAATATTGTACAATATCCGGGTTTCCACAAACATCACTCCCTCTATAATACGATTGTAATCTGCCCATTTCTTCATACCTCATTCAGTATTTCAGCATTTTCTTGGCTACAGTAGATCCCGTTCTCAGAACTGATTGCATGCTCATTCACATTGTTGAAAAACCTAAATTTCTTGATTATATCTATCAGCTGGTTACTCTGCTTTCCTTCCCAGATTGCAAAATGTTAGCTATAGCTAAACAAAAATATGTGTGTAAATTCATGACATCCTCAAATGTTATGCTTTGAGATTTCAGTGAGGTACTATTCCTTGGGAAGATTTTCATTGTTTCTCTTTATTCCTTAGCGGATGCCCTGCATTAAGCACTGCAAACTATCTCTTGTCTCAGTCCTCAGTTTCATAGTTTTAACTACTCTTTTTTTAAGATTTATTTATTTTAGAGAGAGAGAGAAACAGCGAGTGCCAGCTAGTGAGGAGAGGGACAAAAGGAGAGAGAGAATCCTGAAGCAGATCCTCCACTGAGCATGGAGCCCATTGAAGGAATCAATCCTAGGACCCTGAGCTCATGACCTGAGCCAAAACCAAGAGTGGCTGCAACTGACTGAGCCACCCAGGTGCCCCTAGTTTTAACTACTTTCTGAGTAGGCAATCATTCCTCCCTCCTCATAATTTATTAATACTTAATAAAATAAATTTACTTAAAGATGTTATGCCTTTTCTCATTCCAATATAGTCCCTCCTCTTTCAAAGAAAAGTTTTCATTTAATCCAACAAAAATTAAGACATGCATGATAAATGAGAGAATGAGCCTTTAGTTTTAGAAGCTAAATTATTGACGGGAGTACACAGAGTTTGGAATTCTAAAAACTGAAGAGATCAGCATTATAAGAATCCTTGGTCATAAATGTGAAAAGGCATCCAAGGAGACCCAAAATGGAATAATCCTACGTGACCTGAACTCTTCTGAGTCTTCTCCAGGAATAACTTCATCTCCTTGCACACAACTCCTTCTGTTCTACCTCACTAATCTCGCCATTGTTCTTTACACATACCAAACACCCTCCCACAGTTTCTGTCTTTTCTCTCCCTCTGCCTGAAATGTGCTTCCATAAATGTCACAATTAATAGCATTTTCACTTTCCTCAGGTCTTCAGATATTTTCACACCAGATAGGCAGGCCTTTCCAAATCACTCTATGTCAAACTGCAGCCTCTACCACATCCTCTATCTCTTTTGTGAATTTATCCTTTTTCACAGCACTTAGCACCATCTGACACAACATGAATAATGTTTTCCTTTTTTCTTTTTGCTGTCACCTGTCACTTGGATGAAAGCTCCCTGAGGGTGGAAATTTTGTCGTCATTTTTCACTCTTACACCCATCTCCTATCACAATGCATGGTATATGATACACATAATGAAGTTTACTAAATGAATAAAATCAGCCTCATTGATGCCTGTGGTAAAAAGATGATTCAGGATTAAAAGGAGGAAGTATTCTCCCCGCCCCCACAAAGAGTCAGAAGTCAGTTGCAGAAGGTAAGCGAGAATCTCAATCTAGAAACTTATTCACAAGGAAATGATGGTACTCATTCCAGAATCAGCTTTAGAAGGTCTGGCATCAAATCCACCATCAATGACAATAACGAAATTTAAGCATGTTGCTCTCCTAAAATTACCATTTCAATCGATCCTTGTTATGGAATTTCAAACTATTTTCTTAATTTCAAAATAGAACAAATGAGGGATACCTGGATGTCTCAGTCCCTTAAGCATCTGCCTTTGGCACAGGTCAGGATCCCAGTGTCCTGGAATCAAGTCACACTTTGGGCTTCCTGCTCCGTGGGGAATCTGCTTCTCCCTCCCCCTTTGCTTGGTGTTGCCCCTGCTGGTGTATGTGCTCTCTCTCTCCCTCAAATAAATTAATCAAAACTTAAAAAAAAAAATAACAATAGGTCATGCTTCCTCATGACCTATTTCTGTGGAGTATTATCACTTCCTATTTCTCCACAGGGAACTATCATACACAGACATGAAAATTTTATGTGTGAATTTTCCCCAAACCACCTTTCAAAACATGTGGGCTTCTGGTTCTTCTTGGCGTGATAATAATTATAACTGCTTCATGGGACTTTAAATAATTTTATGAGTTAAGTTCAACTCAACTGATTATTTGGGCTGTCAGTTATCTTCTACTTATCTCCAGGGATTTAGAGTTCTAGCTTGTCAAGACTAAAATGACAAAAGGAAAAATAATTCTATAATTAATGGTAAGGGACTAAAGAAAGCCCCAATATTTTGAGCTTTGTCTGCATTTGCCCAATTTACTGTGACTGTACTTTCATATCTTGTTAATTTCAGTAGCACTTAAGAATATTGTGCCAAAATGAAATCTATCAACTGATACTTTCTTTCAGCCGCACATACTGTACCAGAAGGACACACATTATGGGTGTTGAGTTTTGAAAGACTTATGCTGAAAAAGATTGTGGGAAGAACTGTTAGGAATCATATTCAGTATTGTGTACGAACTTCAAAATCGTATCACAGAGCTGTATGAGAAAAGACCTAACTAAAACCAGGAAGCAGATGGTGAAGTTGGGAGACAAACACAATATCACAATGAAGACATTAGAACAGCTGATGTAAATGCGGCAGTACCATTGTTAGCCTGTGTAGTGAAAGCTGTAATTGCCATTTTAAAGCTCTCTTGATACTTTGCTGTACAAATCCCTGCCATAATTTCCTGGAAAGAAATTTTCTGCAGTAAACACACAACAGAGGTAGATACAGGACTTTCTGTGATGTTAATGCTGAAAATTTTAGGACTTTATAATCAGACTAAGCCTGTCTTCAAATTTAAAATGAAGCAACAGTCTTGTAATTTGATAATGAAGATAGCCAACGTGGATAATCTTTAGTGGGTCTTGACGATCTCTTAACTGCTAAGGCCCAATCTCAAATCGGTCAAAGGACTAATATAAAATTCTTTCTTTCTCCTGTAGGGACAAATTTTTAAGACATCTCTTATCTGTGCACTATTATCCACGCTTCTGAGGATGAGTCCAAACTACCTTAGGTTCTGTAGCTTGGAAAAAGAAATAGAACTTGGCTAGTCCCACCTTTGGAATACTTGCACACTAACTCTCTGAAAATGCCAGGATAGAATATGAACAATAGATGGTGCACTTTCTTGTCTATGAAATGAATTCAGGACTGTTCTGCTCTGAGTTGTTTTTTTTTTTTCCATTACTTTTAATACTTGTTTGACTGTAGCTGCCAGACATCACTTTTATTATGATGAGAAGACAAGGTTTTGATCAGCATATTAAAAAAGTCATAGTAATGATTTCACCTCATAGAAAACATAGTTGAGCCTTTAAAAAAAACCCAATATCTAATGTTCTTAAGACTCCAAATATATTCTGTATGTAACTTCCATTACACTGTATGGCTTTGATATTGAATGATACATGTGCTGTAATCACCTCTACTTCCTTAGAGAAAAAAATTAGAGGAAAAAAGCTATAAAAGAAATTATCAAGGGCATATGGACATAAAAGGAGAGACAATAAAATATCCGGGCACAAGTAAGTACTCAAGGAGAAAAATTATGTTGATTGTTCCCTAATATAACATGTGTTTTTTTTTTTTTTTTTCCATGAACAGTTTGTGTTTTAATGAGAAGGACTTTATTTATGGCAAGCATCAGATTCAAGTTGAAAATTTACTTTAAGCATTCTTAGCAGCTTTCTTAATTTTACATGTGCTGTTTTGTGCAGCTTAATGTTTCTTCATTTTTTTCCCAATCTCTATATTTTAATATATTTTGATGTTTTAATTACACTTTATGTGTTGTTAATATTCCTTGTAAAGTTTACTTTTTTGGAGTTAAGCTTTAAATATTGTTTTCAAAGGAAAAAGAAATACCTCAAATGTCATTAATCATTTAAAGATGATTTTAATATCTAACATTTTTTAAAAGATGTTGTTTATTTATTGACAGAGAGAGAGAGGTTGCAAGTAGGCAGAGAGGCAGGCAGAGAGAAAGGGAGAAGCAGAGTCCCTGCTGAAGAGAACTTGATGCAGGGCTCAATGGGGTACTTGATCCCAGGCCCCTGAGATCATGACCTGAGCTGAAGGTAGAGGCTTAGCCCACTGAGCCACCCAGGTGCCCCTCTTTGACATTAATATTTAACATTGCTCATTAATGTTAACGAACAAAGTGTTAGTGGGTATTAAGATAAAATACTTTTTATGTCTTTTGGAGTTATCATCCAGTTTTTTTTTTTTTTTTTTTTAATGATAACAGTTCTTCTCTTGTAATGTATTGTTCTAATCTGGGTCTCATTAAAAGATATTTCCGAATATGAGAAATCTACTTATACTTTTAAATAGGTAAAGAGAAATGAAAGGGTACTAAATTGTTTAAATAATAATGTTTAGATGACTGCTTTTCTATCATACCATCCTTTCTATACTTGCCACAAAATTATTTAAGTACATTATTATCTGTAGGTGTTTTTCCTTCTATTTAAAATTTTGAAACAATTTTTATTTAACCAAAAAGGGAATATGTTATTTATTATCATCTATTTAAACCATTATATTTCTCAACTTTCATTATAAGTGTATCTTTTTCATTGCTTCTGATGACACTCATTAAATCAAATAGCAATTATTATTTTTTTTGTTCATGTACTTTTTTTAAAAATAGATCTTCTTTGTGACTTATGAAGAATATTATTGTTGGCACTCAAAGACTAGTGATCTGTACACAATTAGCCTGTGGCCTCATTAATTCCTTCAAGTAATGAAGCTAATTACCCACATATTTATGTTTTTATTCATGCATCATTTTTTTAGAGGAAATAAATGGCTTATATGTGATATTAAGAAGAGAGCAAAGGTGTCTTTCCTCAAATATGCTGTCATTGTACCATAGTAATGCAAGTCTGAATTTGGATTCAGAAGGGTTTGAACTTGACTGCTTGCTTTGTAATTAACTAACTGTACAGAATTTAGCAGGTTACTTAAGCTCTTTTAAATTTACTCATTTTATATAATGAAAATAGCTGTAATCATCTTCAAGAACTGCTGTGAGAGCCTAATTAATTCAAAATCATAAATATCTTGGCAGTTGGTAGATATTTATTGCTACCATGCATTAGTATGGCAAACCATAAATGTTTTGAACTCTGAGGAAACCTATCTGGGATATACATGAAACTTCTATGGCAACTACAAAGCAGGTTGGAAATAATAATTTACTTCTCATAATTCTATTACTTGCATCATCCTTGATAAATTTCTTATGAAATCTTTATTTAGAGAGAACTCAAGATATAAATAGAAACATAAATTTCTATTTATGTTTCATCCCATCCATATTGTAAGCCACCCAGCTTGGAATCTTATGAACTTTATAGTCAGGATAAGTTATATTACATTGATGTAACAAAAAAAAAGCACATTTTTCTTTTGTGCCTCCACTTTCTTGATAGTACTGTCAACTATGCCTTCCTTGGAAGGCTATTGACTTGACCTGCATATTTAAAATATTAGATTTATTGGGGCACCTGAGTGGCTCAGTGGGTTAAGCCTCTGCCTTCGGTTCAGGTCATGATCCCAAGGTCCTGGGATCGAGCCCCACATCAGGCTCTTTGCTCAGTGGAGAGCCTGCTTCCTCCTCTCTCTTTGCCTGCCTCTCTGCCTGCTTGTGATCTCTGTCTGTCAAATAAATAAATAAAAATCTTAAAAAAATTAGATTTATTATTAGTTAGTATTTAAAATTATTGTTACTCTTCTGACTTTACTGGCCTGGAAGAATAAATTATTTCCCTCACTCTGCAAAAAAACAAGTTATAGCTAAAAATGTATAACTTTAAGGTGTACACAGAATGAATTAAACAATCTTTCTATTTCCTTTTTGTCTCATTGGTAAGTATTGTGATATCAAGTTTCTGTTAATTCCATCCTGTATATAAGAAACCTTGAAAATTCTGAGTTATCTTTGTTAAATATACAGATAGAGGACAATGTGGATTTCTTGAGGTTGGACACCATATCTGTTTTATTCACTTCTTGAATTCCATTTTTGACCCAGGACTTAGCACTTGGTAGAGACACCAAATTGTTTGGGGGGAAAAAAAAAAAAAAAAAAAAAGGTCAAATGTGTAATATACAAAAGATACTGGAAAGAAGTTCACTAATAATTTCATTTTAATATTTTATTATAGAATATTCATTATTTTTAAAAGATATTATAGTCTTCAAGTTTCTATGTGACTTTATGATATTTTTACACAAACAAAATAATATTTCTAAGCATTGAATTTAGTGAAAACATGAGGGGTTAAATCCTAGAATCATAACATATAATTCAAATGATATGTAGTCAAATATTCCCTTAAAAATTAAATAGCCCATAAAGTCCCATACTCATACATATGATTTCATCACAGTCCAGCACAGTCTGCTGTTCCTCTAACATTAGAACAGATTGCTGTTTATTTGATTGAACATCAAAAATAAATGATTTCTCCTTTAAGGACATGTTTCATAATAAATGCATGTAGTTTGACATTAGAACCATATTCAATGATAAGCATATGGGATATGAGACTCTCTGAAAGGAAATATAGAATAATATCTCTCATCTATATTCACTTAGGGGCATACATTTATTGAGAAAACGAAAAGTGAAAAAAGCCTGCATTATATAAATCTCTCTCTCTCTCCTATCCACATTTTTAAAACTTACATAACACACATAATCAAATTCTTCATAATTTAGAATAAATAATATAATACTACATTGCTTATGCAATGTGACATGCAGTGTGAAATCAGTGTTAGGTTAAGAAAAATCCTTGGTGGGATGCCTGGGTGGCTAAGTCAATTAAGCATCTACCTTTGCCTCAAATCATGATCCCAAAGTCCTGGGTTTGAGTTCCACATGGGGCTCCTTGCTCAGCAGAAGCCTGCTTCTTCCTCTGCCTGCAGCTCCCCCTGCTTGTGCTTTCTCTCACTATGTCTGTCGAATAAACAAATAAATTCTTGAAAAAAAAAATCCATAGCAATAATGCTGAGATGAAATGTGCCATAGTACTGATTGCCTTAGAGCAATACAATATGTATTTTTTTTTAATCCAATTTCCTGGCTATCTAAATTTTCTGTAAACAAAGATTACTCTTATAACATTTAATCCCAAACCTTTTTAGCAATAAAAATATACTTTAAAATAATCAATCTATGTCCATCATAATTTTTAAAGTACTTGTGATTTTGCATGGAGTGTGGGAACATTCAATATCCACTTAAATATTTATCATACTTTTTGAAGACCTCCTTGTCTTTTCTTTTAAAAAGAAATCTTAGCTTTTCATAGGTAGAGCCATCTTGGTAATGATGGAAATTAGAACAGCATAAATTTTTTTGTGTATTTGTAAATCAAAGAGAGAGGGAGTGATAGAAAAGCATGGGGAACTGAGATTTGCAGGAATAAATACAAATAGAGTATGGGAAGAGGCATAGAGATCAATCTCACTAGATCAGGCATTTTTGTAAACAAGGAATATTTTGTTACAGTGAAGATAAGTTACCTGTATAACCATGAATATCAAATACAGATATGCAGATAATGGAAACTCATTAAGGTTTTCAGAGAAGTTAATGATACAATAAATGTTAGTTTTGGAAGTCTATGTGTTTGTGGAATGTAAGATAAATTGTATTTTGATTGTATTACCTTTAAGCTTACTGAACAAACGTTAAGACTATACAGTCTTATCATGATGTATCTTAAATAGTAAAATTTACTTCATAGTTTATGCTCAGGCACTAAGGACAAGATCTGATACTGAAGCTACTAAAATCAACACAACGTATGTGATTAACCATGTGTAGAAGTTTTCTGCCACTAGAGAGAGTATGTAAATGTGTTATTGATTCAACTAAATCAATTTCCAAATCTCATCAATGAGACTAATCTCAAATCACACTGAGACAACTAACATAGACACAATGCAAAATAAAACTTTATCTGGTCACTAGAAACATAAAATCTTACAGCAAAAGAAAATAAAAATAGAGGCAAGAATGCGTTTATTGCATTTTCTTTGTTTGCAACATGGACTAGGAAAATATTTTCTGTTTAGTGAGGAATGACTTAACAGTAACTCAATAAACAATTGCAATAATTAAGATTGATGGATAATCTATTAGTATTTGACAACAATGTTCACTATGATAATATTTTCTTGGCTCTCAAATTACTGTCACCTAGGTCTCTTTGTCTCTTTAATCTATTGGTAGACTTCTTCTATGAAAATTAATTGTGCCTGTTATCTTGTGTCATTCAATGATTAGACAGGTGTTTATTGAAGCTTATCACATGAGACGATATGCTCAACTTAAAGGAGGACTACAAAGACGAAAAGATACCACTTAGACATTGAGGAGCTTATTTTGTATTGAAAGAGATAAACAAACAGTAGTTTCAATGTAATGTAATAAGTATAGTGATCAAAGCAGATAGGGCATTAAGGAGTAACACATAAGCTTAGCTAGTCAAGCAATATTGTAAGAGAAGTAACTGAATCTGGGTCTTTTTAAAATTTAATTTTATTTATTTATGTGACAGAGATCACAAGTAGGGAGAGAGGCAAGCAGAGAGAGAGAGGGAAGCAGGCTCCCCACTGAGCAGAGAGCCTGATGTGGGGCTCGATCCCAGGACCCTGGGATCACGACCTGAGCCAAAGGCAGAGGCTTTAACTCACTGAGGCACCCAGGTGCCCTAGAATCTGGGTCTTTAGTGATAAGAATGACTTAGCAGGCTAAGAGATTTGAAAATGGCATTCCAGACATAAAGTAAAACAAAATGAAACAAAAAACACAAACTCTTCAGACTACATTATAAATGTAATCAATGAAGACTGCTCCACAGACCTGAACTGCAAAATGTAACCTAAGGAAAGGTGACAAATGAGAGGAGGCCACTCAATGCCAGTCACTGCAGTGACCGTATTATTATTTCTTCTATGAAAATGAAGGTCAGCAACTGCTGTGAGGTTGGTTTGAAGCACCTGCCTACCTTAATAGATTGATTTATTTTCTTGTGTTAGGCAGAATCTTATCATTTACCACTTTTATCAGCCAAACATTCGACTCTTTTTTTTTTTTTTTTTTAAGATTATCTATGTATTGGAGAGACAGAGAGCATGAGTGGAGGGGCAGGAGAAGAAGGAGAAAGCAGAATTTCTGTGCTGACCCCAGAGCCTGACACATGGATTGATCTCATGACCCTGAGACCACGACCTTAGCCAAAACCAAGAGTCTAGTGGCTTAACCAACTATACCACCCAGGAACCCCCAGACTCTTCGTAATTGCTATTTTGGCAGCATTTCCCATACTTGTTTGAGGAAAATGAGATAATTTTCCTATGTATTCTAAACTTGTCTCACATGTCATATCAGAATCACCTGAGGGAGATATTTTCAATGAATAGTCTTGGTTTTCTAATTCTCTTAGAAATTTTAACTTCATAAGTCTGGATTTGTGTAAATTTATTTGTATTTATTACAATAATTTTATATGATTCTAATGCAATTAGACAGCCTAACACACCATTGGTTCTTGATGTCTATCTGGAAGACACTAGATCATAGATAAGATACAAAATTAATTGAAAAAAATTGTAAAAATATTCAAATATATTTTAGTTATTTATGTGGTTTAGCTACATATTTGATCTTCAGAATACTAAGGTTGGAAATGTGAAGAAATGAAAAAAAAAGAGTAAACAAAAGCATGGAAGAAAGGAATTAGAGAGAAAAGGGAAAACTAATTATGGTCTGGTAAGAAAAGAAAAGGGAAAGGAAGTGACATATTCTGTACATTTATTTGATTGTATCTAAATTATAAGCACAATGTTTCTAAGAAAGCCAGTAATAGGGTGGCTTAGTCAGTTAAGAGTCCCACTCTTGGTTTTGGCTCCAATCATCATCATGGGATTGTGAGATCTGACCTGTCCAGGCTCCAGGCTCAGTCAGGAGCCTACTTGAGATTATCTTTCTCCCTCTCCTCCTCCCCTGCTTATTGTTTGCTCTCTCTCTCTAAAATAAATAAATCAGATCTTAAAAAAAGAAAAAAAGAAATCAATAACAAAAGCTTTCACAGTATTAATAATAATAATAATAATAATACAGTGCAAACCATTAATTTAATGGGAAAGAGCTGTGTACTCCATTTTGCTGCACAGTGTTAAACAGGCAAGAATAGAGCCATTTTTCAAGAAGGGATAATTTTATTATTACTGAATTATTTTAGTCTGTAGCAGATCAGCCTACCATGAAACTGTAATTGACTCTTGAACAACATGGGCATTAGGGGAGCCAATCCCCTTCCCCAGCACATAGTTGAAAAACCAATCTCCTGTAACTTTTAACTTCCCCCAAACTTAACTACAAGTAGCCTACAATGACTAGAAGTCTTACTGATAGCATAGTAGATTAACACAAATTTTGTATATGTATTATACACTGCATTTTTAGAGTGAAGTAAGCTAGGGAAAAAAAAAGGTTAAGAAAATTGTGAAAAAAGAAAACATGCATTTATACTACTGTACTGTATTGAACCTATGCAGTTCAAATCCATGTTGTTTAAGGGTCAACTCTAATAGAAAATAAAATGGATAAAAAGCACTTATGTTGAAAACAAAGTCCTTGCTTATAGGTACCAGCTTCAGGAACCTCGTATATATAAAACATTTACTCCACTTGTAAGTTTTCTCTGTGGATATAGAATTACCAGCAGATGTGAAAAAACAAAACAAAACAAAACAAAACAAAAACGCTTACCAATTATGGATTCATTATCAAATATTTTAACTGGGTTTTTTTCTTGCTTTCTCTGCTGTTTCTTATTGTTTGACCATATTTTTCTTCCTTTTTAAATAATATCTTTGATTCTAAAGTTCTAAAGAAAATCTGTCAGCTAATCAAGTCAGAGCCCTGGAGGTGACTCAGTCTCAACAAATTGGTAGGTGTGTGTGTTCATGTGAGGAAGATTTATGTGAGAGGGTTCATAAGAGTTGCAAGCTTTAAATATTACTTCTTGATAGTGCACTGAAACCCTAAATTTCTTGCTATTTATCAAGAATTACAGTATATTTAATCAAACCCATTGCTTATATGATTTTTATACTTTACAAAGCCCTTTAAACTTACTGTCAAATTTAAATCATCATTAGCTCAATTTTTCTGACTGAATTTTCTTTCTTTTTTTTTTTTTTTTAAAGATTTTATTTATTTATTTGACAGAGAGAGAGATCACAGTAGACAGAGAGGCAGGCAGAGAGAGAGAGAGGTAAGCAGGCTCCCCGCCGAGCAGAGAGCCTGATGCGGGACTCGATCCCAGGACCCTGAGATCATGACCTGAGCCGAAGGCAGCGGCTTAACCCACTGAGCCACCCAGGCGCCCCTGACTGAATTTTCTAACACATTGTTAATAAATGATGTTTTTTGCTTTATGACTTCTAGGTAATTATTCCATTAATAATAGCTCATTACTGGGTTAGAATAAAAATAACAGAAGTTGTCTAATTGATTTTTTAAGATTTATTTGTCTATCTGTCTATCTGTCAGAGAGAGAGAGAGAGAGAGAGCACAAGAAGTGGGCGTGACAGTCAGAGAGAGAAGCAGACTTCCTGCTGAGCAAGGAGCCCGATGTGGGACTCAATCCCAGGACCCTGGGATCAAGACGTGGGGCTGAAGGCAGATGTTAAACAAACTGAGCCACCCAGACATCCTGGCTAATTGAATTTAGATAAAATTTTACAAATATTCAAAATTGAGCAGCCTTCTTTTCAATTATACTTATGTAATCCATTTCTATTATATAATTGAAATCTATAGTTCTGCCTGTACTTGTCTTTTGAATCTACATGTTTTTAAAGACAGGTGACTTTGAAACCAACAAATCTACATTCAGAGTCAAGTGAAAAAATTATTCCCATATTCTATAATTCATTACAGACAAGATCCATCTCTTTAAGAAACTGCTTCTATCTTAGTCTGGTAGTATTAACTATGAAGATACATTAAATAATTTTACTGATGTGCTATTTGTTATTTGATCCTAGGTTGTCATCAATTTGGAAACCAGTAACTTTTAATAAGCTGGGGAAAAGAAAGCTCATATGAACTATTTGATTTACTTTATAATGGACATTTATATTGTAGGTCACTAAAATGCAATCTTAAAGGTTGATAATATTTCAATCTTTTACCTAATAAACCAAATTAAAATATATTGTTGACATTTTAAAATATACAAAAAATAAAGAATACGATGGACAGTCCATAAAATTATCAGGAAGGAAAAAAATACAGAGAAAGAGCTCTAGTATGGTCCCTAACTCATGACATTCAATACCAGCATTGGTCATTATCAATATTAATATCAAAAGAAGCAATTTTCCTTTTGGTTTGAGGAATATTATGCAGAGTATAAGTTGCTAGCTTCTGTGATATGCAATACTGATTTGCTCTTCCATTATTATGCATTTAATATACAGTAACAAATGCATTTTAATGGAAGAAAAGAGAAGTGACTTGTAGAAAATGTCAGGGGAAATAAATTACATGCAGCCAGTAGATAATGAGTAGAAAGATAAAACTGTATAGCAAATATCCTATGTAAATGAATGCCATTGTGAGTAAGAGAAAGCACAACTGTATTTTCTTTTTGTAATATCACTTTCATAAAGAGAAGTCGTATAAAATAATTTTATCTTTTCTTTTAAAGATTTTATTTATTTATTTGACAGACAGAGATCACAAGTAGGCAGAGAGGCAGAGAGACAGAGATAGGAGGAAGCAGGCTTCCTACTGAGCTGAGAGCCTTATGTGGGGCTCAATCCCAGGACCCCAAGATCATGATCTGAGCCGAAGACAGAAGCTTTAACCCACTGAGCCACCCACATGTCCCTAAAATAATCTTATCTACATACAACTAAGAATTTATTATTTTATATTAATCATCATATTTGGATTTTCTAATGTTAAATATAAAGTCTGTGACATTTTTGTAACCCTTAAAATGTCCCTATGCTGTGTTTGTTGAGGAACAATAGCTTCCTAGAATGTTGAAAGAAAAATTTCTGTAGGAATTAACTTTCTTCGATACTTCAGAAAATTAGAAAAACTATTTTATAAAATATTAATGTTCTAGTGGTGCCTGGGTGGCTCAGTGGATTAAAGCCTCTGCCTTCTGCTCATGTCATGATCCCAGGGTCCTGGGATTGAGCCCCAAATTGGGTTCTTTGCTCAGCAGGGAGTCTGCTTCCCCTCCTCTCTCTGCCTGCCTCTCTGCCTACTTGTCGTCTCTGTCAAATAAATAAATAAGATCTTTAAAAATATATATTAATGTTCTAAAGTAACTAAATGTTTTTTAAATACTAATTATAGAATCAGAAATAGGTTTAATTATTATAAGTTATTTATACTTTAAAAAAACAAAATAATTTTTGGCTACAGTAACAATATAACTTTATTTATTTATTTATTTATTTTTTGCTTAGTTATTTGAGAGAAAACAGGGGGAGAGCAGAGGTGAGAGAATCTTAAGCAATCTCCACACTGAATGACAAGCCTGAGAGAGTGCTCTATCTCAGTACCCTGAGATCATGACCTGAGATGAAAACCAAGAGTCAGACCCTTAACTGATTGCACCAGTCAGGTGCCCTTACAATATCATTTTATGGTTACATCTCCAATTTTGGGAGATATTTTTTAATTAAAAAAAAAGTTGAAATTTTGCTTCAAAATCTAGACTTAGAACTTGAAAGTTACTTTACAAGATTCACGCATGCAGCCTTTGAAGATGTTACCTCAAATGTCAAGAGTTGCAAGAGAGTAAAGGAACTTTAAATACGGTGAATTTTGGTTTAAAAACTCTTAGAAAGTTTCAATAATAATTGTGAGTGAAGTACAATTTTTTTCCTCCAATGTTTCAAGATACAATTTCCCTATTTTTACTTTGCATATAATGAGGAAGATAATTTTATTGATGAACAGGGAAGAAAAATTATTATTTTTAAAATTCGACATTTACTCTTTTCCTATGCTCTAGAATAGTATTTTTAGAAGCATATAACTCTATCATAATCCACGAAATCCAAAACATGTTTTGTTGGATTCATTCTTGCGGGAAGACCTTTTAGTAGGAAAAAGGGAAGGAAGGGGAGGAGGAGGGGAGTTGGAGGAGATGAGGGAGAGGAAGGAAAAGATACAAGATAAAAGGGGAACAATAAAAATCCCATGTTGTGGGGTCCCTGTGTGGCATTGTGAGTTCAGTGGTATACTCTTGATTTCAGCTTAACTCGTGATCTCAGGGTCCTGGGATCTAGCATTGCTTAACATGGAGTCTGCTTGAGATTCTCTCCCTCTCTCTTTGGCTCCACCACCACTCACATGCTCTCTCTCTCGCTCTCTCTCAAATAAATCAATAAATCTTTTTTTTTTTTAATTCTGTGCTTTAAAAATTGAGAGATGTTGTATATTTAGAATATCTTTTTTTTTCAATTTACTAATTCTCATTCATTAACATGACATTGAAATAAGGCAACATAAACATTTCTTTGTTTATATGTTTCAAATATACAGTGTAAAAAAAATGCTGCCAGCTTTACCTTTAAAATGCAGTAACTTTTGGGGTGCCTGGGTGGCTCAGTGGGTTAAAGCCTCTGCCTTCAGCTCAGGTCATGATCCCAGGGTCCTGGGATCAAGCCCCACATCGGGCTTTCTGCTCAGCAGGGAGCCTGCTTCTTCTCTCTCTGCCTGCTTCTCTGCCTACTTGTGATCTCTGTCTGTCAAATAAATAAATAAAATCTTTTAAAAAAATGCAGTAACTTTTAAATGCTGTTTTCAAATTCTCCTGCCTTTACCACCTGACAACTATATTATTTCCCTCCCAAATCCAAAGCTCTACTACAGAAATTGATGGGTAATTAAGAATTATAAAATCTTATTTCAAGGGATCCTCAAAATTACTGAATAGCCATATTCTAGGCTGATTTAAGCTTCTGGCTTCACCCTTTCTTCAAAGTACTCTCCACACAGCAACCAGGTAATGCAATTAAAAACCTAAGCCATGGGACATCTGGGTGGCTCAGGTCATTAAACATCTGCCTTCTCCTCTGGTTATGATCCTGGCGCCCCTGGATTGAGCCCAACATTGGGCTCCCTGCTCAACAAGGTGTCTGCTTCTCCTTCTCCTGCCCCCCTGCTCCTTCTCTCTCTCTCTCTCTTACTTTCTCTCCCACAAATGAATAAATAAAACCTTAAAAAGAAAAATCTAAGCCATATCATGACAATTCTTTTTTAAAAATACTTCTGCAGTTTTTCACTCAAGTAAAACCCAAAGCTCCTATTTTGACTCACAGGATCCTATGGGATCTTGACCTCTATTAATTATTTAATCTTTGTAAATCAATTTATTTTGTTTAATTCTTTTCTCCCACATTAGAATTATGCTTCACGCAAGTGGACAACTTTTCACTTCTATCAATCCAGGAGCTAGAATTCACTTGGCAGATGGTAAGCACTCACTAAATATTTTCAAATACTTAAAATATTTTTTTCTTTGAATGTGTATTAAAGCTTTTAAAAATAAAATATTTTCTTCAAAGGAAAAGAGTGGCCTAGAGATTCTTTTAGTTTTGGTTTTGCTGTTTTTAATTAGATTTTAATTAGATTATCTCTGATAATGTAAATTTTAATGTGAGAAACTGTGAACATTTCCTACATTTTAAAATAAAACTTAAATATTTGCTTCTTTTATGCAAAGGAAAAAAAGAAAGATAAATGACTCTTCTACTTTTTACATTGCATAAATATAATATGGAGTCTAAAGTTGTTTTTCTTTCTCAATACCTAACCAACTATTCCTAATGCTTTTAAAGCCACTCTTCATTTTTCTTTATGAGTCCAATTCAGTGATAAAATTATAAGACATATATTTTTTTAAGATTTTATTTATTTATTTGACAGAGAGAGATCACAAGCAGGAAGAAAGGCAGGCAGAGAGAGAGGAGGAAGCAGGCTCCCCGCTGAGCAGAGAGCCCGATGCGGGGCTCGATCCCAGGACCCCGAGACCATGACCCGAGCCGAAGGCAGCGGCTTAACCACTGAGCCACCCAGGCGCCCCAAATTATAAGACATATTAACAACTGCTTTTACAATACTTTGTGTTTCATTGAACAGCTTGCAAAATACTTCAATGTTAGCTATACTGCTAACATTGAGTATAGTTTCCTCACAAAAATTCTTTAATTTGTTCAATTTCCTACTCTCAAGTTTTGAGAGTATGTAACAAGTTTTATTTGACCATTGTAGGATTTTCATGCTACACATTATTGAATTTGATTTGTTGGCTTTTGAATTGGGAGTTTGTATTTGTATCTGTTGGTTAAATTGATCTATTGTTTATTTAGTTTGTTTACTGATTGATTGATTGATTGATTGATTGATTTTAGGTTCAATTCTGTTGTTTATTCATTAGTTTAGCTCTCCTATTTTACATTTCAATGCTGAAGGCTTCAGATATTTCCTAAAGTTTAAAGTAATATTGATAGGATTTAATACCTATTCCATGACATTTGGAAGAAATGTTTTTGTTAAAGTAGTAACTTAAAGATATTTCAAGTTTCTCCTAACCTTTTTGAAAATACACATTTTTAAAATCCTGCTAATTCTTGATAGAAGAAGACAAATATTTTATTATTCACTAGGAATAAACAGGGTTAGTTGAAAAGAAATGATGCTAATGTAAGTTAGTTAGCTTCTAGTTAAGAAAAACAACTTAAGAAAAACAACGTTTGAAAAGTAGTGGTCATGTCTATTTAGTTCTGAAAGAAGTTTATCCTGTTATGCCTGCAATATCACAAGTTTATGGACCAAGGATATTCTGTAGGAATATAGATAAAAGATGGCATGAAATTTTATTTTAAAAACTAAAGTCACTTTCAATACATTTATGTGAGAACAAAGGAAGAGCATAAACAATACTTCGCACGCCCACTTTTGGTAGCTGTTATGGAATACAAAAAGCACAGAAGAGTGGGAATGAAGATAGCTTAGAGGAGACAGGGCTTCACGGTCTGGGAACAGCCTCTGGGTGCTTGCTGTTGTAGGGGCATGGCCCTTCTGTAATAGAAAATATTACTATTCAAAGAGAATCCAAGTCTTAGTAAGAAAAATAAATATTTCTAACCTAAAAATAGAATGATTGGCTCATCCTGCAATACACTGTGTGCCTTTTATAACATGTGAAATTATATATATATATATATATATTGTTTGAATTTTGTTTCATTTGAAAGTAAAATAATTACAAAATTTAAATTAAATCAGTCTCTAATAATAAAATGAATGTTTAGAAAATTCTTACCTAAGAAGCAATTTAGGAGAGTCAAAAGTAAATACATTAATTAACGAAATCAGTCTCTCAGAGAATTACGTTTCCAGATACACCCTTACATATATTGGGGAGTGTGTACATAAGTATATGTGTGTATGTGTGTGCATACATATATACACACACTGATGCATTAATTTCTGCCTTTGGCTCAGGTCATGATCCCAGGGTCCTGGGATCAAGCCCCGCATTGGGCTCTCTGCTCCTCGGGGAGACTGCTTCCTCCTCTCTCTCTCTGCCTGCCTCTCTGCCTTCTTGAGATCTCTGTCTGTCAAGTAAATAAATAAAATCTTAAAAAAAATATTTTCCAATATGTCAAATATACTTATTTGATACACTATTTTATTGAGAGCATAAACTTCCTGGTATATGAGTTTTACTGGCATGAAATGTTTTTGTTAAAGTTAACATCCTGTGAGGTTACTAAGCAAAGGAACAAAAGCAACAGCACGTTCCGGACTTCTAAATCTTATTAGATCTTGCAAATCATCATACAAAGGTGATGGGCACAGATGTTAATATTCTTTGGAAAAGTTTTCGCTGATAGTACTGGGAACCCCCTGTTAAGACATTGATGGTCTGAAGTATTACTTCCCACTGGGGTCCACAACTTTGCATGTGGAACAAAGCTACACAAGGGAGACTGACAGAGAGAATGCACTGTTAGTGCTCTTGTAGGACTTCGCAAGAGAAATCGGGAGTGCCCTATACCATGAGAGCACACAAGTCACTCTTCTTTGAGGAAGCAGTCTCCTAAGTTCTGTTGTACAGTTATATGGCAATGATCAATTAGTTGGCTTAAAGTCAGATGTGATTATTAAATATAGTTTAACATTCGTTATCTTTTTGCAGGTTATAAAACTTGTCTCTATTAGTTTTTCTGTTTTGTTTCTCACTGATTATTCTCCTAATAGGGATTTGTTTTCTGCAAATTGGAAAATTTCGTTGTAATAACTGAAGCTGTTCCAGGTTTGTCTGATCTACCAAACATGCACATAAACTCAGAAGAAAGGAAGTGTGCACTGAATGTCACGCATCAAGGATACTGGAAAGGGTCACATTGACATATTTTACGTCCACTTTGTGAGCAAAGATGCCAGTAAATTCTGACAGGAAGCAGCAGTACTTCTGCTAAATTGCTATAATAAATTGTTAATCTCTTTTAAAAGCTGGGAGGTGTCATAGGTGAGGAGATGTGTAATCCAGAACTTTATAACTCGTGAAAATTAGCTATAAATTTAGAGTATGAAAGGAACAGTAAGAGGAAGGTGCAGTGCTTTTTTTATTTTATTTTATTTTATTTTATTTTACAAACTATACTTGAGAAATTCTTACTCTTCATTTATAAGTACTTTAAAAATATTTAAGTTAGTATAGATCCTGATAAAGAGCATCAGCAGAATCAAAGACTACGTCTTATGTAATGCATTTTAATAGATACTTGGTTTCTCTTTTCTTTTTGTTTCAAATCATTTCTAAATAGTGAAATAGGTAAGTGAATAATATAAGTGTCTCATAATTAAAACTTACATAGAAAACCATTATAAGGTAGAATATAATTTTGTTTCTGTCTTTATGATGGAGACCTTGTAGGAAAATAAAATATAACCACATGTATTTAAATTTTAGTTTGTAAAGTGGGGCCCAATATGTCTCAACACATATTTTATTAATCACTTGTGTTATGCCGTATTGAGGGGATGCGTCTGGTTAATTGACAATGTGTGGGTCATTAATTTTCCACACATAATTAATAATGGAATTAAAAGATATGATATTTATGATAAGAAAAACAAGTACTAAAAAAGTTAGTTGACTTTCCTAATATAAAACTAGGGCAAAACATGAAACTTAAAACATAACGTCCATTTTTTTTAACTAAATTTCACTCTCACATTTTGAATGACAGTTTCAAAAATATAAATTTTTTTTAAAGATTCTTTTTATTTATTTGACAGAGAGAGAGAGTGAGAGTACAAGTAGGCAGAGTAGCAGGCAGAGGGAGAGGGAGAAGCAGGCTCCCTGCTGAGCAAGGAGCCTGACACAGGCTTGATCCCAGGACTCTGGAATCATGACCTGAAAGAAAGGCATTTGCTTAACTAACTGAGCCTCCCAGGGGCCCTTAAAGATCATTTTTAACCTCTATTCCCTGTGTTGTTCTCCTCTCAAAAGTAACTCTTTTCAAAACTATGGTTGAATGACATATAAGCCAAGAATTTAGAGTTTTGGGACAATGACAACTTTTTTTGCATCTACAGATCTGCAATTTTGGCAGAGCTTGGGGGGGACACTTAAATGATAGGGGTTAGAATGATCTTAAGGTTGGCTTAGCACCTGATCTTTGCCTTTGTATGTGGACTGTGCTTCCTCACAACATGGTGGTTCAGTTACCAGGTCAATTTTCTTTGAAAAAGAGAAGCCAGACAGATGATTTCTCTCCTTTTATTCCTTAGCCTTGGGAATCACACAGTATAACTTGTGCCACATTCTCATCGTCAAGGTTGTCACAAAATTGCTCCCAGTTTCAAGGGGGAAAAAATGTACACTTCATCTCTTACTAGATAGCAGGAGTATTCTGAACGTTCGCACGAGATCATACATACTGCTGTGGCCTTTATCTGGTCACAGCAATTTACATATTCTCACATACCAAATACAATCATCCTTCTCTCAAGACCTCTGAAATTTGCACCCTGTTCTGACATCAGTCTCAGGTTCGAAGACCAAGATCTCATCATCTAGATCAGGTCCAAGTTTATATGAGGCACCTTAAATACAATTCATTAAGTAGAAATCCTTAAGTATGCTCCCCCCCCCATATGAAAACATATAATCAAAAGACATGTTAATTGCTTTATACATACCAAACACACAGTAGTGAGATAGCCATAGGGTTAGTCCTACAGATCCTTTCATTCAAAAGGAGAAGTAACAAGAGATATGTAGCTCACCGGTTCATATTAATTTTGAAATTAATTGTCTTGTGTAGTTATATGTAGCTCACTGGTTCATATTAATTTTGAAATTAATTGTCTTGTATAGATTAGATTATAAAAGGACCCTATAGTAGAGAGGGACTATTAAAAAATAATCGTTTCAAAAAGTAACAAGAGATATGTAGCTCACTGGTTCATATTAATTTTGAAATTTAGGTAGGCATATATTGGCTTAATTCTGCTGTTAAGGAAAGCCTCATAGCTTTAAACCTACTTTTCTTTTCCATTTTAAGATAAGAAAATTCCATCTTCATTTACTCATGTCAAAAATCTCTGGTATTATTCTTAATCTTTTTTTCTCTCATGTCTTTAGCTACCATATTGTATATTTGAAAGTTGCTAAAAGAGAAGATCTTAAAAGTCTTTATTATAAGAACAAAGAAAAGGAAAAAAATGTTGTAACTATGTATGATGACAAGTGTTAACTACCTACTGTGTGATCATTTCACAATATATACAAATATTGAATCAATATGTTATACACCTGAAACTAACAGAATCTTGTAGTCAGTTAATTATACCTCAATAAAAATGGGTAAATTAAATAAAATTAAGTGTTTGTTGTCACTCTTGTTTGAATTGAAGAAGAGATTCTATGTAAACTCTTGTAACTTTATGTTTTTATATATTTTATCATAATTTAGGCAAAACATATAGGTAAGATTGGGTAGGTACAAAAAATTATTTTCTTGCCTTAATTAGGAAACTGATTATACTTTATATGTTATGCCCTAAAATTTGATAAAAAGATTTTAGAAATATTTGAAGGAACTTTTTCTTTGGTAGAATCTAGATCACAAGGAATCTAATCTACAGGTAATGTGGCTTCAGCATTAAATTTAGATAAGTAGAAGTAATTTCAATATAATATAAATTAAATAAAACCATTTATATCATATTTCAATATCAAAGTAGTAATAATTCTACCTTGATTAATTTTCTAACTGATAATTTGCAATATTTCCCACAAGTAGATATTACTCATTAATATTACTTTATTAAACTTTATTCTGGAGAAATAAGGTTTTGAAATAGAGAACTGATTTTAAAGATCATGTAATGGAATGAATTGTTAACAAAATAATGTATTACCAGTGTACTAGATAATTCATTATAAAATAATCCTTGCTATCTTTTATGTACTTTCCTTAATATAGTAGATTAAAAATTAACAAGTTGATTTGATGCAATTATAGACAAAATTTGATACCTCATTAACACATACAAAGAGTTTATATTACTAAAATTGTACATACATTTTTAGCTATGTAATGAGCAGATGTTTAGACCAGAGTCTAAGCAAACCATAAATAAACTGTTACATTTTTGTCCTTTCAAAAAGGAAAGCTTTTTAAGCTTGAAAGGTCAAGTGCAATGATAGCTGACTGTATTGCTTTGGAGGTCTCTCTATTCTTAAATTGTTCTTTGTAGCAAGAAACCCTACTGCTCTCTCCTTAGTTTGGTAAACAGTGGGAATGACCCTCCAAAGCTTTTGATCTATGGCTAAGAGGTGATCTAATCAATGTCTTGTATAGATTAGATTATAAAAGGACCCTATAGTAGAGAGGGACTATTAAAAAATAATCAATTCAAAAAGGAGTTTAAACTTCAAATGGTGAAGAAACTGGATGACACAATAATGTAGAAGTAGAAAGAAGAAAGCTGAAGACTCATTGAAACCCAGGAAATGAGTAGAAGTGTAAAGTAAAGAGAACTTGGAAGAGATTGAGAGCCAAATCAGCTTAATTGAGGAATGCTAAGGGAGGCAACTACACAGTTGTGTCTGAAAGTTTGCAAGAGCTTCAAGTTTTTTGTTTGTTTTGTTTTGCTTTGTTTTTTTTTTCCCCCAAAACCTTCAAGTTCCTGAGAAATACCAGAGTGTTTTTTGTTCAGCTAAGTAGTGATTAAAACTGTTTCGAGTAATTTTTCCATTCTTTTACTTTTGTATATCCTTAGAGCAATTCTAAAAATGGAAGTCATCTGAGGATGTGTCTGTTCCTGGCAATCCCCAAAATTCCAAGTCGTGAGCCAGCCACTTGGTTAATTGTCATTAGGGAGTTCACACAAGTTTACTTACTTAGGATCCTTGCCATGTCACGTTGGGACAAAAAGCAGTGACTGTGGTGCTAGGCCACATTCATCATTTCTAGGATTGGCAGACATAGCTTACTCAGACTACCTGAGGGAGACTCTGGACTAGCAGATTGCTGCAAAATGTTGCCTGAACGCCTCTGCACAGCCAGAAGTCTTCCAGTTTTAATACCCCATCATTTTTGTGTTCTGTAGTTGTTTTATAATTAAAGCAAAGTATGCTCAAATTGTTTTTAATTCATATGTTGAAGGAAATGCCTTTTAACTTGGAAATAGGCACTCTAAACAATCCTTAGAGAAAGAACTTGTATTTATGTTTCTGTGACAACAATGGAAACCACACTAACACAGCTGCTCCTTTGAGCTATTACCTTTTGCCAACCTCTCTGCACTCCGTGCCAAGGGCTTTATCAACATTGTCTTACTTAATCTACACAAACATCTTTGAAGTTAGGCATTATTACCGATATTTTACAGATGATAAATCTGAAACTTGGAGCAGTTAAATAGTGTGTTCAGTGTAATACAATTATTAAATGGCAGGGCTATCATTGAACCCTCACTGGTTTGACCTCCAAGCTCACGCTCTTAGCCACCTCATTATCCTGGCTTCATGCTTTGTAAAGCATGATATGATATGATGTATGCGTTACTTCAGTTGACTAATTCAAAATTATATGAAGTCGGTCTTCCTAGTGTTATCAGCATCTTACAGATAATAAAATCAAGATATAGGGATTACACTAAAAACACAAGATTATTTATTGAACTGTATCAAAGAGTTTAAGGAAAACTTTCAAGTTACTGTGATCTTCTATTAGCTTTATGTGATTTTTTCTTCCATAATTTTAGTTACTAAGATATATTTTGGGTTAAAAAATGAGTAACAACTCAAAGGTTTGGAAGAAATAAAGTGCCAGAGTTTATCCTTTGACACTGGTTAAAAAGGGTAATGGGGAGCTTCAAAGAATTGTTTGATCTTTGTAGATACCAATGATTTTAGCCTCACTGTATGTTGTCCAATAATTCATGTAGCCACATGTGGCTATTTACATTTAAATTAATTGAAATGAAATAATATTAAAATTCTGTTGCTCGAAACAGTAGCCCTACCTATTTCATGTTCTCAGAAGCCATATGTAGGTAGGGGTTACAATAATTCACAGCATACATAAACATTTCCAGCATTAGAAAAAGTTGTGTTGGAAGGTGCTTGCCTTAAGCATACCTAGAAATGCCAATTGGGAGATGTTATCAAAAGCTAATCCTCACACTTGCTGTAAGACAAATATAATGTTATCAAAGCCCTGATGATACAAAAATTAAGAATAAAATACATGTGCATGCTCTTGATGTAGGGGAAATAGTTGAATCAATGACTACCAACATATGAATCAAAACTTTTGTATTTGGTGATTTGGATCTTAGTTTTGAATGAAAATGGAAAATCTGTTTATGAAGGATATTTAAAGAATAGCGTTTCAAACAGGCAAAATCTGTGTTTGTAGGTAGAAAAACCCAGCACTCCCTTAAGAGTGTTTATTGTGTTCCAAAAACACATTATCAAGTGATGTATATACAATATATTACTTAATCTTCAAAATAGCTTTTTTCTTATCTGTTAAAAAACAATAAGGCTTAGAAAAATGTCCAACATTGCACTTAAATAACTGGTAGATCTAGAATCAGGAAATTAGACTCATATCCCAAATATACTAAATATCTTCTGAGCTACCAGAATACACTGAATCTAAAAATAAACTGAAAGACAAACAAAAAATTTAAAAAAAAAAATTGCTGAGTAAGCTTTAACTTAGCCATATAACCAAACTCACATAAAATTATTTTCAAAATTAACAAATATGGAGATTAATGATTACCACCTGGAAAAAAAAAATCAAAGCCAGATAAGTGAATTAAAAATTTAGCCTATTGGGATACCTGGGTGGCTCAGTTGGTTGAACGACTGCCTTCGGCTCAGGTCATGATCCTGGAGTCTCAGGATCGAGTCCCGCATCGGGCTCCCAACTCCACAGGGAGTCTGCTTCTTTTTCTGACCTTCTCCTCACTCATGTTCTCTCTCACTGTCTCTCTCTCAAATAAATAAATAAGTAGGGCGCCTGGGTGGCTCAGTGGGTTAAGCCACTACCTTCAGCTCAGGTCATGATCTCAGGGTCCTGGGATGGAGTTCCACATGGGGCTCTCTGCTCAGCAGGGAGCCTGCTTCCCTTCCTCTCTCTCTGCCTGCCTCTCTGCCTGCTTGTGATCTCTCTCTGTCAAATAAATAAATAAATAAAATCTTCAAAAATAAATAAATAAATAAATAAATAAGTAGAAGTCTTAAAAAAAAATTAGCCTATTGGAACTTAAATAAATAGCTAGCTAAATCAATGAATGAAATTGTTAGCACTCAACACATCAAAAATAAAAAATCAAGATATAAAGACAGATACAAAAAAATTAGAACAATCACAATTTTATAGTTTAATTTGAAATGTCAGAAAATCTGATGGGTGATTTTCCAAAAAAAGTTAATATAGAAGTCATATACAAAATGTCCAGAATTCGCACTTTTGCACAAAAACTGGAGAGATTCATATTTTTACTTCAAAACAAAAAAAGATAACTTAAAAATTATTTTAGCTGTTCTAGGACAGTTTCCAGATTCTTTAATCACGTCAACATAAAACAAAAACCAATATCTATTAGAAAATGCCTAAGAGGGGCGCCTGGGTGGCTCAGTGGGTTAAAGCCTCTGCCTTCGGCTCAGGTCATGGTCTCAGGGTCCTGAGATTGAGCCCCGCTTGGGGCTCTCTGCTCAGCAGGGAGCCTGCTTCCTCCTCTCTCTGGCTGCCTCCCTGCCTGCTTGTGATCTTTCTCTGTTAAATAAATAAATAAAATCTTAAAAAAAAAAAAAAAGAAAATGCCTAAGAAAACAAAAGTCTTCTTAAGAATATTAAATGCTTCAAAATACATTTTTTGCCTCTATGTATCTATAAAATATCCTAAATGAAATATAAAAATATAATCTAAAAAAATACATAATAAAAAAGAGCACTAAGCATGAGGCAATGAAGTTTATTTTAAGAATGTAAATGGTTAAATATTTCTAAATATAGTAATATAATTTACACATAAATTAAGATAAGATGCATTATTATGCATTGGAATACAACTAGTGGTTTAAGAAAATTCACTTCAGGGCACCTGGGTGGCTCAGTGGGTTAAGCCGCTGCCTTCGGCTCAGGTCATGATCTCGGGGTCCTGGGATCGAGTCCCGCATCGGGGTCTCTGCTCGGCAGGGAGCCTGCTTCCCTCTCTCTCTCTCTCTGCCTGCCTCTCCATCTACTTGTGATTTCTCTCTGTCAAATATATAAATAAAAAAAAAATCTTAAAAAAAAAAAAAAGAAAATTCACTTCAATTTCTA
This sequence comes from Mustela nivalis, assembly GCF_964662115.1. Lineage (NCBI taxonomy): Eukaryota > Metazoa > Chordata > Mammalia > Carnivora > Mustelidae > Mustela > Mustela nivalis. The sequence continues at coordinate 51,753,689 of NC_139035.1, read as the reverse complement.
GTCAAAACTCTTATAAAAAAGGATAGGTGGAGTGTTCCTTCACATGATATGGATATATAAATACGCATCTATATTTATATAGTTCTATTTTACCTTACCTATATCAATATGTGTGCATGTGTATGTGTGAAATCAGTAACCATCATTCTTAATTTTGAAAGATATACTATCATTTCATTAAGTGTAGAAGAAAGAATGATATATCAGATTGCACTGTAGTCCAAATACTCTTCCCTCCTCTTGCCAGGCCCCCGCTTACCCCCTTGGTCAAATAACTGGCTAATATAGGATGATTGTTTGGCATGATATGGGGAAGGAAATGAAATATAAATATAATGTATATTTATTTGATTGTATTTTTATATTTCACAATTAAATATAAAACGACTGCATTTCCAAGAAGAATATAGCTTTAGAATTATCCTTTCCCTCTGTTATTTTAATTTTCTTTTTACAATTTTTACAGTTTTACCAGAAAAGGATTATTCCTTTTAGCTTTGGACCTGCGATACAGCACACAGAGGATTCTCAGACATGAATGTCAGAAGAAAACATGTCAGCCACCGATGAGTTGTCATTTGTTACCACAACATAACTTAATCTATTTTGATATGAGTGTCTAAGATCACTGGTTTGACATGGTTCTTGAAACTGTGGACACTATCATTAGATAAAGAAAGAAATCAGAGAAATGAATACATGTAAAAATAGAGGATACGATGGCTTCATTTTTCACAAAAAACTGTGCTGAAAAATTAACCCAAAAGCCAGTAAAAATGAAAATATTTGAGGAATTTAGAATAATTTAGAATTTTAGAAACAAATGAATTTCTGAATCTATGAGATTCAGAAATGTGGCTGCATAAAAATTGAGGGCATTTAAAAAAAACCTAAATTTAGCTTCCCTTCTTTTACTAAGACCCACTTGGTCATGTTTTTCAGGGAGTAGAAAAGGGTAGTAGAGCCACTGTGACACTTGTGACAAAGATGCAATTTTCTTTCTCATTGGAATAAAATACTTGGCAATCTCCCTACTTCTACGAAAGTTCCACATGCTCTCTAGGCATGTTTTCCAAGATATTACATTAGCTTCACATTTGACTGACAAGCTTCAGTTAAAATCTCTAACTCTTCAATATTTTGCTTGTTGATATTTACTGCTGTCAGTAAAGAATAGAGATTAACTTGAGTATGGAACATATCAAACCAAAGGACATAAGACTGGATCACAACAAAGCCACTCATCTCCTTTTCAGGTGGGGCGAATCAGTCCGTTAGTGACAGGTCCAATCTTCCATGCCACTCCTTAACCACAAGTGGGAAGCACAGGACTGTTTGGAGACAGAGAAAAGTAAAGAGGAAAAAATTACTGTGAACCATCGTTAAAGGTTTGAGTCGTGCGAGCAGACTCTAAACACAATTATGTAAAATAACCAAATATTGTTTACATTGTGGAAAAAATTTTACAGAGAAAACACAATAACTATCCTACTATTATTTTTTAAACACCTGAAAACTCTTCTGTTTTAAGAAGGTTGAATTATATAATTAAGATTTGGTAAAGGAAAAGAGGTGTTGACTCATGCTGGCAAGCATTTAAAATATCATGAGAAGATATCAACAATTTTTAGATATTAAACTATTATAAAACTGCCATAACAAAAGTATTTAGGATAAATCAGAGATAAGCAGAGGTCCAGTAAAGGGAACCGAATCCAACTCTAGGCCACAAATATGTATGCAAATTTGGTGAGCAAAGTTTACTAAAGCAAAATGAACTTTTCTAAGTTGTAGAAAAATATTAAAGATATAATTTTAACCACAAAAACAGACACTTCAAAATTAATAGAAAACTTCTAGACAGGTACAAAAGGAAACATAACAATAGTCATTTGCAGAGAATGAATGGTCGTACGGAGAATGTGAGACTTGTCTCTTTAATCTATCTGGAATATTTTACTTTTTAAGGCTTAATTATAATAAGTAAAACTGATACCTGCCCCCAAAATAACAATTATCAATTTAAAAATCTTGAAAAAAGATAGAAATTTTGTTGATATTACTTTCATTTCTGTAGATTTTTAGACATTTTTTCAGTGAAGATTAGGTTGTAAACATTTTTCTGATTGTATTTATAATCTGCTTGGTCTGTTGAATAGTTTACTGGTTAGACTACTCTGAAGAAAAGAGAAACTTCTAAAATATATTTATATAAATACATTTTGAAACAAAATTTACTTATTAACATAAATAATCTTGGAATCCTTTAAATTATGGCAAATATCAATAATACCAAGTAAAACAGACATACCATAGTCAATGATATTGGATATTGATTTCTTAGTTTCTTCTTTCTGTTGATTTCTGACTCATTAATTAATCTATATTTATATTTTCATCTTGTTTAAGGATATAGGGATAATTTATATTCTTTAGAAGTGATTTTTATTTTTATTATTTCTTAAGGAAAAGTGTTTTTCCATAAGAAGGGTAAAAAAAAGCAAAATAATTACATCATATAAATGCACAACTAAATTTTGATTTCTATAGAACTTCATGAGAGGCTCCTATACTGCTATCAAAATCATCTACTATGAGAGTAATTAATAATGTGTGGGAAAAAAACATGAATTTGACTACAAAAAAGCAAAGTAAATAAATGTGTATAATATAATTCAAATAAAAATATGAATATATATATATATATATATATATATATATATGGCTCAAATGCCACATAATCATAAACACAAAATATGTATGATTTATGGAACTTTAGAAGATTTCCCAGGATTTCTTCAAATTTCTAGAAAAGGCCAACCCAATGAAAAGATAGTTTCCATTTCAGAACTTACTGATTTAAACTTTTTAATTACTAAAAACACAAGACATTTTACTATAGAAGATTTTACTAAAGAAAATCAAGACATAAAAATGCAAGATAAAAAAATACTTTGCTACATTAGAATTTTCTTGCTCAAGTCTATATACTTTTAGTTCCACAACTCACCTTTCAGCTTTCTGAAAAGTTGTGCTTTTTTTTCTCCTCTTCAATCACATGCCAATTTTATCCTTTCTGTTTGCTCTTGAGTAAGAAAAAATAAAGTGGGAGCCTGGGTGGCTCAGTAAGTTAAGCATCTGCCTTTACTTTAGCTCAGGTTGGGAACCCAGAGTCCTGGAATCAAGTCCCACACAGGGCTCCCTGCTTTGCAGGGAGTCTGCTTCTCCCTCTGCCTCTCTCTCATCTCTCATGAATAAATAAATAAAATCTTAAAAAAGAAAGAAAGAGAAACAGAGTTGGAGAGTTTTGCAATATCTTAGTCACTTTGCGCTGCCACCAAAAGATAGTTGGCTAGTCTAATATGTCTCACTAGTGGTGGGATCTCTTTCCGGAAGCAGTCATTGGCTTTCCAAGTTTCTGATAAGCTTTGACCACATCTTCTGACTGAGCACCAACCACTGAAACGATACTGCATTCCTCTTATGGATGAACCTTTTTGTCCTCATGAATTTTCTAAATAGTCAAATCTGTGTCGCTAAACCCTTCCACTTTCCATGAACTATACTCATACCCATAAGCATGTGTAGGAGCCAGTTGCTACCTTCTATTAAACTGGGAATCTAGGAAGAGGAGTTCTTGATTTTCTTCACATGACAGCCCACCCACGCAGTCTCCTGCATTTCTCTTTATTGCTGTGCTAGCTTAAAACGTATAGCTGTAATTCTGCTTTTTTAAGCAGAAGGCTAACAAAATGCCCAACAAAATGGCCTTCAGAATCATTGCTCCCCTCAAAATTATTTCTTCTCTCCCTATCACCTCTTTAATTAGCATAGAATGATTGCATTGTTGATAGATAGCTCTCTGAGTTGAATCCTCAAAGTAAAATCTGGAGGAAAGATGCAAGGCACAATTCTTATTTTATTTCTGAACTTGGAATATGAAGCACTTAACTTTTTCCCCCTTTAAATCTGAACCATAGATTAGATTTCCGAACTATTAAGAAACCTCACACTACATCCTATTCTACTTACATAAACTGTAACTTGATATTTTAAAATTTATTTTAAGAAAATGGTTTATGATTTAGAACTGAAAACAGCATGGGAAGCAAAATTCATTTTTTTAAAAAAATAGTGTTTCCTAAATATATTGGAAAACAGATCCTAGTATTAAAAATTTCAATAAAAGAAAACATTTCTGGGTATTTCCTTTCTTTTGTAGAATTGAATTCCTTTTCATAACCGTACTCCTTAGGCAATGTATATAAGTGTGGTTGTGGTTGTTTTAATACTTCATGGGAAGAATTCATAACCATAGCTAGCTATAATGGCCTATAAACATATGGCCATTCAGGAGCTTTTGCTTAAATGTAAATCACAGTCAAAAGCATTATGCTACATAATTATCTGGTCACATTCATTTGAGAACACATAATTTTCAGTAGATTAATGCATACTCTCAGTATCCATGGAGCATAATTTATTTATATGCTTAGAAGAACTATTTGTTGCTTGCATTTTGGTTTAGAAAAACTCAAAACATTACTAATTTCCACTTGCATTCTTTTAAAATTGCTTAGGTTTCTGGAATGGTCTTAGCATCCAAAGCCTTAAAATGGCTTTCAAGGCAAGCTGAAAATAAAGAACTTTTCAGTAGTTCTGGTCAAACTGTAATAATAAGATAACCATAGCCATAAGAAACAAGGGTTGTGTGTATTAACTGAGATGAATACAAGATTTGGTTGCCTAAAAACTGAGGTATCCTTACATTTTGTAGCCACTGGTGGTCTTTTTATATTTTTACATGTTTGAGGTTTTTTGTCAGTTGGGGGTTTTTCACAATTACAATCACACATACACACACACAATAATACAAAGTAAAATACATTATTAACAATAAAAAATAAATATGATTTTTTCAGTTGTTCAGATCTATAAAATTATTACACAATAATGGATCCTAACCAAAACTTACTTTGCAAAGATTTTAAAAATTTGAAAGTGTCACTATATTAACAGTCTTGTAAAACTTTATGTCTTCCCGAGTTTAAGATTGTTGATTAATATAAGAAAACACAGTGCTAAAATGAGAGAAAAATGTAATTTTGGATTTGGAAGAATGTTATATTTCAATAAGTATCATCTTTAAATTAATTTGTGAAGTAACTAATCCAAAGCCCATGTCTAGAAAGTGGCATAAAAAGTCTAAGAAGAAGATTTTTAAGTTTCAGTATTTAGTTTTAATTTGAAGGACGCAAGGAAACCCATTAATATATCATCTGTGTAAGCATACATACAAATGTATATAACTTGGAAATTTGCATACATGGTCTTATACATATGTATACCACATATAGTTATATATATACTACCTAATGGCAACAGTTTCTTTGCATTCCTGCATGCATACACCTTTTCTGTTTGACTTTGTAGTTCTTCTAACCAAAACGTGGAGTCTATTTATCCAAACCTGAATATGGGATGTGGCCAGAGACAGAAACAAAAGTTTTAACTTTTGACAAATTTATAAAGCTGATTCAGTTGAGAATGGGTTGTCTCTTCAGTCACTGTGGTAGAATAACTGGATACATATCTGCCAGAGGAAACACAAGACAAAAACAAATCCTATGTTGCATCACCACTTCCTCATATCACGAGAAGAATAAATGAAAGAATCTGGGATTGGGAGGGAGACAAACCATAAGTGACTCTTAATCTCACAAAACAAACTGAGGGTTGCTGGGGGGAGGGGGTTTGGGAGAAAGGGGTGGGATTATGGACATTGGGGAGGGTATGTGCTTTGGTGAGTGCTGTGAAGTGTGTAAACCTGGTGATTCACAGACCTGTACCCCTGGGGATAAAAATATATGTTTATAAAAAATAAAAAATTATAAAAAAAAAAAAACAAATCCTAACACAATAAAGAATATCTTTCACTACATGCAAAAATTTATCCAATGATGGATCACAGAACTTAAATGTAAAACTCTAAATACCATATATTCTAGAAAAAATCATAGCAAAAAATCTTTATAAGCTTGAATTAGGCAACAATTTCTTAGAAATGATATAAAAAGACATTCCATACAAGTAAAATGTAATAACTTGGAGTTTATTAAAATGAAAACTTTTGCCCTCCAAAAGATACTTTAAGAAAATGAAGTCCATGAACAAACAGGACTTAATATTTGTAAAATGATGTATCTTGTAAGACATGTATCTAAAATACAGAAAAAGTTTCAAATAGATATTTACCTTATCTAAGTAAAACCATAGATAGCCAATAAGCACATGGAAAAGTACTCAACATCTTGAGTGATTATGGGAATAGAAATTAAAACTACAGTGCAATATTGCTACATACCTACTAGGAGAGATGACAAAACAAGTAAACAAACAAATTGTAAAAACCTGACAATGCCATGTGCTGACAAAGATGGAGCCCATCTGGACAAGGCTGAACAATGTTTTCAAACCATACTGATTAGTATTCAAAATAATACCAATTTTGGAAAACAGTTTGGCAGTTTCTTGAAAAGTTAGAAAACACTTAGACACCTAGGTATATGTCCAAGATAACTGAAAAGTTAAGTTCATTAAAAAAGGAAACACTATGCAAATATTTACAGATATTTCATATTGGACACAAACCATAGTTCCTTCAAATGGTAAAGAGATAAACAATCTTGGACACATTTATCCATGGGTACTATGTAGCAGTAAGAAGGAAAAAGAAAAGAAAAAAAAAAAAACCATCCCACCATTATACACAGCAACATAGATGAATTATAAATGGATTATGCTAAGTGAAAGATGTCAGTCTCAAATGACTGCATACTGTATGCTTCCAATTAGATCATATCTCTGAAAAAAAATATAGTAACAGTAATGTAATAGTGTTTTCCAGAACCTGTGGGTTGGGAAAAGTATTGCTAAAATCTATGAGAGAACATTGCAGGTGATGTAATTATACTCTTTTTGATTATAGTGATGCTTAGATGACTAAAACCATTCATCAAAAATAATAGAACTGTCCACCAAGAGGGATACATTTACTGAACAATTCAGCATAATAGAATAAAGAAGGAAGAAACATATATACACTCATTTCAGTGGGAATAGAAAATATAAATGATAAAAGACAATGTAGCAAACCATGTTCTTCTGCATCTTGATAATGGACATGCATGCATGCACACCTGTATTTAATATCATATTTAATGTTTTTCTCTACAATCAAGAACAGGATAATTAAGTGAAATCACAGAGGACAAAAACAGCATGGTGGGCTAATTTTTATCTCAATATGGCAGCAACAAATATTTGAAAAAGGCATTTTAAAAATAATAAATATACTTACACATAAATTTAACAAACTACCTCTAAGACATGCCATCGAAAGAAAAGAACTAAATATATGGAAAGATGCATTCTGTTCAAAGATTCATTAGCTCAATATATTTAAATGTCACATCCTTCTCAGACTGATCTATGAATTCAACACAATCTTGATCAAAATTCCTGTAGAATGATTTTATGGAAATGTATGTACTGAATATAAAATTCATGGGAAAATACAAGGCATCTATACTCATCTAATTGGTTCTGAAAAATAAGAATAAGCTGGAAGACTTCAATCACCTCATTTTAAGAATGGAAACAAATCCATAATAATCAAAAGTGTATAGTTGACCCCCCCCCACACACACATATATATAGACATTCAGATAGTAGAATGGGTTAGAAACTTCAGAGATAGTGAGAAATATCTCCAGTTGATGGGGCACCTATGAGGTTCAGTCGGTTAAACACCTGCCTTCAGATCAGGTCATGATTTCAGGGTCCTGGGATAGAGCCCCAGCATGGGCTCCCTGCTCAGTGAGGGGTCTGCTTCTCCCTCTCCCTTTGCCCCTCCCCACTTGTGTTATCTCTTGCATTCACTCTGTCTCAAATAAAGAAATGAAATATTTTCTTAAAAAAGAAATATATGGTTGGATAATTTTCCAAAACGTATCAAATTGTTTCAATGGGGAAAACATCTTTTTTTTTTTTTTTTTTGGAAAACATCTTTTTTAATCAATGTTGCTAGGACATGCTTTTGGATAAAACAGTCCCAATTAAAAAGAGTATCCTCAGTGCACACCTCTCACATCATATACAAAATTAACTTGAAATAGATTATAAATCTGAACCCAATAAAATATTAAAAAAAAAACTTCTAGAAATAAAACATGTGGGAAGATCTGGAACTTGGATAAGCAAAGATTTCCTAGAACATGTTGAGTACAAATGATTAAAAAAAAATGATACTATAAAAAAAAATCCCCTTTCTCCTTTGAAAGATAAGTTATAGTTAGAAGGCAAACCACTGACTGGGAGGAATATTCAAAATCATATTTGACATTAAATTTGTATTCAGAGCTTATAAAAAACTTTCATATCCCGGTAACTGAGAAGAAAAGGAACCCAGTAAGTAATGAGTAAAACATAGAAAAAGAATCGTAACTAAGAAGATATATGAATGACAAGTAGACACATGAAAAGATGTTCCATATCTTTATTCATCAGAGAAATAAATGCAAATTAAAACCAATGGGGGGGGACTTTCACAAACATTAGAATGACTAAAATTAAAAAGTCACAATGTTAAGTGTTGGTAAATATTGGAGCAAATGGAACTCTCATATATTGCTGAAAGGAAACTAAAAGGCTATAACTATTTCGGAAAACAGTTTGGCTGTGTATACATGTATACAGATACCATATGGCCTAGCTATTTCACTCTTAGGCATTTACCCAGTATATATGTAAACACATGTCCACATGAAAAATTTTACGTAGATATTTTAGCAACTTCATTCACAGTAATCAAAAGAAAAAGAAATGCCCATCAGCAGATGAATAGATAAGCTTATTGTGGTATATCCATGCAAGGAAATACATCTCAGAAAAAAAAATCATTCAGCAAAATGAATATATTTTGGAAGATTTATTTTTATGTGAAAGGAGACAAACTGTTAAAGTACATATGACATCATTTCATTTATAAGATGTTCAAAGTCTGGCAAAATTAATACATAGTCATAGAAACCAGGTTAGATGTTGCCTGGAATTGCCTTTAAAGGGCCATAAGATAAATTTCTATGGTGATGAAAACATAAAACTTAACAGGGCTTCCACAAAGAAATGTGAATTCATTTGTCAAAATTCAATAACTGCACACTTAAATTGTTGCAACTTCAGAGATAAACTATTATGTAATCGTTTTAGATGAACAGAAATGTGAAGATATTCTAGAGAGTTCTTATTTACTCGACATCAAATTTCTGCTAGTAACAATTTACATCAATGTGGTACATTTGTTACATTAATGAACCTATAGGAACTCAGTCATATCACTAAAGTCCTACTTAATTCAAGTTTCTTCCTTTTTACCTCATACCCTTTTTCTATTCCAGGTTTCCACTGGGGTACAATATTACATTACAGCTCCTCTTGCTCTAACAGTTTTTCAGCCTTTCCTAGTTTTTGATGACCTTGACAGTTTTGAGGGACACTGATCAGTTATTTTGTAAAATGTTCCTGATTTTGGAATTTGTCTGATTTTTTTTCGCACGATTAGACTGGGGAATTGGCAAGAGAACCACGGAAGTAAAGTTACGTTTTCATTACATCATACCAGAGGTACATACCAGAAATATGATTTATTATTGTTGATGTTAACATTGATTATCTGGCTGCCATAGTGTTTGTCAGATTTCTCCACTATAAATTTATACTTTTATCCCTCTTGACATTCAGTACTCTTTGGCAGGAAGTCCCTAAGTGGATGCACTCAAGCCATGTAGAATTATGCCCCTCCACCTTCTTGAAAGTGAAGTATCTACAAAAATATATTTGGAATTTTCTGCATAGGAGATTTGTCTTTTTCCCCCCATTTACTTAGTTATTAAATACATTATATTAGTATGGAATCATAGATATTTCCTCCCTCCATGCTATAGTCAACCATTTCTCCAAGAAGCCCCAGGTACTTTGACTAGAGAAAGGTATTAGAAGCCATGATGGGAACACAAGTTGCAATTTTTGCTGCCAGAGTATAGTACAGTATATAATATAGTTGTTCCTATATACTCTCAGTAGGCAGGAGAGGGTAAATGTGTGTACTCTAACTTATATAAATAAATAAATACCTATCTATAATTATGTCTAAATGTAACTCTCTGTAGTTACACAAATCTGTTAGGTAAATAGCTAGAATCAGGATTGCTGGCTTGTGTGGTAAATGGTTTAGCTTTCCCAAAGTGGTTACACCATTTTGCCATCCCCCCAGCAATGAATGGGAGTCCTCGTTCTCACCAGGTATTGGTATTGTCAGTTTTTTCAGGGGAGGCTGAGGCTTGGTCCTTTTCATAGGTGTGTAGTGGTGTATCATGGTTGTTAGGTTGCATTTCCACAGTGACCAATGATGTTGAGCATCTTTCCTATTCTTATTTGCCATGTGTACTTCATCTTTGGTAAGGTGTCTGTTTAGAACTTTTGCTTATTTAAATTGGGTTGCTTGTTTCCTTCATGTTAGATTTAAAAGTTTTTGTATATTTTGGATCCAAGTCCTTCATTAGATACATGTTTGCAAATACTATCTCTCCTTCTCCAGCTTGTCTTTTACATTCTCTTAACACAGTCTTTTGTAATGCAGAAGTTTTAAATTTTAATAAAGTTAAAATTACCCATTATTTCTTTCATGGATCTTATTATATTATTATATCTAAAAACTCATCTGCATGAGTTGAACATTTTGAGTCTCAATCATGAGAATCTTTCAAGATTCCTGGAGGCAAATCCCAGGCAAGTATGGTGGATTACCTAAAACTACGGCTGAGGAGTTTCTAACTTGCTGGCTAGTTCACACAGTGTTCAGGAATTTATCAAAATTATTATTTAAATATTCCAACCAGTTTTGGCTCCAGCAGCCCCTGCTGCAGAGGAGCAGAACTCAGGTGACTTTCTAGATTCTGGTCTCTCCTGATTTCGTGCTGGCTGTTTGCCTAATACCTCAATTATCTAATGGGTCCAAGAGAAGCCACTAATTTTCATTTTCTTGAGTTTTTGTTGTGAGAAACTGAGTAACCCCTTCCAAGTTCTTTACATGCTGTGACTACATCAGTAGAATTTTTTTGTATATAAGTTAAATCTCAGTAAATGTGATTTAAAAAGAAAAGATACAAAAAAACAGTATTACTTAGCTGTACAATATATACGATTGCAGAGATGGCATATGTGAAAAGACAATGCCTATGAAATCGTATATGAACATGAATTTGGTTTTTAACATGCCACCATATATTCATAATACACTTGGTCAGTTTAGGAAATGCATCACAATATGCATGAATGCCATATTTAATTTATTTCATTTGTCGGGGGATTCCTTTTTGATTGATTATCTTAAAAATTACCTTGAAAATACCAACTGTTGCATAAATACTTAATAAATAAACAAGCACACACCATGTATAAATTTATTATGAACGCAGTTAATCAAATTTTCAGAATTCATCTGTCAGTCGTGTCAACATTGGTAAATAAAACAACAACAAAAAGCTTTCCATGTTGATAGCCCTGAAGCTTGATAGCAAATCTGGCTGAGTTATTAATGTGCCAGGACTAACTTTTTTCCCCTTTCAGTAATTTTCCCCCTTTTTTCTCCTTTAAGCAATTATGAACTTTTTACTTTTGCTGTTGCTCACAAAATATTCAATTTATGTGTGTGTTGAGAGGAAAACATTTTTTAGTCATACATTACACAGATTTTATATTTTTTTGTGAAGATCAACATGAAGATAAATGTCTTTTTGAAGGAAAAGCTTAAAGTTTTTATTTTATTTTATTCGTTTATTTGACACACAGAGAGAGAGAGAATACTAGGGGCGGGAGGAGTGAGAGAGGGAGAAGCAGGCTTTCCACCGAGCAGGGAGCATGATGCAGGGCTTGATCCCAGGAGCTTGGAATCATGACCTGAGCCAAAGACAGCCATTTAATCAACTGAGCCACCCAGGTGCCCCCAAACTTAAAGATTTTAAAAAAGCAGCTCCACTCCTGTTTCCTTCACTCTCATATTTGAATAGCATGGACTATACATTGCTATCTGTAAGTACAACAGCCAAGATTCCAGTAGGGATGGGCCTCTGAGGCTGTAGGTTTGGCTCAGCATTGCACTAAAAAGGCCTCAAGAGAAAGTAAACCCTGCTCTCCCTCTATTAAGAGAGAGAGAGAGTGTGTGTATGTGTGTGTGTATTAACCTAAGACAATAGGAAACATTTAGTTTCTTTAGGTATTAAGAAATTTATCAATTGATCTCCAGGCCCAGGAACCACACCAGGGAGTATGCATGAGTGCCAAGGTCTGCATACTAAGTACCTCAGGAACACACTGCTGTTCCAGAAATGCTGGGTTAATATCATCAAGCCTTTCACTCACCAATATTTAATAGACTTTATGATGTACATAGATTACAAAAATATTAAAGGAAAATGAAAACACACGCTCACACACACACATATAAATTGAGAACCAATAAGAAAATATGAAAAAGTGTTCAGTATACAGTTGCTGTGGCTGCCATCTTGAAAATAGATAGATCAAGACAAGAGTAAAAGCAAGGTATCCATTAGAAGATGATAATAATGTAGACAGGAGATCATTAGGTGGGGTTTGGGGTAGAAACATTGAACATTGGTGGTGGTGGGATGTTGTCTCTCTCTCTCTCTCTATATGTGTGTGTGTGTGTGTGTCTGTATGTGTGTGTGTATATATATATATGATCAATATATCTGATCATACACACACACACACACACACACACATACAGACACACACACACACACACACACATATATATATATATAATGCCTTAGGTCCAAGAGACTATAAGGGTAGACTTCATTTACTGAGTTAGAGAAAACAGGAAAATAAATAGATATGGGGGAATCAAGATAGAGATCTGGATATTAGATTTTAATATATATTGTTTAAGATCCCTACTAGACTGGGGTGGCCATCTACCAACCAATTCACTATTCAATATGTAAGGCTCCAATAAGTTCATGTATCCATCTAAAAAAGTCTATGCTACTCATTTGGAAAGACATGGTGTCAGAGTCCAATACTAGATAAACCACTGTCAAGTTTTGTTTTGATAACTGTCATAGGAAATCTCAAGTGTCTATAAAAACATTCTTGTGCAAGCTCTAACCTGAACCGCATATTATTTATTTTAGGTATATTACTTTTAGTAATGCTATATGGGATATCTCTTCTGGCTAACATAACTGAATATTTCTCTTCTAATATATTATATATCAATAATGGAGATTCTCATAGAAGGCCCAATGGCTTCTGTCTTTCCTGGATCTTTGACACCTTAATACCCAAGTGTCTAACATCAATACTAAAAATGCAGCTTTTTTAAAAATAGGATCTTTATATTATTGAAATACATGGATATGTGGAAAATCTTTGACAAGAAAAATAAACTACAGAATCTTGTTTTTATATCGGTAATTGATTAAGTTTATTGCATGAAAGTAACAGCCAAGTATGTTCAGTTAATTTGTCCAACAGATCAATTTCATGTCATGTAAGAATCCTGGGTTTGTTACTTTACATGGTAAAGTGAAAGCAATTTGATCACATTATAATAGAATGTTCATATACTAAAAAAGGTGATTAGAAAACTTAATATTAATAATCTCACTGTAGTTGAGTAGCTCTTATGGTTATTTTTTCTTTAATAAAGTTTTAGAGATATGCTACCTGGGGAGACCCCACTTATCTTTACTCTGTCTTGTGGAAAACAATGCTGTGTAGAGTTTAGAATCTGTTACTTTCAGTAAAATAACATTTACACTCCTCTGTGAAGCCATTAAAATGAATGTTTGCATTTCTTATGAAAAATTAAATTGATGTTATGTGACATTAAATATAAATACAGTGACACAAAGCTTAATTAAGGATGGAAACACATGCATAAAACTTAAAAAATTCCCTCTTCAAAAAAAATACAAAAAATAAAAAAAAAAACAAAAGCTTTCTCTTTAATTTTTGTTATATTTCATTTAAAAAGAAAATTATATGTGATCTTTAAATTATTTACTTCATTCATAAAATATGCTAACTTTTTAAGGAAATGCTATGCATTAAAAAGCCATTTTATTTTATTATTTTTTTAAAAGATTTTATTTATTTATTTGACAGACAGAGATCACAAGTAGGCAGAGAAGCAGTCAGAGAGAAAGGAGGAAGCAGGCTCCCTGCTAAGCAGAGAGCCCAATGTGGGGCTCAGATCATGACCTGAGCCAAAGGCAGAGGCTTAAACCCACTGAGCCACCCAGGCGCCCCTAAAAAGACATTTTAAATTGAAGTGTTTATATTGTATGATAGCGATGGTAAACAAATACATTGCATGGGTTTATACCCTAATTAACCTTAACTGGTAATATTTAAGCAGATCGTTTGTTAAGTGGCATATTATGATTATGTACTTTCACTAAAATAAATATGCCTGATATTACTCAGATACATCTCTTTTGCCTTCAGAATACTTTCTCTGAGCAATAATATTGCATATGCATGACATTTTAATGCTCTCTTTTCATGAAAATTGATGAAGTGTATATTCAAAAAGGAGAAATGTCTTAAAATCAAGCAGTTTAGAATTATTATGCTTAGAAAGATAAATGAGCAATGATCCTTACTTTTTTTTTTCAAGATCAGTATGAAAAGCCCTAAAATTTGAGTTTAGTTTATATAAATATACTTCACAGTACATACAAGGGGAATCATTATTGTAAGGATGTATTTGAAGTACGACTCTCCAAAAATAATGATAGAGAAAAGAAAGAGTGGCAGTTACACAGCACAACTGTCTGGCACCGTGGTGTTATTTTTATAAGCAATGTAATATGCAATTCAGTCAACATTTGCTCATTTTTTGACATATTGCCAATAGCAGGTTAGACTAAATTTCTTGCACTGAGTAAATGAAATGGAATACTTTATGTCATTGGGCTTGGGGAAAGCACAGGCAATCTGTTATGGCTCCTGCGGGTTGAAAAAAAGAAGGGACATGGCTAGTTTGGATAAGAGTGATTGATTGATTGATTGATTGATTGATTGATTTTGAATAAGGTTGTTTATTTCTGTCTCTCCGATAACCTTTAGACCCAAAGCAAATTCAATAGCCATTTCTTCCTCTACACCAAGCAGGCAATATAAACAACCATAGGTGTGGGTGTATTGGGATGCCCCGGTGGCAGAACAGGGCTTACTTGGTAGTTAAGCCTCCAGCTGCACTCCTGATCAATGTCTAACCTCCCCTAGAAGAGCACATCCTTAGGGGAACTAAGGAGATACATAACATGGAATCTGAATGTCCAAAAATGTTTGTAAACTTATCCTGGGGTCGGAGTGGGAGGGGGGCATGTGAAGAAGAACCTGACACTCATTTATTACATATTTGAGAATTTAAGCAAAAGAACATTATTTGAGAATTTTCCATTTAGGATAAAATTAAGTTTGCTATGTATTTAGTAAGTTTGTATTTGTTTTGTTCTTAGCAACTCATGTTCAAGGAACAAAATGTCAGTCATCATTATTCCTCTTTTGAACCCTGAAAAAAATAGCATAATTCTTTCTACCATGGTTATTTGTAAAGCCCTGTGGTTATATGTGTCTAACATATCAGTCTCAACAATTTTGTGCCTTTCTGATTCCAGACTCATAACAGAAAAATGTAATCCACTCTTTCCCTCTGTGTGTGTGTGTGTGTCTAAGGACCTGTGTGTCTGTGTGCATGTGGGGGAGTAGGAATTTAGCAGCGTATTCTCCCATGTCTCCATCACACTTGCAAAGAATTAGCTAAGGCTGCTGTATAATGAACAGCAACAGGATGGCCATCCTGGGGCTGATTAGAAAATCATTTCCGTTGATATCCAACTAACTAGGTGTGATCTTCGAAACCAGACTATTTACAATAGATAGGAAGATGAGGAAATGCTAAAAGTATTATGTTTCTTTCAAAGAATTGATTTAGTTGGCAGTGGATAATAAATAACGATTTAGTAAACAACCCAATCATTATATTCTGTTGGACATCCCCTTCTCTTGTTTGTCTTCATCAACTAAATGAAGAATAAATAAATAAATACAATTATTTGAACACAATTTCATATTAAGAAACATTGTTTTCCCTGGGAAAATACTTATTACATGAAATGTAAGATTAATAAGAACAAGAAAACTTGTTTGCCTTTGATTCTGAATATCCAATTCTAATCATTGTATCTGACACATGTAAAGAGATTTTGCTTGTTTTTTTACCTTTCTTTTTTATTCTTAAAGTATAGTGAATGACAGGGAAAAGAAGCAGGGTCATGTATGTGTTACATTATGTAGAACACCATATAGAAATTTGGCAACAGATGTTACTTTGTAAATGTCATGGATTTTATTTAGTATCTATGAAAAGTAAAAATGGAAACATCTTTATTAAGTGCCAGAAGATGCTATGAGAACATGGGTAGCTGTTTGTTGAGTGTTTTCTTTTTAAATTATTACTACTTTTTTTTAAGGGGGAGGCAGACAGAGAGAGAAAGAGAAAATCTTAAGCAGGCTCCATGTGCAGCTCAGAGTCCTATGTGGAGTTCAGTCTCATAACCCTGAGATCATGACCTGAGCTAAAATCTAGAATCAGATGCTGAACCAGCTGAGCCGCCCAGGTGCCCCTGTTGGGTGTTCTCTAATGCACGTTATTTATGTTGAAAAATGACTTAGATGTATGAGAAATATGAAATTTGTAATCCAGTAAAATTAAATGAACGTAAGGTAAATCATGATTCTTATAGATAAATATGTCAGTGGATAATGCATATCAACTAATAGTGGATGGAAACATATACTTTTATAGGGCTCATGACTTCTGCTTATAAGTTTTAAGAGATGATGAAAGAAAGAATTGACAAGTAAATAATGGGATTTTATTCATCTCATGATGTTGTTCATGCAATGGATCTTCAAAAATGTCATCTACAGGGGCGCCTGGGTGGCTCAGTGGGTTAAGCCGCAGCCTTAGGCTCAGGTCATGATCCCAGGGTCCTGGGATGGAGTCCCACATGGGGCTCTCTGCTGAGCAGAGAGCCTACTTTCCTCTCTCTCTCTCTCTCTCTCTCTCTCTCTGCCTGCCTCTCTGCCTACTTGTGATCTCTCTCTGTCAAATAAATAAATAAAATATTTTAAAAAAGTCATCTACATATATGTTCAGTGTATGAATCTCAGGACAACAAGTGTTACAACCAACACTATTTTATACATAATTTTCTTCTTTTCCCTTACTATGTTGTATTGATTTCTTACAGTTGCCACAAACTGGGTGACTTATGACAATAGAAATTTATTCTCTCACAGTTCAAGAGACCAGACTCTAAAATCAAGGCGTCAGTATGTTTGGTTCTTTCTAGAGTCTCTCAAGGAAAATCTCTTATATGCCTTTCTTCTAGTTTCTGGAGATTTCCAGAAATCTTTGGTGTTTCTTGGTTTGAAGCATAAACTTCAAACTCTGCCTTTTGGAAAAGCCTTTGAGTTACCTTATAAATTACACTTCAGAGATTAAAGATTTTAGCTCAAAAACATTGTTGTAAATATAGCATTTCTTTTGTGGGGGACTGTGTGCTATTTTAACAAAGATATAATAAACCAATATGTCTAAATAATTTTAATTAATTCAATTCAATTAATTCACTCATACTAATTTAATTTCCTTAATAAAAAACTTAAGTTGCCTTTATTTTTTTTAGTATGACTTTATGTTTAGTGTCAGCAGAATTTGTAGACAATGCAATCCTAAAAGTATTGCATTTTACCTTTATAGAGATTTACAAATAATGCTATGTAATAGGTAATTTGTTGTAAATTACCAATTTATGGGTGACAATTATTATTGTCTATGCTTCTAAAATAATAAGTAATAAAAATTAAGGATATAAATGTATTTCATACTACCTTATTGTAATTCAACTTTTCAAACTTTTTTTTTTGGTATTTTACTCTAGTTTCAAATCCTAGACTATTTCTTTGTATCTTGTATATTTCATAATGACAAAGATGCAGCCAATTACAATGCATTTCAAAGCAAATATTTGTATAAGAACACAAGATAAATAAAGAAACTAAGCTAAAATTGTATCTTGTACTCTACCAAGTTGAAAACTTTGTTTACACTTGAGAAACAAAATGAGGATTTGATACATTCTTACAGAAAATGGTTTCCTTCATCCCTGGAAGAGATTTGCTTATAGTGTACATTGATTCATTCTGTCTGAGAGTAGGTTAACAAACAGGAACAGCTCCTGTGAGTCCTGCCCATGGGTCAGTACACTTATTGTTGAACCTTTTCACATCTGTTATACAGAGTGATACACATAATTTCATATGCTTCATCTTTTAAATTCGGTATTGAATATTATCATGCCCTTCTCAAATATAATTGGCAACACTGTTCTTAAATAAATATTATCAACTGAATGTTTACTGGACTTAATCACCATGAAATGATCTCCAGATATATTATCCATATTTAATACATATAATTCTGCACCCACCCAAGTTTAGTGGGTTTTAAGTAATTTCTTTTTTTTTAAAGATCATTTATTTATTTATTTATTTATTTGACAGACAGAGATCACATGCAGGCAGAGAGGCAGGCGTGGGGGTGAGGTGGGAAGCAGGCTCCTCACTGAGCAGAGAGCCCCATGCCACCGATCCCAGGACCCTGAGATCATGACCTGAGCTGAAGGCAGAGGCTTTAACCCACTAAGCCACCCAGGCACCCTGTTAAGTAATTTCTTAATACCATGTTTCACATGTTGGTTTGGGTTTTAAATAAAAAGCTCTTAGAGATGAGAGGTTTGGGTTTTGTTTTGCCTTGATTCTACTATTAAGTGGATAAAGACTTTAGAAGGACAAATGTACATTACCATCCTGGTGTAAAGGTAAATGATACTCTAATTGCTAGCTCCCCATTTACAAGCTATGCTTATTTAACACACCATCAGGCCTGGGTAACTTTTGGAACATTAAACAGGAAGTTGTGATTCAAGACTGACGGTCTATATGTGCAATTTAACAGTATGTTCTCCCTGTCTAAGCAATGATGTTTGGACTGGCTTTTTGAAACAAATTATACCCTTTTACCTTATGCAGCATGAAACAAGAGAATATGTATGGCAATAACTTCAAGATGAAGTGCTTTCTTATAAAAAGAGAATGAAGAAAGAAGTATCTGAAATATATGTATGGAAACAAACCGAATTTGGTGTTTCAAACACATACTATGTTGTGGAAGCAATGTCACAGAAAAACGGTGAGAGAAAATCTGAATCAGCATGAAATGAGATATTTTGAGGGTTATTGAACACTATTCATTTTCATGGAAATAGGACAAGGTTATTTAGCACAGGTGTTTCTGTAATTGTGATGCATTAGCAAAATTAGCTGTGTTCAATGGCCCTCACACTTGCTCTGCCACCTGTATGTGAAATGGCCTACTGTTACTAACGGAGAGATTCAGTGCAAAACATGTACTGTAGAATTAAGTTCAAAACCTATTTGGGGTTATTATATTACCTTATTTTGTTAAACTTTTCTCCCAACATTGTGTTTTTCTCTCTCTCTCTCTCTCTCTCTCTTTTTTCCATTTCTGGGGAAAAGCAAACAGAAAAATGAGTGCAATGAGAGAAACTGAACCAGGCTGGAGACAGAAAATATTCAGGAAAAACAAAGCAATCACGCAAGGAACAGTTGAAATTGGAGTTTCTAATATTGAAACTATGACCAACAGAGTTGGAAGCTGGGCTTGTACTGAGAGATTGCTTGTACACTAATCTTTGAAGATTCTAGCTAAAAATTTTGAATTTTTTTTGAAAAGCCTTTGAGGCTTTTCACCCAGCCAATTAAATACGACTCTCTGAGAGGATCCTAGAAATACTTACTCATATTCAGGTTTCCTAACCATTGATTAGAAGATTGAGGGACATGGAAGATACATGATTTTTTTTTTAAAGATGAGATAATTCTATATAAAATGTCAGTGTATAGTGCTTGCACTTTCAGACAACATAAATATTAAATTATATAGAGCATAGTCCTTAGTCATCAGCAGAGGTAAAATGTATCATTGTTTTTCTCATTCTGGAAAAATAGAGAGAGTGCCATGCGATCATGAATATTTTACTTAAACTCATTTCCAAACCACTGAATTCAAAATCAGGATTGCCAGTCACTGGAGTTTGATGATTTAGGATTGATTGCCTTCATTGAATTTTTTAAAAATCAAATAAAACTGTAACTACATGGGATAAACCATTGTGTTCATTTGTTTCATTAGAAATTAAGTATATATCCAAACAACATTCTTTGGGCAAATAGTTGATTATGTGACTAACACATTACTTCCCATTTAATTGCTTTGTCATTGTTAATATAAACCTTTAGTTTGACCATTTTCTTAATTAAAATATGACTTCTAATCTGTGTAAATTATGAAATTGATAGTTATAATTTGATTTCTCATAGACAGAGCCTGACTGATTACAGGAAGCTATTTTCAAAGCTCTGTCAAATTAGTTCAGTGGTAACAATAGGCACAAGGCTGTTGTTTTAGTGTGTGTGTGTGTTCTTATGTATGCATGCATGTTGTGTTTTTTTCAAAAAAAGTTGTCAAGCCCAGAACTGATCAGTAACAAATAGTCCATTCTGCTTCCTTTATCCTTGACTCTATTTCTGGACAAATCTACAAAAACCTCCCATAGTGAGATGGTTTTTTGCCAGCTAATAGTATTTCAGAAAATCTACTGTTCTAATAGATATTTCTTGTTTGTACTTTAAAATCATGTTTTATAATCTCAACTATTCCAAGTGTCAGCAGTGTAATGGAAACATGACTTCAAAATTTGCTTTCTATTTTATTCAACTAAAAAAAAAAATTAAACACTACACTGTTAACGCAGATTTCTTTAAGACATTTTTAAAAAGATTTTAATTATTTATTAGAGAGAATGAGAGAGAGAGAGAGAGAAACCAGAAGCAGTGGGGAGGAGTGGAGGGAGAAGGAGACCCCCCGCTGAGCTGGGATACAGGACTCTATCCCAAGACCTGGGATCATGACCTGAGCTGAAGACAGATGCTTAACTGACTGAGCCATGCTGGAGCCCAAGCATTCAAGATTTTTGACATGTCTTTGACACAGAGCAAAGACTGTGCAAATCTTTCATAAAAAAAGATGATGCTATTCTCTTAGACTCAAAATGGTGTATGTCTTTGATCAAGTAACAACTCTATTTCATTGACAGATCTCCTGGACAACCTGCTTACTCAGAGTTCTGAAGATCATATCCCCAGGACTTTTTAAAATTTCATTTTTCAGTTCTTCCTGATTCTTCTGTCTCACTGTGGATTCCTGGGATCCAGGAATTTTTACAGGATCATAAGAGACCATTTTGAGCTATTTTGGTCTTTTTTGCTACCTGAAAAAAAAATCTCTGCATTATCTCTTATCTTTTTCTGTGCTTTATAACTGGCTGTGCTATTATGCATAGTTCAATCACCATAGCTAAAATCTTCATATGACTTTTAAAGCGTGTCTGGATTTCTTAATATCAAGAAAAGAACTTCGTTATTGCAGTTGCCATGAGAAGCATTATCTTTTTATCTCACTGAGATATCATTCAGTGTATCTTCAGTTCCATGCCTGGCACATGGTGGGGACTCAACATGTGTATAGTAAATAAGTCAATAAATGAGTGCCTATGTCAGTCTCCATACCAAGATCATTTTTCTAAGGTTTTATTTATTTATTTGACTGAGAGAGACACTGTAAGAGAGGGAACAAAACAGGAGGAGTGGGAGAGGAAGAAACAGGCTTCCCGCTGAGCAGGGAGCCGGATGTGGTCTCAATTCCAGGGTCCTGGGATCATGACCTGAGCTGAAGGTAGATGCTTAATGACTGAGCCACCCAGGTGCCCTAGGATCATTTTTCAAATACATTTCTAGTAGAGTGAGAGTACCTTGCCAGATCTAGACTAGTCACTCTTCCTAAGTTTGCATTGAAAAGAAAATAACGTCACATTCTTGCTCTGTTTTTAAGACACATGAAATAGCTAAAAACCACATTTAATAATTACTAAAGGTAGCATTGATTATAAATATTAAAGCCTTTTACCTTTTTTGAACATATGCCATGCTTTTAGAAAAAAAAAGAAAGTAAAAGTTTCATGTTTATAAATGTGAACGTATTTTATTTGTAGGACATATGGTCCCTGACTTATGATGGTTTGCCTTAAGATTTTTTGATATTACAGTGGTGTGAACATGACCCACATTCAGTAGAAACTGTACTTGGAATTTTGAATTTTGAACTTCCTTGGGGCTAGGTTTATGTGGTAAAGTACTTCTTCATGATGCTGGGTAGTGGCAGCTACAGCTCCCAGCCAGCCATTTGATCATGAGGGTCAACAACCAATACACTTACATGCATTCTGTACTCACACAAGCATCCTGGTTTTCACTTTCAGTGCTATATTCAACAAACTACACTTTATTATAAACTGCTTTGTGTTAGATGATTTTGTCCAAATGTGGGCCAACACAAGTGTTCTGAGCTAGTTTTAGATAGGCTAGGCTAAGGTATGATGTTTAATAGATTAGGTGTATAAAATGCATTTTTAACTTACAATGGATTTATCAGGATGTAACCCTATGGTCTTGGTTGAGGAAGATCTATATATAATGCATTTGAATCACAAGCAATAGGTATATTGAGAGGTATATTAACAAATGTTATAATATCTTTTTTTTTATCACATAGTTACTTATAATGTGCTACTTACTTTGTACAGTCAGTTTAAAATGCCTTTTGCTTTTTTTTTCATGTAACAGAAAAAAAGTTTCAAGAATGACACAAAGAAATAAAATATTTGTTCAAGTTCAAGATAGGCAAGCATAATCACGTACATTATTAAGATCTTCTTTGTTTGACACAGAGAGAGAGAAAGAGCGAGCACAAGCAGCGGGAGTGGGAGAGGAGGAAGCAGACTTTCCAGTGATCAGGGATCCTGATGTGGAGCTTGATCCCAGGACCCTGGGATCATGACATGAGCCAAAGGCAGACGCTTAACTGACTGAGCCACCCAGGGGCCCCTCAAGTACCTTTTTAAATGAAGGTTTTATGAAGTTGTCAGGAGTTTAGCTAAACTACTCCAGTAACAGTGTTACTGTCTCAACTTTCATTTTGTTTGGCCAAGAAGTCTTCAGTGACCTGCAACTGACACTAGCTCTTCCTAAAAGTTCCTTCCCCAGAATGCAGCCCACAGCCCACAGAGTCATAAGGAAATGTAAGTCAGAGAAATGATTTCCCCAACAGCTCTTGGGATCAAAAGTCTCCCCTGTTACCCAGCATCTTCCCTTTACATAATTATTTTGAAATGGGGCTTACCAAAATCCTACTCTTTTGGTTTCAATTGACCAATCCGGGCTTAGTCCAGGATCCCCAAAGCATTCTACCCACAGATCCTAATAAAGGCATGTGCCCATGACCCTGCCTTTCTGTCTGTTCTCTGCCTTGACTTCCCTGTGTGGCCCCTTGAAACATGGTTGGCACATCGTCCCAGACATACATGTAATAAATTTCTCAATGCCCTTTTCTTCTGTAGTCTGTTGTTGAACTGTGGCTCACCAGCTGCTACTCCGTGCTCTTCTTAGCAAGGGTCAATTTGCCAAATTCATAACAGAGGTCAATGTCCAGAGAGTTTAGAGATGAGAAGAAATTTCAAATATTTTGTAGTGAATAAATGTCAGACTTATGCTTATAATAATTGCAGACTAGGTATTTTAGAATAATCCAAACTTGTTTTCATGTGTAAGTAAATAAACAGTCAAGAATTAGCTGGCTATAATCTAGGAGAGAAAAGGAATCCAGAGAGATGAGGCTGCTTCTGTCCTGGAGTTCTATGTTATTTAAAAAAATTTTTTTTTGTAGTTAATAATTTAATTTAATTTTTTTTTCAGTGTTCCAAGATTCATTGTTTATGCACCACACCCAGTGCTCCATGTAATACGTGCCCTCCCCAACACCCACAACCAGGCTCAGCCATCCCCTCACCCCCCTACCTTCCAAAACCCTCAGCTTTTTCTCAGAATCTACAGTCTCTCATGGCTTGTATCCCACTCCAATTTCCCACCTTCATTTTTCCCTTCCTCCTCCTAATGTCTTCTGTGTTATTCCTTGTGCTCCACGAATAGGTGAAACCGTGTGATAATTGACTCTCTGCTTGACTTATTTCACTCAGCATGATCTCCTCCCATCCCATCCATGTTGATGGGTTGGGTATCCATCCTTTCTGATGGCTGTGTAATATTCCTTGTATATGGGGACCACATCTTCTCTATCCATTCATCTGTGGAAGAGCATCTCGGTTCTTTCCACAGTTTGGCAATTGTAGACCTTGCTGCTATGAACATTGGGGGAGTATGGTCGATGTTATTTCTGATGGGGCAACTTGTTACTTTTCACTGCTGTTGAAGAGTTAATGAGCAAAAGTTGCAGGTTAGGTTCTACAAGGTCTGAGGAGTTGTTTTGAAGCAGGATACTAAAGGTTGCTAGTATACTAAAGTAGTATGAAGGAATCAAAATTAAACCAATTATCACATGTAGTCTGGTTCCTATTCACTTAAATGGCCCAGAAAATTTCAAAATCTGAGTTTACATTAAAGTAATTCAGAATTTTGACTGCCCCTATCCTCCTTGCAAAAGCAAATGATAATCGTTTGAGGAAGAAAACACCATTCAAGTCTTTAAACACAATCAAAACAGTGTTAACATACTGTATTTTACAAATGCATTCAAAGAGATATAGATAAACGAAGCCAAAAACACAGTGAGAAAAAAGTCAATAGGCTATTTATTTATTTATTTTAAAGATTTTATTTATTTGACAGAGATCACAAGTAGGCAGAGAGACAGGCAGAGAGAGAGAGAGAAAGAGAGAGGAAGGGAAGCAAGCTCCCTGCCGAGCAGAGACTCCCCATGTGGGGCTCGATCCCAGGATCCTGGGATCATGACCCAAGCCAAAGGCAGAGGCTTTAACCTGCTGGGCCACCCAGGTGCCCCAAAAGTCAATAGGTTTTTTAATTTTAATTTTTAATATACAGATTAAAATTAATTTCTTAATTTAATTTTTAATTAACAAATTTTTAAAAAATTAAAGGAAAGATGCCAAAACAACTATATATACCACATTGGAGGAGATAAAGTTAGGAAAATTCAGCAAGAAGTAATAACTATAGTAAAACCACACAGACAGAAATTTAAATATTAAAAATGTAAAAAAGAAAAAATAAACTCAGTAGATTAGTTTAACAGTGAACTAGACATAACTAAGTAAAGAAGCAGTAAATTGCAAGTAATATTAAAAGCTAACTAGAAAACAGTATGCAAGCAAATATTACATACATATATAGATACAGATTTATCTATTATATATGTATATATATATATATAGAGAGAGAGAGAGAGAGACAGAGATGTGGCATATATGAGTGTTTTAGTCACATTGAGGATATTTATGAAAATCTAATATATATTTTGAAGAGACAAAAATAAGAATAAGACAGAAAAATATTTAAAAGCTATTTGCTAATAATTTTCCAAAATTGACAAAATATATGAACCTACATTTTCAGGAAGGCAGACTAAATTCTCAGTAATGAAATTACAGAAGAGAGAAAAAGAAAAGAGAAAAAAAGAAAGAAAGAAAGAAAGAAAGAAAGACAAAGCCATAACATTGAAAACAGAAGAAGTTAATGGAGATTTATTATAATGCCATAACTAACAACTAGGACAATTCTCTACACAACAAAAATATCTTTAAAGCTGAAGATAAAATTTAAACATTTTCAGACAAAACCGACAGACTTTCCATCTTTTTTTTTTTTTTTTCCAAGTAATCTACATCCAGTGTGGGGCTGGAACTCACAACCTAAGTTCAAGAGTCCCATATACTGACTGCGCCAGCCAGGCTCCCCTCCATCATTCTTTAAATGAGGGCAGCAAAACCTCCACTTTTCACTATGGTGTCAGTTACCATTAGTTCTTCATCTATCCTTCATTACCCTGCTGGTGATAATGGAACATTTTTGCTTT
Organism: Mustela nivalis; assembly: GCF_964662115.1. NCBI lineage: Eukaryota > Metazoa > Chordata > Mammalia > Carnivora > Mustelidae > Mustela > Mustela nivalis. The sequence goes on along the minus strand of NC_139035.1, from coordinate 51,727,438 downwards.
GCTTTGTCAATGGCATCTTGATAAAATTCATCTGTAAAGCCTGTTGGTGGGATGTTGGAAAAGGGTGAGACTCTTCTTCCTAGATCCTTGGCCCTCCTCTTGGCTTGCACCTTTGGGGCACAGAGACCAGTGGTGGACAGCAGCTCTCTGGGAGCAGCTTCCTGCAGCACCCCAGGGGTCAGCTCTATCCCAGCACAGAGCATCAGCAAAATTCTCTGCTCTCTAGCAGGCCACAACCACATCCTCATCTCAGCTCTGGTGGTTAGGGGTTCTTCCAGATTGGTTCCTTCCTTGAGTCCTTGCCTGAGCCCTTAGAAGGAGAAGTAGTTGTGTTTTATCTTGGCTATTCTTACATTTTTAGTGCTCTTTTTGCCCTTCAGTAGATAATCCCCTGCAACAGTTAATAATTCCTTACATTAAACATTTCATATTCAAATGACTGCGTGGTTTCAGTCTCCTAGACATTAACTGATAATAATGTCTTCCATGGCCCTAGATTACTTAGTCCCTGGCATTGCTCTGAAATAGTCTTCCACCATTTTCCCCCTTGCTTTCTTTGCTTTGCCCACAGGGATGAACATTTTATTCCTAGAACATCCTCCTAAGTCAATTTATTTTTCTTTGTGCCCAGAACAGACTTACTGTTAAGAATCTTCTTAGCAAAGAGTTCTTTCCCCATGTAATATGAAATAGTACTCCTACTGCAACACTTTTTTTCTTCTTTATCCTGATTTATTTTTCATCAAAGTCCTTACTGCCACATGACATGCTGTACTAATTTATCTTATGTTCATTCTTTTTTTTTTTTTTTTAAAGCCATACCCTTATAGGCAGACACATAGTCTATTTGGTTTCTTATTAATAGTTGTGCCTGTGCCCAAATACAGTCCAGCACATAGTAGACTAAATAAATAACTGAATGAAGGAATAAATGCCGTAGTTATTTTCTAGATGAGAAAACTGTCTCAAATATGTTAAACAATTTGAAGTGTAGTTTAAAAGTTAAGAATTTAAGGTCTTTATAGAGAAAACGTAGGTTTAAATTAAAGTTTTGATGCTTCCACCTATGCATTTTAGATATATTTCTTAAGTCACAGCACTTCAGTTTCCTTGTCTATAAAACAGAGACCAAAAAAGTAACTGTGCATGTTTAGATTAAATGCAATTATTTATATAGTGGGCCTAGCAGAGTACTTGAGACATATTAACAATTCAATGTATTTAGGTATTTTAAAACTAAGTTCATTTAAAAAACTATAAATACAGAATCGTCATTTTTCTGGACAGAGAGAAAGAGAGGTTAAATTGCTAAAACACCAAAACAATGGTTGGATTTAATAATAATTCATTAGTAGCTTGTTCACAAAAACGGACCTTAAAATCAGATAGACAAAAGTGGATTGAGGAAGCTGACCAAATAAAGTACTTGTAAGGGAGAGGAATAACCATGTGAAAGTTGTGGCACCTGGGTGGCTTGGTGCGTTAAGCCTCTGCCTTCGGCTCACATCATGATCTCAGGGTCTTGGAACCGAGCCCCACATTGGGCTCTCTGCTCAGTGGGGAGCCTGCTTCCCCCCTTTCTCTGCCTGCCTCTCTACCTGCTATCTCTATCTGTCAAATAAGTAAATAAAATCTTTAAAAATATGAAAGTAATGATGTCATCTTAATTTTCTTTGATTGGATCATGGCATCATACGTGAAAACAGAACTAGACTGATGAGAGAGGTAGACAGACGGGTAGACAGATGAATAGACGTATATAGGTAGATAGTTATATATCTAAATCTATACATGAATAGTTAGATTTTTCAATACTTTTTTTTAAAGATTTTATTTATTTATTTGACAGAGATCACAAGTAGGCAGAGAGGCAGGCAGAGAGAGAGGAGGAAGCAGGCTCCCCGCCGAGCAGAGAGCCTGATGCTGGGCTCAATCCCAGGACTCTGGGATCATGACCTGAGCCTAAGGCAGAGACTTTAACCCACTGGCCACCCAGGCGCCCCTATTTTTCAATACTTTTAAACACAAATAGATTTCTTTGTTATTGAAACCGGATAACATTAATAGTTGTGTTTTTAAAGAGAAATCAATGACTACAATGCTTATGCTTAAAATTCAACATTTTAATTTTGTGTCTAATTTTAAGAAATTGAGGAAAATACTTAAAAAGATGATATATTAAGTTTTCTCATGTGATTTGCTTTTGAAAATAACTTTGTGAACTCTTTGAATGTAATTGATATTTCATTTTGGCTAAATGTTTATTAGTAGACTCTTGAATCAGGTGGCTTTTATAATTCTATATTTTAGAAACAAATGGCAATAAGTTGATCGATAGTCCTAAAGAGGTTATTGATGTGAAAATGTATGAGACAGAAAAACATTACTGGTGTCCACCATTATACAGGGAAAATGAAATAAAGATCTTGTATAATTATCTCATTAATTCAGATTATATTTGTGCCAACCAAAAACATTCTTAATACTAAAGTATAGGGTTATAAACACATTAATTAAAAGATTTTATTCAGTGTGAAATGATTCCTCTAAATAAAAAAAAATTGATTCATTTAATTAAAGTCCTTCTTTTGTTTTAAATTGGTTATTTACTAACAAGGAAATCTTAAAGAAAAGACTAAGGTAAGAATACTGAAATATAATCAGGTATTACTAAGCCTTGTAAAAGTGAATGCAACTAAACTTAGTTGTTACATCAAGTTGTAATAATGTTTGTGGTAAAAATGTACAAGAGTTTACAAAAATCTGTATTAACTTAGGGGATCTCTAAATATAGGGGCATAACTATGGATCTATTTTATTTTTCTAATAATCTCCTTCTTGTGCTATGTAGGAATCTTTTTTGTTCTTTCATTTGATATCAGGTGGGACTTGCTTCATAAGTTTGCAGTTAATCGAATAACTTCATAATAAAATTTCGGTTTTATTTGTATTAGAATCTCATCCTCAAACTCTTTTCAGAGTTTAGTGCATTGGTTTATATTTCAATGGGCTTAAAGTAGGGAAGAAAACTTGTCTGTGCTTCGTAGACTGCTCTATCTCTTTCCATTTGTTCCCACTTGGTTTAGGGGCAGGTAAGAGAAGAGGTGAAGCACCTTAAGTGGCCATCACTTGTCAGTTATTTTGTCTGACTAAACTGATGAGACCTCTACTGGCTTTCATGATGGGGTACTGAATGGATTCTTCTGAAGTTTGTGGGGGCCTCCCCTCCTGCTGTCCCCTGATATGGAAAGCAGACCTGTATCTAGACTTCTTATTCCTCTTCTCTTTCCTTTCCAGTTGTCACCATATGATGTGCACCTCATAGGCAATAGTATTAAGACACCCTAACCCAGTGACTGCCTCTTTCAGAACCATCACAAGGTGGCTCAGACCTAGGTATTTTCCATGGTGAGCTCTCACATTCTGAGTATCTCAAGCTGTGGAAATGTGAGGGGTATAACTGTTGCAAGCTCTCTCCAGGTTTCCTGTGCACAGGTTTGTGTAGATGTTGGAGGCCAAGGTGATGACCACACACACTCACACACACACACATACACACACACATCCATTCATGGGATCAGCCTTTGCTGTTTTACAGTGAATCTTCTGGAATCTCTATCTTCCAGCTTTGGGAGAGAGCAGAACCCCTCCTTTGCAAAAAGGAGAATATTACCTCTTCATAAGTCTCCTAACTGCTCCACAGGCCAGTACACTTTCTTCCCCCAAAGCTGATGAGAGCAATAGTCATGGTAATTGCAGCAAATGTTCTGATCATAGCAAACACTGCAGGGAGTTGGCAGGTGTTGACTGCTGAAAACAAGTCTTATAACTTAAAATGTGGAGAATATGGTGCTTTTCCCATTAAATTGGACTCTACTTTGTCTCTGTCTCTGAAAATTTTTATTTTAAATCTTATACCATTAGATCATTCAATCTATACCTGTACCTTTATCACCAATATTTACCTTCTTAGCTATCTAAACATATATAAAAATAAACATAGCTTTATTAGATGTCCATAGGCAACTGTCGAATCTATACGACTTCTAAGAATTGTAATGAAAAAAAATTCTAATTCTTCCTATAATAATGAAAGAACATGAGAGTAGGATAGTCTCTAGCTCAATAGTCTATCTCATGTTTTTGATAACAATCTGCTTTGCTGATGGTTTCAGTGACAAGTCTGTTCCAACAATGTATTTTTTATTTTTTAAGATTTTATTTATTTATTTGAGAAAGAGAGAGAGAGAGAGAATGAGCAAGTGCACAGGTGGGGAGTAGGGGCCAAGTGTGGGAAGAAGCTTGCTCCCCATTGAGCAGGGAGGCAGGACCCTGGGAAAAAGACCTGAGTCAAAGGCAGATGCTTAACTTACTGAGCCATCCAGGTGTCCACGTTCCAGCAATTTCTTAATGGTTGCTATTTGTGAAAGTATTTCTTTATAGATGCACAATTTCTCTAGTGATCATTTCTGTATGATTTCACAACAAATCCCAGGAGCAGCAATTTTCAGATGATAGGTTCATTATGCCTGCTGGTGGCAATCATATTTATTTTGAATTTCTTACTATTCTAAACAGTAATTGAAACTTACACTTAACATCTGTGAAATCACTTTCCCCTAGTTTTCCTTACATCATTATGTCCCTTCCATCCTCTGCATCTATATAGCATTGATCTATCATCCATCGATCCATCTAGATGCACCTATCCTTTGTGCATCTTCTTTTTCCGCTCAAATTATAACTGTTGCTGTCTCTTAGGACTTTTACATTGCCCTTATGATGGTTTTATCCTCACATCAAACTTTTCTTCTGTCTTCAACTGCCATATATGTTATAATGACCTTTGAAATCAAATGTTTGGCTCAGACACTTTTGTGCTCCAGTTCCCCATAGATATCAGATCACTCAGAAAATGATACGTCATCTCTTATTATCTGGAGTGTTATTTTGTGGTTTCTTTTTCCGTGTAGAGATCCACTCCAGACTTTTTTCTCTTAACCCACCTCTATATCGGCATAATGACCAACTTCTGATTCCACATTACACTACTCTAAGCCATTATTTCCCTCCCATTCTATCTTTGTTTAATTCAGTTTTTATTAATCTTACCTTGAAATATTTTTGTATTTCTTTCTTTATAAGGTGTGCTACATACTGACCCTTCAACCCACATCCAAACAAGGAAATATCCACAATGCTGTAAGACTGTTTTTGCCAAATGCACCTTAGAGATTAAATTACCCCTTAAAATTATCACTCTTCAAAAAGATTTATGTTAAGGTCATTCTCTTCAATTTATCAATAAGCCCAGAATAAACTTTTATAATACTAATAAATCCTATCCTATGTTGACTATCAACAAAATAGTTTTCAGGAAATACATTTGTTAAGATTACTTATTGATTCATCTTAATCACTACAAATTTCATATATCTTGGTCATTTATTTCAATGATTGAATAGTTCTAAAATAAGAGAATGCACAAATTTTAAATTTAAAGAATGTTTATATCAAATATCACAGAAAACGGTGAACTAGGAACACTTAACATGGATAAAATACATAATGAACATTAAAAAAAGTATATGCTCCCCAGAAATTTCCTTTAAATGCATTAAAATTTTCAAGCATTCATGTACTATTAAATGCAAAATACATAATTTTTTAAATTTATACTAATAAAATGTAATTATTTTCTGGAATGAGAGAACACATATTAGAAATAATTGCTAATAGTTAAAATTGAAACAAATTCTGCTATTATTAATATGTATTCAACTACTTGTATGAGACTTTAAAAAATGGAAGATCTGGTGAGATATGGTACATAATCCCTTTAAACTTCAAAATGAAAAAGCATTCAATTTGAATGCTTTTGATAGAAAAGTCCATTCACTTCTTATTTCATATATATCCACTATTGGTAATGATATTATTATTTCATAAATATCATAAAAATAATAAATAAGAGACAGAGACTGTTTGGTGATTCAACTAACAAGGCATCCACAGTTGATATATAAAAAGACCATGGCTGGGAAAGTTCTCTAGAAAAAATAAACTAGCAATCTTTAAGTCAATTTAAAAAAAGCTGAAAAAAAGGTGAAAAGCAAAAATAAAGGAATGAGAAAATACCAGGTATTTGCTTTGATTACTTGAATAGATTTGGATTAATTTGATATTTGACTGGATGTGTTTAATGGGTATTTGATTGAATGGATATGGAATAAAATTATGTAGAAATGGAAAAGCTGCAGATTTGTGGTGAATAGTTTTATTACATAATTCATGATCTCGTACCTACTTGAAGCAGCTACTACAGTCTCAAGATACTTGGTATTGCCATGTAATTTGCCTTACTGTCTTATTTATTGACTCTAGATTTCTGTGCAGCAAGGATAGAATGAGAGTGTATGGGATATTGTTCTTGCTGACTTTTTCCAATGAATGACAATTGGAGAAATACCTGTGGTCAGGCATTTTAGGCCAATCCCCTGAGAAAATGGGAGATGAACCACTCCAATTCAAGGCATACTTCTATTTTACTCTTGCACATTGCATGTAAGTCACATAATTTCAAAGGATTTAATATAAGTTCGATATAACCTCAAAATTTTAATGTACTAGTTTTATGTATCTGCCTTCTTTAAAATTTTTGTTATAATTTTAGATATAAAGCATTAAACACTAAACTTTATGAGAATTCATCATATGCAGACCTGGACTGCAAAACATATTTAAAGAAGTTCTTAAGATGGAAGGGACATTTTCACTAGATTTCACTTAGATTCACAGGAAGGAATGAAAATTGATGTGTCAGTAAATGTGAAAAATAACATTATATAAGTGCATCAGAATGCAGGATAACTGATAACATTGTATCATGGGAGAAATATTAGATATATAAAGTACATAATGGTAGCCAAAGAATGAGGACTACAGAAATTATACTGTGGCTATGTATTTAATTCTCTTAGCTTCCACTTTTCTGAAAATGTATTCATTTCATCCTTATGTCAAGAATAATTGGTTACAGAATTTGAATGGACAGTGTGTCTTTGAATGTGTGTTTGTGGGTGTTTGAGCTTCCTCCCAGAACTTAGTAGGTGTAATTCCATTATGTTCTTCCTATCCATTGTTTCTTGAGAAGTCAGTAAAATTCCCCAAAATATCAGCATAGCAAAATTTCACAAAATAAATTTTTAATAATCATAGTATCTGTAATTATTAATCACGACTCAGACATTCAATCCTCAATGGCTAATTTCAGGAAACTTCATAATGCTTTGGAGATACCTGTGCAAAATCAGTTTAAACAAATAGCCCTCATTACAAGTAACACTTTAAAATTTGTAAACAACACAGTAAAAAGTACAAAATAGTACACACAGGAAAAAAAAATGTTGTTATTATTGTCTTTTTTAAAGATTTTCTTTATATTTGTCAGAGACTGAGAGAGAAAGCGCACACAAGTGGGGGTAGTGGCCGGCAGAGGGAAAGGCAGGATCAAGGAGCCAGATGCACGACTCCATCCCAGGCTACTGGGATCATGACCTGAGCCAGAGGCAGTTGCTTAACAGAGTAAGTCACTCAGGGGTCCCAGCAGGAAAAAAAAAAAAAAAAAATTGTATGGGAAAAAATTGTTAGCTAGAACTGAAGGATTAAAGGGAGGGGAGACCTTCATAACTATATTTTATGGCAATAAAGTGACTGTTTATAAGTGAAATTTGAAAAAAAAAAGATTTCCGGAAAATTACCATTCATAAGATTATAATCATATGAATTTCCCCTCAGTGCTTTTTCTCTTGGAAATCTTAAATGCTATTAATAAAAACCCCACTAGACAATCAACCAACCAGATGAACAAACAAATGAAAACAACAGAAAAAAAAAGGAAAAGAAAAAAAGAATTGTGTTAGAATAAGCGTTGGTTTTGTGTATTTTATTTTAAAGACAGATTCCCTCCCACCCGTGGAAGGAAGAGATCATTGATTTATTAAGACACACTAAGCAATAACTGTCAAACATGCCATCTACATTAATTTAATTAAATACTTAACTCATTGATTTTATAACTTGTGATTTTGAGTGGACATGAAACTCATCCAATACTCTTAATTGAAGAGTCATAGCTAACCACGCCAAGAATAATTCGGATTGAACAAATTTACTGTATTTGACCTAGAATTAAATATAATCCAATTAGGCAAAAATTTCGCACTTTTAAGTACACTTTATCTTACACAATAATCTGAATAATTTTTCTAACAGTGATATTTTAGACTCCATAACTATATAAGGTAGATGAAAATAAGAACCAAGCTATCTCATAGATATTAAATTTATAATTAGAATTGAACATTGCAAAGCAATCAGTAAGCTTGAACCTATACTGATAATTAAGATTGCCAAATTTAATATTTCTGTTGTGATCTTTCAAAAAATACAAACATAGTCAACAGAATGTCTAGTTGCCTAAAATATCCAGGCAGAAATAGTTTGATCTTTTCTGACTTTATACTGGAAGTCATTTAAGCCACTTATGCCATGTTCAAATGGTTGAAGTTTGTAGGCTAGCCCAGATTCAATAAGAGGGGACTAGCCACAATTTTTCTTGGGTGAATGGTTAAGTTCATAATGGACATCAGGCAGGATGAGGGATATTGTTGAAGTCATCTCTGGAAAATACAGTTACCACATGAATACAAAAATTTGGAGCCAGTACATAAGAAGAATTGTTTGTTAGGGATTGTGGCATACGTCTTATCAATTAACTATATGGAGATAGGGATATCAAGGTGAGGTAATTGTCCATAAAAACGTGAGATATAGGGGTGCCTGGATGGTTCAGTCATTAAGCGTCTGCCTTTGGCTCAGGTCATGATCCCGGAGTCCTGGGATTGAGCCCTGCATGGGGTTCCCTGTTTGGCAGGAAGCCTGCTTCTCCCTCTCCCACTCCCCCTGCCTGTGTTCCCTCTCTCACTGTCTCTTTTTATGTCAAATAAATAAATAAAATCTTAAAAAAAAAAAAAGGCCATGAGATACAAAGACTCAACTAGCCAACATCAGTTTTATAAATTAGCTCTCATGTTTGTTCATGGCGATGGCATGGCTTTATATGAACTTGATAAATTTGCAGAGAAGAACTCCAATGTAACTCATTTCAAGTTCTTAAGATATAAGTAACTGGGGAATTTTAATGGATATGCAATATTTTTAAAGTCTTAAAATCACACTAGAAAAGAAGAAAAAGAGGAGAAAATTAGAAACCATGTAGGAGTATTTCAATTATACCCTTTTGTTTTCTAGAAAGTCAATAATGGTATATCTATCACTGCTGTGAAGTATTTGTCTCTGAAACCAGAGATTATACTTTTTTACTTTATACCATGGAGAGCTTCCCATTTCAGTGCCTATGGTACTATCGTCTTTTTGGAAGTTGTCTTGTATGTACCAAGATTTATTTAACCTGTTTTCAACTGATGACATTTAGGAGGATTCAGACATTTATAATCTAAACAATGTTTAATGGATTATGGAATATATCCAAATACATACAGCCATATAGTATAACTTCTCATAAGTGAACATGAGTATATAATAATCTATCTTTGTTGGATATGCTTACTCTTGGTAGACATTGCAAAATTAAATTATACCACCAACATATTAAAAGTTCATTTCCCTACAGCCTTTTTTTTTTTTTTTTTTCCCATTTCCCTGTGGTCTTGACACAGGGTATGTGATCACATTTTTTGCTTTCTAATTCTTATAAGTAAAAAAACAATGCTTACATAGTTTACTTTGTATTTTAAAATATTATAGAAATGAAGAAACTTTGCAAATGTTTAAGAAACATGTTTATATTATTTGTTACAAATTTTTTGTATCACTTGCAAATAATTTCATTGATATTTTTATTTTATTTGTATCTATTTTAGATAATCTTTATATAAGGGGATTATCATTTATGAGGTGCAAACCCTTTTCCTGATTTATTGTCTGTGATTTTATACATGATTATTATTGGTCTTGAGTAAGATTGCAGTTAAGTAGTTGAATTTTTTTAATTGAATTTTTAATGAACTCTAGGTTTTAAATCATAGTTAACATATAACCAGGGTAAATTTTCCTCATTTATATTTTCTGATTATCAGTACAATTTATTTTCTATTTCTGAAGCAATTTTTCCAGCCAATCCCAATGTGTGCTTCAATAAGCAGACATTTCCTCATGAATAGAACCATTGATTGTTTGGCTTATTTTTTTTAAGGATTTTATTTATTTATTTATTTGACACAGAGAGATCACAAGTTGGCAGAGAGGCCGGCAGAGAGAGAAGGGAAAACAGGCTCCCCACTGAGGAGAGAGCCCAATGTGGGGCTCGATCCCAGGACCTTGGGATCATGACCTGAGCTGAAGGCAGAAGCTTTAACCCACTGAGCCACCCAGGCAACCCTGTCTTGCTTAATTTTATATGCTTTTTAAAATATACATTTTAGGAGATAGTTTGAAAAGTATCCACTTTCTCTGGCTTGCTGACAATGAAATCTAAAAGTCATATTTTTTTGTGGTGTACACTTCATAACTTTAACTTGCACAACTGTAGTCATATAAACAAATGTACTCTAACTTGATGCATATTCTGGATAATTATCTTTACAATCTTTCCAACAAATCTGTATGCTTATAATATATTTTACTTAATTAATTCTTATTACTTGTCAAAGTTTATCTATTATATCTATTAGATATTTGATTGTTATAACATTAAGCAAGTAATAGCAAGTATATTTAACATCCGATTAACAGATAAATAAGCTGAAGTAAAAATACTTATATGATTTGTTAAACTAACTTGGATTATTATTAAATTTTATTCAAATGTTTCTTCCTCTTAGTTCCAAAGTCTTTCTAATAAATCCTAGCATTTAGTCTATTGCATATAAACAAGTTGCATCTTTTTTAAAATTATGTTTAATTTAACATAATTAACATGTTAATATGTTAACATATAGTACATAATTAGTTTTGATGTAGTGTGCAGTGATTCATTAGTTGTGTATAACACCCAGTGCTCATTGCAACCTGAACCCTCCTTAATAACCATCACCTAGTTACCCTGTTTTCCCTTTCTATAACCCTCAGTTTGTTTCCCGGAGTCCAGAGTCTCTCATGGTTTGTCTTCTTCTCTAATTATTTTTCCATTCTGTTTTCCCTCCCTTCCCCTATGGTCCTCTAAGCTCTTCCTTATATTCCACAAATGAGTGAAACTATATGTTAATATACTCTTTCTCTGCTTGACTTATTTTACTTAGCAAATACCCTCTAGTTCCATCCATGTTCATGCAAATGGTAGGTATCCATCCTTTCTAATAGCTGAATAATATTCCATTGTATATATGAGCCACATCTTCTTTCTTATTCCCTACCAAAGATCATAGTTATTTTCTTCTGTTTGTTATTAAGCCAAAGAAATGGTCTCTTACTATACATGTATTCATATATGTGGCTTTTAGAGTTTTCTTCTTTTAGTAGAAGGTCAAGAGCCTCTTATTTCTTTGGTTTTCTTACAAAAAGCAAGTCATGTTGTTTTGGGGGAACAACTGTCAATTTCATATTCTTTTAACATGGCAAATGATTTTTATTTTAATTTCTATTAAATATAATTGGAATTTCTGCACTTAGTATATCACATGACCTTCATTGGATATTTATAGCTTGATGCTGAATCTTATAATTGCTTATAATTTCAGGAGACAGTTTAAAATTATAATTTTAACTATTTTTAATAAAGAATAAGGTATAAAGCACATAGGAAGTTTATAGTGTATATACCATAGTGTGTATATTATAGTGTGTATACATTTCTTCTGCTACATGAACTCTTTGAGAATTGATGGAACAAGGATTATTACCTCAAAGGTATTGATGCTCTTATAGAAAATCTAGAGAATCTCCTTGTTTATTTTATACAATCTGATTTTAAAAAGAATCCAAACTAAATCTTGATGTTAAAAGTGAATGGGATTCCATCTTTAAGTTGAGTTTACTTTTGCTCTGTTTTAGATCTTGAATAAAGTGATAAAGTTACTAATTGTATTATCTTGTATATCAGCAAATGATATACAAAGCCACATTTATTGACTGCTTTTGCTAATTTAAGCCTTTCCAAGTGCTTTACATATCCAAATTTATTTATACTATATATTGATCCCTTAAATTAAATCCTATAATTATCTTTTTTCTACAGATAAGAATATTAAAGCACTTCCAAGATAAGTACTTGCCCAAAGCCAACAAATTCAGAGCTGGGATATAAGCCATTGCTCTCAGTCCCACTGGAGCTGGTGGACAGGATGCATTTTATGAACCTACAAGTTAGAGTTCGTGGGCATTTGATTACAAATTAACATCATGGGTGTCACAAACTCACCTTGAAGTGTGCTTTCAACAATCTTTCTGTTTGGAACATAATTTATACCTTAAACTTGCTCTTCTATTTATCTGATAATACTGCAGTGACTGTACATGTACATGTACTTCATGTACTTTCCTAGGATTGGGAATTAATTTTTACTGATCTCATTTTTAGGTGATTGATTTTTGGTGACCAATATATAATTTTGGAATGGGACTTAATGCCATGTTTAGCATAACACTACTTGCCAAAAATCAATCTGCTCTGGGTAGAAATTAACAAAAAAATTCTTAATATTTTATTTATTTATTTGACACACACAGAGGGAGAAAGAAAGATATCACAAATAGGCAGAGTAGCAGGCAGAGAGAAGGAGAAGCAGGCTCCCTACTGAGCAGAGAGCCCAGTGCAGGGCTCGATCCCAGGATCCTGGGTCCATGACCTGAACTGAAGTTAGAGGTTTAACTCTCTGAGCCCCACAGGCACTCCCCCCCCCAATTTTTTAAAAAACCTGTTTAAATATTAAATAGAAGGAAATGTATTAGTGTTGTTAAAAACAAGTTTTAATGATAGTTCTAATCTTAACAGATATGGTGTTGTAAGCTCCAAAGTGCAGTTTTGCTAAAACTGCTTCTGTCTCTCTTGACACAAAGTACTCAATATAATAAGTTTTACTCTACTACATGGAAAATGATAGGATGTAAATTTTACAGTTATTTTTTATTTGATGCTTACAGAACATTTTAGCATTGACAAGTCGAAGTTTATTTCAGATAAATCTGGAATTAAAGCTCGTTTACTAGTGCTGTATATATATTATGAATTGCAATTGCAATATAGAAACAGAATGCTTATTTTACCATGGCAGGATTATTTTGCTTTAGGGAAGGAATATTAAATTCCGAAATATTTGTTGAGTCTGTTTCTCTGCATTGAAGAAAGTGCTTCTCCCAAGTGTTTTAAATTGAAATGATATAAAATTTGGTACTTCCTCGTGTGAGGTACCACACCTACATCAAAATCTGTTCTGGGGACGCCTGGGTGACTCAGTGGGTTAAAGCCTCTGTTTTTGGCTTAGGTCATGATCCTGGGATCATGACCAGGGTCCTGGGATTGAACCCTGCACCGGGCTCTCTGCTGAGCAGGGAACCTGCTTTCCCCGCTCTCTCTCTCTGCCTGCGTCTCTGCCTACTTGTGATCTCTCTGTGTCAAATAAATAAATAAAATCTTAAAAAAAAAAATCTGTTCTAAACCTTGCTCACACCCCACAGTTCAGATGGAATGATCTGTCTTCTAACTTTATCATATGGCTCTCTTCTTCTTTTTTTTAAAATTTTTTTTATTTTTAAGATTTTATTCATTTATTTGACAGAAAGAGAGACATCAAGAGAGGGAACACAAGCAGGGGGAGTGGGAGCATGAAAAGCAGTCTTCCCACCCAGGAGGGAGTCCAAGGTGGCGCTTGATCCCAGGTGGGTTCATGACCTGAGCTGAAGGCAGATGCCTAATGACTGAGCCACCCAGGCACCCCTCTTCTGGGTTCTTATGTATAAATGTGGATTCTATATGGAGGGACCAGTTATTGTAGCATAAAAACAGATCATTCCTCAAAATAACACAAGGGTTCTTAGGTTCTTTCAAGCTATCTCTGGGTCATTCCAGGCATTTTTTTTTTTTCTTGACTCCTGTAATCTCATCAGAAGTACTTGACCACATTAATTCATTTAATTCTGTCAACAACTTAATGAGATAAATATCATTTCTCGACGTGTTATGAATGAGAAAATGTGAGAATTGGATGTTAAGTGGAGGAGTAAATGTCAATAACCTCTACTTTCTTCATGTTTTCATGCCTGTTTGCTTGAGAATAATTGTAGCAAACATTTGTTTTCATTCATTTTGTTGAAATAAATAATGTAACAATAAAAAATTAAACTGGAATTTCTTACTTTTCTCAAAATTATTGGCTATAATTTACTATTTCTTTTGGTAGAAACTGTTATGAGTAAAAATCAAAGCAGTCTTTCAGAGTATATATATACTTATATATACATATATAAACACACACACACATATACACACACCAAAAGAAATATATATTTCTTAAATAAATATAAATATATATATAGATATATAGATATATTTGAGAGAGAAAGAGAGAGAGAGTATGTTTGATCTGGGTAAGGGGAAGAGGGGGAGAATCCCAAGCAGACTACTCACTGAATGTGGAGCCTGGGGTGGGGCTCAATCCCAGAATCCCAAGATCATGATCTGAGCTGAAGCTAAGAGTTCGATGCTCAATGGAGCCACCCAAGCACCACTTATATGAATAGTTTTTTTAAATAGTGTAAATAACCAGTGATGTATTTAGAGCCAGCTTATACTGGTTTATTAAAGTACACTATTAAATTGTCAGAGATTTTATGAGTCTGTTTTAAAATACAACCATTGTTTAAAATTAAATTATACGAACACACAATATATGATTAAATGCAAAAATGATAAATACCCAAAACACATTCAGCAGTTTTTTGTAAGTTTACTACATTAACTATAATCTATGTTGTTGAGGCTATTTATGTGTATTGTAGCTCTATGGTGAAATACTAAACAATAGTATTGTGCAATGTTATTGAATATTTCTCTCCAACTTTATGTTAAATGACATCATGTTAATAGATGGGCATTGGCCATGATGACAAATTTTATACCATGGAATTTGATGAACACTAGAAATAAGGACTTGAGTCACTGTTTGTTGATTGCCTAGACTTAAGAAAATGATGACAAAATGTTAATAATGTATTTAAACTTAAAACACTGCCTTGTTTGTGGTCATTACATTGTTGACTGGCATACACACATGAGCACGTA
The DNA here is from genome assembly GCF_964662115.1 of Mustela nivalis. Classification (NCBI taxonomy): domain Eukaryota; kingdom Metazoa; phylum Chordata; class Mammalia; order Carnivora; family Mustelidae; genus Mustela; species Mustela nivalis. The sequence continues at coordinate 51,712,140 of NC_139035.1, read as the reverse complement.
CACAGACACAAATGAGACAATAATCTTCTAGAAATCAAATATCATCTTATTCAGCAAAGACAATGTTCATATCTCTGACTAATGAGGGGATTTCCCAAACATATTTTTATTATTTTACTTTCATCTTACTTACTAAGTAAGCAAAATTATTAATTAATATTATGTCAAAAATACACTCACTTATCAGTGATATGAGTAAATTTCTCTGCATCATTTGTAGTCTACTTTTGTCAAAGGATGGTTAAATTGCAAACCTAAGTTTGCTACAGTTACAAGAGGTCAGCAAAAGTCAATAAAAAACATTTTGTGAAAATCAATTGGCTATATGGGATTACAATAGGGTATAGTATTTTTATTATTATTTGTAAATTGTGTCCTATATAACTATTGTATCAGTACAAAAATACAATAAACTCATACATTATTTTCAGAGTTTATTTTTAAGCATTTACCAGTACACTACTGCACATAACTCACTCAGTAAAGGCTGCAATGTTGAAAGAAATATGAAGTATAGGAAATCTTAATAAAAATATTGACAGGTATAAATATAGAAACATTGAAAGCTACAATCATGAACGAGTAGTAAGATAATGAAAAAAAAAAAAAAAAGACTAACAAAATAAAGATGTTTAAATTTACCAGAACAGATTTTTCTTCACATTCAGTTTTGTGATGGGCAGCTTTCTAAGTTGGCTTCCAGTGATCCTGGCTTCCTGACATTCAAGCCCTAGTGCAATCTCCTCTTACCGAGGGTGGCTTGGGCTTACAGACTTACTTCAAATTAATAAAATATTGCAGAAATGATGGGATGCCATTTCTGAGTTTAGTTATAAAAGGCTGACTTCCATCTTGTTTGTACCCGGTATCTCTGGCTCTTGTGTACTTGCTCTGACAAAACAAGTTACCATGTAGTGAGTTGCTCTACTGAGAGGCTATCTTAGCAAGGAACTGAGGGCTGGGTTATTAGTTCAAATTTCATATCACTTTAAGGGAAAATAACAAAAATAATTTATTTAACTAGTTTGTTGATACATCCACTAGTCACCCATTTCTTTGTTAATTACATATATCTTGGATGAACACATTAATCCTGATTATTAATATATTAATGATATGTTTTCTGAAAGAATCTTTTTCTGAGTGAGAAGTTTGAAATCATAAAATAACCCGAAACTGCAATCGTGGTTTTAACTGGACATAATTTTTCATATTTCTCATTTTTTTTTCTTAAACCTGTACATGTGCCTGGTTTTAATTTGAATAGGTCTTCATACTGATCAGAATGGTGCATGTCAAAAGCTACTCAATACTTTCTCTCTACTCTGGCTATCCAGCCTCACATATTATTTCTAATTTAAAATAATTTCACTGCAAATATCTTAGAAGGGAGGAAACAAACATACATGGTCCGTATACATTGGATAGCTCTGAAATTCTGTAAGAAATTTAAGAAAACTTTGAATATTATAATCCAAGATGTGTTTTCTAAAAGAATTTCTATACATATTTGGATACTTAATATATATATTTATTTAAAGCTATTTGTTTCCTTTTTATTTCCTATAAATGTTTATAAGTTATCCTCCAGGTTTTACCCACAATCTCTTCTATTGGCTTACTCTGGCATTGAATTTCTGGTTTTTTTTTTTTTTTTTTAAGATTTTTTTATTTATTTATCTGACAGAGAGAAATTACAAGTACACTGAGAGGCAGGCAGAGAGAGAGAAGGAAGCAGGCTCCCTGCTGAGCAGAGAGCCCGATGCGGGACTCGATCCCAGGACCCTGAGACCATGACCTGAGCCGAAGGCAGCAGCTCAACCCACTGAGCCACCCAGGCGCCCCTGAATTTCTGTTTTTATCTGATTAATAATATGTATTATGGCTTTCCACTTCCACATTTTGAAAGAAGAATGTTCTAAACACAAGTCAAATATAACTCTCTTGTATTCATATTCTTACTTGCTCTGATATAATATCTTACTATGTTAACAAATTTAATAGGCTAGCCAGAGAGGTGGCTGTAATTATTTATGAAGGATAGACATGCTACAATAAACATACAGTGTTTATTAACAAAATTGATGATCTAATGAACTCAATCAGCTTGATTAAGTAGGAAGCAAGAAAACTTCTAATACAATTACTTTTTTGTATGTCAAATATATGTTTTTTTAGGATAGATCTCCTAATAAACATTTATGTCTTATTAGATGTCCACAGTAATAGCTAAATGCTTTTACAACAATATTTAAATATCTCTAAATGTTGTTTTCTAACCTATAAAATTCATTACTCTGAAAACAATGTGCTTATTATAGTCATAAATATTTCCAGAAAGCCTTGTATTTGAAAAATAATGACTTCGCTAGATTGATTTCTAACACTCTCCATTATATCTCCACTACAATGTTAATGAAACCTAAAATAGCTGATCTTTAACAAGCTCTCTATTCCAGCAACTTTTATGATTTGCATTTATTCATGTGACAGAGGCTGTTTTCAAAAAAAGTATTGATATATTATAATATATGTATTTTTAAAGAATATTTCAATCCACCAAAGCCCACAAGCAGAATATAATAAACAGAAATAATTTTAAGTGCTCCAATGAAAAATAAAATTAAAACAATTAAATAACATTTCAACACATGGAATTAAGAAAGTATATATTCAGGGGTACCTGAGTGGCTCTGTTGGTTAAGCATCTGACTGTTGATTTCAGTTCAGGTCATGATCTCAGCATCATGAGATCTAACCTTGCATCCTGCTTTATGCTGGGCTTGGAGTCTGCTTACGATTTTCTCTCTCTCTTGCCCTCTGCCCCTCCCCTGCCACCATATGCAAGCATGCTCTCTCTCTCTTAAAAAAAAAAAATTCTGACCAATAATAATAAACAGAAGATTTGCATTCCTAGAAAAAATTTGTTATAATCTTTGGGTTATAACCTGGATATAATGATCTATCCATTCAAGCGCTGTTTAGCTAAGTTTTAAGTTCAGATATAAAGCTATAATTATTCTAGGATTCTTTTAAATAACAACTAAAATAAACTATCTTAAGGGGAACAAATGATTTCTGTTGAAATATTTTCATGATGGAATGAGGACAAATAATAAGTTTGTTAATTCTGGAAATTGCTCCACTTGTGGGTCAGTGTATGTACAGTGCTTCCATATGAATTTACCTTACCAATGGTGGTTTTGTTCCATTTATTACTAATAATTAGTAATTAGAAATACTAGTAACATTAGTAATATTAGTAATAAGTAGATACTGAATTCAATCAATGTTAATCATAATCAATTGTCAATAATAATTATATCAAGGTCAGCGATTATTTTTTCTTAACCAACATTTGTTGACACTATTGTGAGTTTGACATATAAGTAATGGCATAAAGTACATTAAATATTTAAATATTTTATTACAAATACATGGAACATTTTTACTTTATGACACAAAAAAGGCAAAATGCTGTTATTGACTATTATTCTTCTTTTAGAAAATATTTACATCCTGGTGATTGTTCTTTATTCTCATATCTTAATATTTTGCATAGCTTTGTGGTTATAATATGTAAATTCACAGCAGAAAGAAGAAAACTAGATTTTGTATTTTAGATTATTTAGCTCAATGTTTTTATATTTATTTGTTTCTCCAAGTGTAATTTCTCTAACTAAAAGTGATTGAAACTCATAATTGAAGTTCGGTTTCTTTAAACAAATTGATCCACTTTCTATGCATTTATTCATATCAAAACACAATCCTAATAATTATTATAGTAATTAAATGATATATAGTTTGATAATAACAGTGCACTGGCAATAGGTTATAGATATAATAAAATGTTTGAATATTTTACTTTGTCTACAGAGAAAATTAATAATAAAGGCTAATAATAATAATATTTTTGAATGCTTATTTTTTCCATGTGGGTTTTTAAGTGCTTTTCAAATATTAACTCATTTAAATCAAAATGGCACTCTGAAATGGTATTAAGAAAAAATTGAAGGGGGCGCCTGGGTGGCTCAGTGGGTTAAGCCGCTGCCTTCGGCTCAGGTCATGATCTCAGAGTCCTGGGATCGAGTCCCACATCGGGCCTCTCTGCTCAGCAAGGAGCCTGCTTCCTCCTCTCTCTCTGCCTGCCTCTCTGCCTACTTGTGATCTCTCTCTCTCTGTTAAATAAATAAATAAATAAATCTTAAAAAAAAAAAAAAAAGAAAAAATTGAAGAATAAAGAAGTTATATAATTTGCCACAAAAGCAACATATATGAACTATTAAAAATAAGAATTGGATTCCAGGTTCAGAAGCCAAACAATTGGTGACACTGCCTATGCGGAATATTGTAGATATAAAATATATTTATAAAAAAAGTAAACATTTAATGTACTACTCTATTGAAATTCCCTAAAGACATATTTTTAAGAAACAAAATTTTAGTATATTAAAAATACTTAGGAAATTTAGATCCTTGTAATAATAATGATGCTAAATTCGATTTTCATGAAATCCTTGAAATATGGTTATATTCTCTTGCCAGATACAATGTGGCACATATTCATTAGACTAATCTTGTCAGAGACATTAGCCGCACCAAAAGAAGAAATAAACTAAAAAAAAAAAAAAAGGCCAAAGAAAAAATTATTTTTTATATCTATCCTGATAGTTTTAAGGTTTTTCAGTTTCCATAGCATGTTGTCACTCTTTTTTTTTTTTAAAGATTTTATTTATTTATTTGACAGAGAGAGATCACAAGTAGGCAGAGGCAGGCAGAGAGAAAGAGAGAGGCAGGTTCCCTGCTGAGCAGAGAGCCCGATTCGGGACTCGATCCCAGGACCCTGAGATCATGACCCAAGCCCAAGGCAGCGGCTTAACCCACTGAGCCACCCAGGCGCCCGCATGTTGTCACTCTTAAAATAACTAGGCCACTTAGAATATTTCTTTAAATTTTAGAATTTCAATAAGTTGATTTTTTTGTTTTAGTGTCTATAAATTTACAAAGTAGTACTCGCCTATTAGAGGATTTTAAAAAATATTTCTAATTGCATGATGTAAAATATGGCTCAGCTTTATTTAATTATTATATGGGTTAATATTAATTTTCGGATAATTATTTATCCTTTTAAAAACTATCACTGGGACTCTAGTCTGTGAAAACCACCAGAGTAGTTAGTCAAGATGAATTAAATGATGTACTAAATCCTTGTTTTCAAGTAACTCACTTGAATAAATTGGAATATATTAAAAGCTAAATGATAATCTATTATTATGAAAATAATAATAAAAATATTTAAAACATTTATATATATAAAATGTCTTGGCACTTCGGTATATTAACAACTTAACTAAAGGAATGAACTTTGAATTCATATAGATCTGGTCCCTAGTCCTAGCTCTGTTAACTTTGAGCAATAGATTGTCTTTTCTTCTCTGATTCTGCATATCTTCATCTGTAAGATGGGGATAATAGTGTTAACCAATAGGTGTGTTGCTTATAAAAAAAAAGTACACTACTTAACAGTTAGGAAGTACTCACAGCTTTTAGTCCTCATAATTATCTCTATTTTAACTATAAATAATTAATCTAATAATAAAAACCAGCTTGACATTTCTTATTGTTCTGGCAATAACTGTTTAATATAAAGACTAATGGTATAAAAATGCAATGTTATATTATCTCCTTATTACTCAATTCAGCCATTTACAGTGTTAGAAATTTAAGGGTCTTCATGGGAAAGATAAATTTGATCTTGAGGCAGGAAAAAAATTGACAATGCATTGTGATTAAAGAACCTTGCAGTGTTTCAATTCTCCATATAAACCCTGATTATAATTTGACATTTTTAAGGTCTATTCATGCTGCACAGAATTTCACTGCATTAGTAAATCATATCATATTAATAAAAATTAGAATTGTGCTCTAAATTCAAGTTTCAAGTTCACTAAAGGAAAAAAAAAAGTGGTGGTTTTAGTACCACCCTGTAAAATAGTAGTTTTGTGTAATAAGAAGAGAACCTTATTTCAAATTTAATATTATTAAATATGAGGGAAAAATAGGATGTCTGTTGTTAATGAGATGAGTCATTTTATTTATATACTATTTCTTCTATTCTCTTGTTTATTACTTTAGCTGTGACTTGGGTACATGCTTTCATCACTATGACTGCTTCCTTTTCCTCAAAGTTTTCCCTCTAAATAAATAAATATCATCAGGTTCTTTATTTATGAAGGAATAATTTTACACATTAGATTCTCTCCCTCCACAAAAAAAAAAAAAAAAAAAAAAAAATGTTTTTTGGCTTAGAAAAGAGTTAATGAAAAAAAAAAAAAGGCTATTAATGTCCATGGGCCATGGCTGTTCTTGTACATAAGGGACTGAAAATTCAAGGGAAAATGAAATCTCCTAATAGATACCACCCTGGGTCAAGCAGCATAGTTTATATCTGTAAAACAGAAACTAGGGCATAACAAAATGATAGTCAACTTTTTAAGAAAGAAAAACTGCAAAACTAGAATTCAGGATGCAGTAAATATGCCTATTGTTAAAACAATAAACCCAAAATGGAGTTGCTTATGCTAAGCCCTTTGTCAACAATGTGAGACTTAATTAGTTTTGACCTTCCAGAAATAGAATCTGAAACCAGCCAGTAAAGAATTACCGGATCAGCAGTATAGATAATCTGTCTGTTAAGCCCCTTTTATCCCCTAAAGAAATGTAACCTTCCAATAACCAATCCACTTTTTTGCCTAACATAGCTTCCTTGTTTCTGCTCCCTTCTGCCTGTAAAAAGTCTTTCATTTTCTACAGCTCCTGGGAGCTTTCCTTTGTCTGCTAGATAAGACTCTATTCAAGGCAAATCACTCTTGCTCAAATAAACTTTTAAAATATTCGACATGTCTCAGTTTATCTTGTAACACTATTAAGAATAGATTTAAAAAAATTCAGATCTACAACTGAAGAAGCTTATATAAATATTAACTAATGAAATTCTAAAATATGTAATACAAAAATATAATTTGAGATAAGAAAACATAATTTTAAAAACACATACCTGGTCAACATAAGTTAACATGAAGTTTGAATATATAAAATGGCAACAGTAATAAGCTCTAATATGTGGAGTTTAAAAAATATGACATAAATTTAAAATATAAACAAAAATGACTATTAAGCCAAATGGAGAAGTGACTATAATCAGAGCATTCTTATCCGTATTATCCGTGTGTTCCTTAGGAGGGTAAAATTATTAAGTTGAAAAAAATTCAAAACTCTTAAATAAAAATAAAACATTAGTTTCCACAAAAACAATGCAGAAAATTTTGAAAAGATTAAGAAATCAATCCTGACAAAGACAATAAAACATTTTAAAAAATAAACAGAAGACAAAAAGCATAAAAAATGGAAAACATATTAACAGAAAACAAAATAAATATAACATATTAAATATATTTAAAAGGTTTGCACTTGCTATTTAAAAAATAATGTATTTTAAGTAAATGTTATTAAAAGAAAGATATTTAAAATTTAATTCAGAGAAAATCCATGACTAAAAGGATGAGAGAGATTTACCAAGCAAATTTTGATCAAAAGACAGATAGATAGTTCCATTACATTCAGATTAAGTTTTTCTTTTGTAAAACAGTAACAAAAATCTTAAAGATAGTCATTATGTAATGATAAATATTTCTTTTTGCCAAAATACTAAAATTCTGAATTTCAATGCACTAGAAAATACATCTTCACATAGACCATACAAAAACAAAACAATTGAAATCTAACAGCATTGTGGTATATTCCATTATATCCTCCTCAAGGTTTGATAAAACAGAAATAGTCAATTAATATATATAACACTTTAGTATATAAAAGTACACAGAATTTAGATATATCTGCTTATGTACATATGTATGTATGTATCTATTTACATGCATCAATTAGAAAATAGAAATTCTTTATAATGTCATCGGGGTGTGATGACTAATGAGCACTCCAAAGGTCATAGGCAAATTCTCCTAAAGTCAGAAATAGTTATCATACAGGGTATCTTCTCTGTTTATAAGGCAACATAGCATAATGATAATATAAAGCATATTCATGGAATTTTATAAAACATACTACTAAATATTAGTCAATGAAAAAATTTTAAAAAATAAAATTTAAATTACAATGAGATAAAAGAAAAGAAAAGTTTATTGTGTTCAGTCAAAATTGTATGTTAAGGGAAATTCAGAGTTTTTATTTTTAAGATTTTATTTATTTGACAGAGAGATCACAAGTAGGCAGAGAGGCAGGCAGAGAGTGAAGGGGAAACAGGCTTCCTGCTGAGCAGAGAGAGCCTGTTGCAGGGTTCAACCCCAAGACCCTGAGATTATGACCTGAGCCAAAGACAGAGGCTTAACCCACTGAGTTACCCAGATGCCCCTAAACTTTTTACATTTCTAATAAGAAAAATTATTGTATAACAAGTGAATTCAACAAAAGAAGTTAAAGCACAGTACAAGAAAGAAAATGGAGCTATTCATTTTAAAATGCAGATATTGCTTCAATAGAAAAGAAACTTAAATTTGAGAGGATCAAAAAAACCCACAAATATGACCCATTCTAGGAACTAATTTAAAAAGGGCTCAAAAATTAGAGTTCAAAGGAAATTAAATGAAGGTAAAGTGAACAATGTTAGAAATCAAAAAGAGATTGTACCTATGGAATTTACAGAGAGTTTAAAGATAATAGTGCTAACATGACCAGCCTTAAACCATGGATTTTAAACAATTATAAGCATGAATAAATTTATTGAAGATCACAACTTTTCAAAACTAATTCAAGGAAAAAATTTTAAAAAGCATATCCTATTAACTTACATCGGTGCATAACAATATCCCTACAGAACTTCGGGTTTCAGTCCCACTTAGAAAGAGTTTAGAAATCATCGCTCCCATCTCCACAAGAACCAAAAAAGCTAAACTCAGAATGGAGAAGAATGTTCTAGTCAAGGCAGCGCCATGAGGAGGCCTTGGCAAAAGTGACTGGAAAGTGTTAATAGAGGATCCAATAAGGAAGCCTTCAGAAGGAGGCAACTGGGCTGAGAAAAGTTCAGATATGCTTATGAACAGGGTTGGCCAGTATAGAGGGAAGGTTGAAATCAAGGGTAGGGGCTGAGGAGCTGAGTGATTACAACTTCTTCTAGGAAAACTATTATCCCATTGGCTGTGAGCAAGTTCAGTATGGGGAAAGCAACTAGCTACCAAATGAAGTTTTTCACAAAAACCTTTAATTGCTTATGATCAATCTTGAAAAATTACACATTAGATTTTACCTGGAGCCAGACTCTTTAATCATAATTGCTCCCATGACCCTTAAGGATAAAAAAGGAATACTATAAACAACCCTATGCCTATAAATTTGATGACACAGATGAAATTAAAAACCAATCCCTTAAAACATACAGTCTACCAAAATCACATAATTAAGCCTTATTTTTATTTGAATTTGAAATTCACTTAGTATTCATAACTTTCCCAAAAGTAAACATCAGGTCCAAACAGTATTTCTACTGGTGAGTTCTATGATACAGTAACAAATAATACCCATTCTCCATAAGCTCTTCTAAAAATTTGAAACAACACTTCTCAATTAATCTCATCATGTCAGAATTACCCAAGGGTCAAAATCAGATAAAGACATTGAGAAAGAAAAACAACAACAACAACAACAACAACAACAAAACACCGACTAGTATTTCTCACGAACAGGAAACAGAAATCCAAAACAAAATACTAGCACATTGAATTCAATAATTAATTATCCAAAATGGCCTAATGGAATTTATTAAAGTATACAAGGTGGCATTGAGACTCAAAAATTAGCCAATGTAAGTCAGTACATCAACAGCAAATTAGAAATAGAGAACATTCTCAATTTTATCAAGAGCATCTACAAAAAACCTATAGCAAATACCAAACATAATGGTGAACAACATTGTTTTCTTCCTAAAATTATGCATAAGGCAGAAGTGGTTTCTCTCCCAATTCCCATTCAATATATACTGCAAATTCTAGCTAGTACCTTAAGATGAGTAGAGGAAATTGATGTATACAGGCTGAGAAGGAAGAAATAAAACTGTCTTTGGTCAGGTCATATATGACATGATTGTCTATATAGAAAATCCCAAAGAATCATCATCATCAACAACAACAACAAAAGAACTCCTAGAATTGATTAGTACGTATAGCAAAGTTACAGGACACAAAGTTATAGGACACAATATTCAGAAGTCAATTCCCTTCTCTTTTTTTTTTTTTTTAAAGATTTTATTTATTTATTTGACAGAGAGAAATTACAAGTACACCGAGAGGCAGGCAGAGAGAGAGAGAAGGAAGCAGGCTCCCTGCTGAGCAGAGAGCCCGATGCGGGACTCGATCCCAGGACCCTGAGATCTTGACCTGAGCTGAAGGCAGCGGCTTAACCCACTGAGCCACCCAGGCGCCCCACAATTCCCTTCTCTTATGTGGGCAATATACAACATACAACTGAAATTTGAAATCAAAAGATGTTTTAAGGGCTGCCTGGGAGGCTCAGTCAGTTAATCCTCTGCTCAGGTCATAATCCTGGAGTCCTGGGATCCAGCCCCAAGGAGGGCTTCCTGATCAGTGAGGTGTCTGCTTCTTTCTCTCCCTCTGTATATAAAATGAATATATAGGTATAAATCTAATGAAATATGTATGATTTCCATATGCAGAGAACTATAAAACTTTGATGAAAGGTGTCAAAGATCTAAATAAATGGTGTGATATTTCATGTTTACAGAATCGAAGATCCAATATTGTTAAGATGTGAAATTTTCCTAACTCATTCTATAGATCCAACTCAATTTCAATAAAAATCTCAGCAAGCTATTTTGTAGATATTGACAAACTGATTCTAGAGTTTATGTGGAAAGGCAATTGGTCTAGAGTACCCAGTATGATCTCCTGTATTGTTAAGGTATACAGATTTGGATAGAGAGGTAGACAGTGTTACATACCAAACAACAGGTTGAAAATGGAGTTGCTTATGCTAAGCCCCATACCAACAAACTGAAATTTAACTTGAATAGTTTGGCTCTCTCAAAAATGGAATCTTAAACTAGCTAATCAGGAATCACCTAAGTAGCATTAGGTGATCTGCTTGATAAATACCTACCAGGCCTCTAGGGAAAATAACCTTGCAATAACCAATCCATTTTTTGGCCTAGTACAACTCCTTGTTTCCACTTTCTTCTGTCAAAAAGTCTTTCATTTTGTATGGCTCTTTGAAGTTTTTTTTTTTTTTTTTCTAACTGCTACATTAGATGGTGTCTGATTCATGAATGATTGAATAAAGCCAATAGGTTCTTTAAATTTTACTCAGTTAAATTTTGTTTTGTTTTGTTTTTTAGATAGATAAAAATCTTGAATTGGGCAGTGTATTTTAACTTTTAAAATAAGCGAATTTTATTGTTATGCATTTTAATGTACTATCTATGTGAGATATATATTTATGTGTATTCTTCTACAGGCATTAAATACATTTTAATCACTTTTTAAAAAATCCAAGTACATTGAGTAAGGGACAGGCAGGGCTAGGTAGGGAGTGATAGCTAGGGGGCTATGTGATCAGGCTCACAGAAATCCAAAAATGTGGAGATGTGGGGAAACCAGAGATAAGGGAATAAACCAGACCACCCTGCTGGAGCTATGTGGGATGGGTGTCTTTTTTTGTGATAATCACCTGTGACCATTAAGGAATAACCAGTCCTTAATAAGGAACTAAGCCTTTGAAGGTGTTATCACTAGTCCTTACTCAATGGTGAAATCAGTAGAAATGTTAAAAGGATTTAAGTTCCCTGGTTAGCTTTCTATAAAAGACCAATCCTAAAGGCCCTCATTGGCAACACTGTGGGGCCCTCTCTTACTCTTGAGACCTTTTCCTGTATGTTCATTTAATATATTTCTATTGTTTTACTTTTTCTTCTTTGTCTGGGAGCTTCATTCTTTGACTCCATGAGACAAGAACCTAGATCTCCTGCTTCAATAAGACCTATAAAAAACATAGTTAATTATTCATCTAATATCTATGTTATAAAAGTCATTCTAAAAATAACTGCAATAATGAAAACAAAAAATATAATGGAAAATGAATTTTCTGACAGGCAAAAACTAAGTTGTGCACCAAAATTATAAACTGTGAAAATATTTGCACTGTATAGACACAAAGTTAATACCTTTAAATGTAAATTATAATATAAAACATATATTTGTCAAAAAGCAAAATGGTACCAATAAAAATATTTGACAAACTGTCATAAAATGTTTTATGAAACGGATTTGTAATCAGACAGAAATATAAAAATTATGTGCATGCACTTGCATCAAATAACTAGGTCTGCATGATAGTTATTGTGTTATTTTAATTTAATTTGAAATTGAGATTTCTGATCATAATACCTACAACTATACAAATAGTAGGAAATGTATTAACAAACCCATTATCAGTGGCTAGATATATAAAGATAGATAACATTTCTCTAGAGACTCATACCAACTAAAGTTTAAAAATTCCAAGAACTCTTTGACATAGTAGTTCCCTTTCTATAGAGTTTCCTAAATTTTTATACATTTTACCAGAAAGTTATATTAGTATAGGACATTTTAGTTTCTGTCTGGTTGTTCCACATATTTCTAATATTACTTAAAAATTGAAACCAGCCAAAATGCCTGAATATGAGTTATTGAAGTGTATTAGAACACTTCCATGTATTAGAATAAAAATCCATCAAATAAATATAGTTTTAAATACATACATATTTTTAAATGCATATCCTGTGAAGGTTATTTGCAAAAATAGGTTATAATACAGAGTACTTTAAACATGTTTAAATTTAAAAACTAGAACAAAGACAAGAAAGAATTTCATTTAGAAAACAGTAAGATAAGATTTCAGATGAGTTAAAAAATATTCTAGTTTATACTTTTCTGTTTCTCCACACATCCATGGTTGATATATTTTTGTTTCATATTTGTAAAGTAATATTTTCTGTTGTTACCTTGAACTAATTACAATTTCTCCTCTATGTTTCATGCACATACATGGTTAACGCGAGTAGTTCAATCACATATAGTAGCATTCTGTGGTTCTGGGCCTACTTAATGAGATGCACAGTGTAAGGAAAGCAATTAAAATTTCAAAAGTTTGGAGAATACTAGTGTTAAGAGAGGAAAGTCATGTTCAAGAGGTCTGAGAAGTCCGAGTTTGGTAACGGAGGAAATACTGTAGATTTGACAACCAGAGACAGGAGGGCAGAAGGTATCACCCAAGTACAACCAACACCATGAGGTCCAGCTAATTAACAGAACTGTTAAGAAGGACAAGAAAGGGACAAAGGCCTTTCTCATGTTTACATGATACATATGACCTGTGGGAAATCCTATGTCCCATTTCAAAGGCAATATAGAGAGAGAGAAAGGTGGGTATTGACCGAGAATAATAGCCAGTATGATAGATCTATGTAAATCTGACCATTTAAATTTTCAAAATAGAAAATTGAATAGTGTGTTAAGATCATTTAATATGAAGCAAACATCCTTATACATTTATTCACCTAAGCGTTTTTTTCTTCCCACACTCTTTCCTTTGTTTCTCAAATGAATATCTGTTTTCTTGTTTACTTTTTGGCTTCTGTGCACCTAAAGTGTTTTCTTTGAATTCGGATTTGCCCTTTGTTAGGAGTGGTATTGCTATTTGAGGAAACATTGTTGTTATCTTCGCTTATGCAATTCTTCCATATCCATCATAGTTATGTAGTGTTTATTCCTGTCTGAAGGTGAAAAGGACTACTTATCTCCAATACAATTTGAAAAATTGTGGATGAATGCTCTGTTTTCCAAAGCATTCTCTGCCTGTTTAAACGTGCATGGCTGCTTTCTTTTCTGGGTATTTCGGGATTTATGTAACAAGGGTTATGTCATTTTACTTTTTTAAAATGTGATTAAAGAGAGAAATATTTCATTTTTTAAATTTGTTTTTTTAAAGATTTTATTTATTTGACAGAGAAAGGGAAAGAGAGAGAACACAGAAGCAGGAGGAGCGGCAGAGGGAGAGGAAGAACCAAACTCCCTACAGAGCAGGGAACCCGATGCAAGACTCATCCCAGGACCCTGGGATCCTGACCTGAGCCAAAGGCAGACAGGCAGACGTTTAACCATCTGAGCTACCCAGGTGCCCCAAAGGGAGACATATTTTAAAAGTAATTTGGGTGAGAAAAATACTTTCTTGGTTGGAATCCTCACCAAGGAAAACAAAATTTTCCTTGTGTAGGTCCAAGATTGCAATGTCGTATCCTTAAAAAGATGTCACTACTTTTTAGAGGCTTAAAAAGTCATATTCAAGTATAAACTACAGAAAATTAGTAATTCATTTATTTATTCTTTGTTCACAACTTTGTTGATTGCTGACTCAATGCTGTCTCTATAATTATCTAATCAATACGTTATGTGGATTAAAGCATAATTTTATGTGCATTTAGAGATCGATACGTTGCACGATATTGGATATTATAATTTTGTTATCCAAATAATATTGGCTCTTACTTGTGCTAATGTAATAACAAAGATTAATAAAGGAATATAAATGAGGAGGGTTTTTTCCTTCTAATGTAGCAGGAGTTCATGATGGGGTTCAAATTGGAATTGGATATATGTCCTTGATCACCATTCTCCATATCTTCAACACCATTTTGCTTCACCTTTCTTGCATGCAATCTGAGAAAACTCGGAGAAATGACTAACATGGTATCAGTGCAGTAAACCAAGTAGCAATTATGCAAGACAAAAAGGACTAGTTTCACTAAAAAAGCAATTACCCTAGACGAATATGGCATGATGCTCTGGTCTCAACCATAACATTTGGGGACCAGAGGGTTGTTATGCTTTAAAATACATCACAGCTATTGTTGCTTAAATCTGCTTAAATCTAGTTATTAACACATGTTGTGTCTCTGTTTAAGTTAAGAATGGAAAGTATATTGGAAAAGGTATGTGTTGAGGTCAGCACTGTGTATTATATAAGGCTGATGAATCACAGACCTGTATCCCCGAAACAAATAATGCATTATATGTTAATCATAAACCAAAACAAATAGAAAGTATAGTACTAAAAAAACAAATAGGAAATATGGCTGGCAGTGAGGGCAAGAGAGATTCATGTACAAAGATATCTAAAATGCCTCTGACTCCTTGTTATGTGTCATTTGCAATGTTCCCCCAAAGGAAGGACGAGACATTGCTCTTCCTATCTGATGTATGGAGTGCACAGCAGCAGAAACACTGAGTGGGACAACAGTGGCAGTGATGTTAAGACTATATCAACAGACACAGAGAAGCCCTAGGATGTTCCAGGCCATGTGCTATGTTAGGAACAGCAATGCCCCAGACCATTTTAGTGGAAGAATATGGGTTTTCTTAGGGAATGGGTTAAAGCCTTAGCAGAATACATAAAGCCCAGTCTAGTTGAGTAGCTAAAAGCTACATGGTAATAATACACCCTGGACCAGGCGAGAGGAGGTAAGAGGAGAGATGAGACAGAAAGAGACAGAAAGACAGAGGGGGCGGGGTAGATGGAGAGATGGACAGAGACAGAGATACTCTTATTTGTGCAAAAGGCACGAGAGATTGCTTTGTTAGTGCTATGTAATAACCTTGAGAAACTCCACATTGCAAAGGAATGGCAAATTTGAAAATTGTTGGGTTAAGGAATTGCAATTCTGCACAAAGGTTCTATAAAGAAAAGAATATCAGACATACATATTGATATTTTTCTGTGTCCGGTACGGTATAGTGAAGCTTGGCACTTGTTTAAACACAAGTATTAAGTAATGGGTAAAATAGTGTTATGAACGGTGTGCAAAGTGTGACCAGCTATTCCTATGAAGCAAGAACAAGAATGTCTCAAGAAAAGTAGCAAAGTAGAAAACAAGAGTATTAAATCAGTGAAGATTAAAAAGATTTTAAGAGGACGTAATCTGTCAAGAGACAGGGAGGGATCAGGGTTACTTTCCTGGAGTGCAGAGGTGACAATTAGACCTGACAAAGAGATAATAATTTAAAATTGAGATTGACCCAAGTTTGCTTAGCAGTAATCTTGATTTATTGAGATTTACCAGTGTGCATATTCACTCCCGTACAATGCACATACTCATTCATATTTACAAAGGTACATATTCGACTTATTATAATAAGGCCCTGCTAAAACTTATGGAAGAGATTTGCCCTGAGAAATCATATACTTAAGAGTAGCCATGCACTGTACTGGGGAATTTAAATGCTACCAGTCACATCAATTTTCGTAATTTGAGAGAAAGTAAGTCATTTTGAGAAAAAAATTAATTGACACAAATCCCTGCTTATAGTAAAGACTTTACAGTTTAAATGAAATTAATTTAACTTAATTTTTAGAAAATCAAAATTCCTTTACCTAAAATTGAATCACATTATTTGTCTAAATGCCTTAATCACTACTCAAGAGGTAGAAATGAGAAGAAATGATATTCTTTTTTAATAAGTTTTTAAAAAAAAAAAGTATTTAAAAGGTACTAAACTAAACTAAATTGGATAAAAATGCAATTAAAGAAAATTATATGTAGTATGTACCTTAAAAGTGCTTACATTTCAAGGTAAAATATTTGAATTATGTAGTAGGGTTAAAATAATAGATGATCATTATTAATTTCCTCTGGTATTTATTGTCACAATATTAATCATGATGAACTCATTTGGTATTAATGTGCATGTCATAACTAGTTCTCTGGGATTTCAACAGCGATTTCAGCTGTGATTAATTGCACAATTATTTTAAAGGGTTACCAATTTTCTTAATGTCTGCTACCTGACAGAAGAGTTTGAGCTGCATTTTTGCAGGTATAGAGTACAACAGGTACATTTGTCTTCTACCCATGGAGCCAAAATTAATACCTGTGTTTAAATCTCATGTGGCTACTTGAGCTCATTTCTTGCTATTTTCATTCATAATCTCAATATGTCAACCTGATTAAAATACCATCTTTTAAAGATTAATCATCTAATATAGGTGACTATATTTTAAATATGAATGGGAGCTGGGACGTGAGGAAATAGATCATTAAAAAAAAAAAAAAAGCAACCAAAAATAAAATTAGATTCTCAAATAAAAAGTGGAAGCAAGCTGGGAAGCTTTAAGAATGGTGGCTAAACAAAAAGAGAAAAAAAAAAAAAAAAAACCAGAAGGAAATATATGTTATGAGTTGAAAAACGAATCCCCTCAGAATTCATGAAGCCTTAATAAGGTCTTTTGACTCTCAGGGGGCATGAGATGGATACCATGAAGCAGTTATCTCTAGATTACTATGACATAAAAGAATATGAACGACAGATTTATTTATGAACTTCAGCCACAGGAGTGTAAAATGTTTAAATTATATGGGAAACAAGTATATCTACATTATTATTTTAAAATAAACTTATTTTCTTCCATATTATATTGTCATGCTTTTTCTGTTTATTTGCTTTTCTGCTAGTATTTTTTCTCTAAAAAATGTGAAACTGTTTCAGTAAGTTCTAATTCCAAAGGAAAATAAGTGAAAATAGGGTGTATGCAAATCACTCCATATCTCTTCCTTATGCTTTTATCTTTCTTCTCTCACTGACCCTAACCCAAGCAATTACACACATGAAGAAACAACCTATTACACACATGAGGACACTGTTTCTCCATATTTAAGTATTATTCCTCAACTCTTGGTTATCTAACTTCTAAACTAAGTTTTACAATATATTCCAATTCTTCAGGGATGACAACTCCTATATTTATAAATTATGAATTTTTATTTCCTTTGCATTCTAATAAATGAAATTTTAATCTGTCATCATATAAGTTAGGGAATGTTAGATGATTTGGGGGTCAATGGATAACCATTATTATATCAGGAGATCATTTCAGCAGAACATATAGTGGCAGTATACAAATACCATGTTTTGGTTAATATTTCTATGTTTTATTAGTTTTAAAACTAACTTTCAAAAATGTAATTAAATTTGCAGCATTTAAGATAAATATTCTATAAATTAATTACATTTAAAATTAAAGGTGTGAAAGTCCAATTAGTAGAAAAACCATGGAAGAGAGAAAAGAGAGAGAGTTGGCAAAAATTATGACAATATAAAATGGGCACTCTTCCCTTCTAATTTCACAAAAATAGAAAAAATATAGATATAGCAGCAACCACATCAAATCACATTATCTTTGAAAACATTAGCTTTAAAGAAATAATAAATTCTTAACCACTGGTTATATTGAGAAATCACTATAAAATGAGTGAGTGCCAGTTATTGGAATAATTAGTAACCCTAGTTAAAGTAGTAGAAAATCTGAAAGATATGGAAAAATATTTCTCAAATAACTTAATAAAGTAAGAATTGATTAAAAAATATCAGTAAATAACAAGATAATATGGAAACAGGCTAGTAAAATTTGCCAAACAACTATTAGAGCTATAAAACTTATGATAGGTGATAAAATTTAAAAATAACATGATGAAATAAATCTGAAGATAGAATAAATGAAATGGAAGACAAATTCATATAACTTGCTCCATAGTTAGCACATAAAAACAGGAAAATAATATTAAAGTAAAAATAAGGGCACGTGTCTTAGTCCATTAAGCAACCAACTTTTAATTTCGACTCACGTCGTGATCTCAGTGTGGTGAGATCAAGTCCCACATCAGGCTCTATGCTGGATGTGGAACCTGTTTAAGATTAACTCTCTCTCTCTCTGTACCCCCTTTCTTATATAAAAAAAAAAAGTTAAAAAAGTTCAGTGAATATCTGATTTATCAATAATAAAGAATTCCTGAAAGAAACACTAAAGGAGAAATTTTAATAGGAGAAAATAATATCAGAAAGAAAGTCTGGAAACCGAGATATAATGATTAGCAAATATCAATAAATAGGTTGGTACAACAAAAAGCCTATCCTAAACAGAAACAAGGCAGACTCAAGGAAATCATTGGTTTTACCACATATAAGGGAAATAGATTTATTAACTTCAGACTTTGCTAAAGCATTTATGCATGTCGAAATTTTAAGAGCACCCTTTACAATGAACAAAGAGAATATGTAGACTATTATAGAGGTGAGCAAAATAGAATTCATAAAAGGAAGCAAATTAAAAGAAAAAGTTATAAAATAACAATGTAATATTTTAGATACCATAAGTTATAAATTAGTTAATACAAACCAATTGACTGGTTAAAAAACTAATATCTGGCTGCACCTGTTTATGAGCCCCAAAAAGTAAAAAAATAGGAGAATTACACCTTTTCACTTTTGAATAAAATGCAGTAACAGTAACTAGGCTTACTTCACACCTTTAAAACTAGAAAATTGGAAAAATTGTATGAAAATAGTTATTACAGATATTGTAAAGAGGATTGTGTCTAAGAGGACTCTTATCTATGAGATAAGGAAAATGAGAAAGTGAGTATAATAATTCTACTAATTTAATCCCTAGAAACAGTTTCCAGGCCATGGAACAGGGAATGTTCAAAAGGTCCAAAGCCAGCCCAGACCAGCCCTGGAGTAATAAAGAAAGGCAAGACACCTGGAGTAACAGGGAAGTACTACAGAGGAGGAACCTGCAATACAAGAAAAAACAATTTAATATTTCAATAACAATGAATACTACTTCTGGTTTAAGTTAGGAGTTATAGGGGCACCTGGGTGGCTCAGTTCTTAAGCATCTGCCTTCGGCTCAGGTCATGATCCCAGGGTCCTGGGTTCAAGCCCCACATTGAGCTCCCTGCTTGGCAGGAAGCCTGCTTCTCCCTCTCCCACTCCCCCTGCCTGTGTTTCCTCTCTTGCTGTGTTTCTCTCTGTCAGTTAAATAAAATCTTTAAAAAAATTAAAAAAAAAAAAACTAAAGTTAGGGGTTATAAAAGCATTCCTTGATTAATCTGATCAAAGAATGTCTTTACACGCAGAGCCTTCCTAGATTTACAAAACTCATAAGCAAGTTGATTCTATGCACTCAGTTTCAATGTTAGTGGTTGGCTGAATACACACACATACACATGTATTTTTAAAAGAGATGTAATTTGAAAATATACATGTGTAGATACTGAATTTAAAAAATCACCTTTGGATTTTTTATGCATTACCAATTATTTTCACAAGTTCAGACATACGTCTCTTGCAGGTGAATCTCTCCAGTAAGCCCCTCTGAAAACCCTAAGCTTTTTTAAAATTATCATTGGGTAAGTAAAGAATAATATGAATAATCTTAGGCTTCCTCTTTTAAGGTTTCTTAAATAAAGTGGAATAGTTTCAAGTTCCAATGGCAAAATTGCTGGCTCAAATCTGCTTTACCCTTTTATTCCTTTAAAACCATGGATTACTCAGGAGTGCCTGGAGGCTCAGTCTCTCAAAGCCTCTGCCTTCAGCTCAGGTCATGATCCCAGGGTCTTGGGCGCAAACCCCCTGCCAGCACCCTGCTCAGATGGGGAGCCTGTTTTCCCTTTGCTTCTGCCCCACTCTTGTGCTCTCTCTCGTTCATTCTGTCACTCAAATAAATAAATAAATAAACTCTATTATAAAAATAGATTACTAAAAGTAAATAAAATCATAGATTATGTTCTACAGAGAGCTGAAGATACACATTTCTGTATAATATTAATATTTATCCATTGCCAGCTAATCCTCAGGGATACATGCAACATACACCCCTGTATTTAAAATCTGAAATGCATTTATCCCTGGGATAAATTTTCAGAATTAGAATCTGCAGAGATCCAAGATCATATATAAAAATAATAAATGTTTTATTTTCAGAGTATGTCAGAACAGTTTTGAAAAGATAATAATTCAGGCAATTTGGCAAATTGGTTGCAAAATGTTTATTAACAAAATAATCAAAGTGACTAAAGTTTTATTATAGGTCTGACAATATTTTCAGTGTGTTATATGTATTCGTTCCTTTTAAGCTCACAAAAAGCCATAAGATGTTAACATTTTTTTTCATTTTTGAGTTGAACACATGGTCACAGGAAGATTAGAGAATCTGCCTAAACTCACACAGTGAGTTGGAGTCTGGGATTAAACTCAGTTAGGGATACCCCAGAGGCCATGGTAGGAAGAAATATGACTTACAAACAGAAGGACAGAATAGCCAGATGTGTTTCTACCAATGATGATCTTTTAAATTGTTATTACCACTTTTAGAATCTCTGTCACTATGAGAATAATCAAGTTTATCTCTATAATGTATTTTAAAGGTGAATGTTTTGTTTAGAGTGGCTATTAATGAAGTTGAGAAATGGACATTAAGCACTGGATTGGCAGAAAACAAAATGAACTATCTTATCTAGAGATGTACTGATGCACTGAAATGTAATCTGCCCAAAGAAAAATATTTCAATTTGAGCAGACAAGCTTATCTATGTTCTTAGTGTAAAGCCAATTGGAACTTGGCAAGGTTTCTGCCTCCCTTTGTTTTGTATTATTTTCAAATGAATAGAAAACGCTAATGCTACTGAGTTGGCTAAAATTATTAGGGGAAGAGTGTTGCTTTTGAATTTTTAAAACAAAATTTATTCTTTATCTTATTGGGCTAGTTAGAATAATATAAAATTTCTACAACTTCACATGCATTTTTTGTGTTTATTCTCTATGAAAAATGCTTATCTACAAAGCATTAAAACTAAAAATAAGTTCATTCAATATATGTGTTTTAATTTCATTTCCTAAGTATTTACTGTTGATAATGGCAAAATTTACAGTATATGTGATTCAAATCATACCTACTACCTAGTATTATTTGATATGTATGCATTTTAAATAAATAGAAATATAGTAGGAAAAAATGTAAAAGGTATACTAAGTTTTAAAAAAATCTTCTGAATTAGGGTGCCTGGGTTGCTCAGTGGGTTAAGGCCTCTGCCTTCGCTTCAGGTCATGATCCCAGGGTCCTGGGATCGAGTCCCACATTGGGCTCTCTGCTCAACAGGGAGTCTGCTTCCTCTTCTCTCTCTGCCTGCTTCTCTGCCTACTTGTGATCTCTGTCTGTCAAATAAATAAATAAATAAATGAAATACTTTTTTTAAAAAATTAAAAATAAAAAAATCTTCTGAATGTATTATTTATTTATTTATGTCTTTACTTTGTAAGAAAGAGTATGCCTTATATAAAGCATACTATTTTGGGGGTATCTTGATGGCTCAGTCAGGTAAGCATCCTGCTTTTGATTTTGGCTCAGGTAATGATTTTGGCTCAGGGTCCTGAGATAGAGCCCCACATTGGGCTCCATACTCGGTGGAAAGTTGGCTTGAGATTCTCTCCCTTTTCCTTCACCCTTTACCCCTGTGGTCTCTCTCTCTCTCTCTCTCATAAATAAAATAAATCTTAAAAAAAAATAAAAGCATATTATTTCTATTTTCATCCCATCTGCATATGATGAAAATTTCACACGCTTTATGTCAACTCAGCTGGAATTCAATGTCCAGATATTGGCCAGGCATCGAGGATATCTTTAGTGAAGCTGTTATGTTCCTTAGTAGAACAAAGACCGATCTTTCCCCAGGAAGAAGGAATTCTGGCTGCTGACTGCTTGTGGGTTCAAATTGCAACTCAAACCATTCTGTTTCTCTGAAGAAGGCTAATAAATGTCCTTGAAAGCAATTCTGTATCAAGTGTCTGCTTCTGCTGGACAAATCGGGTTGCACTAATACTTGCATTACTTTTATTGAAATTATGTTCATTTTTCCTTGAGAATTATATACATGACTTATCTGGCTAGTGGCAATGTGTTATTTGTGGTGAAAATGAAATATACATGTATTTTGTGTGTAGACACACACACACACACACACACTAATAAAGATGGGGACAAGAGTAATGATCTAAATGCAGGTGGGTGTGAAAAAGAGTTGAGTGCTGTTATCTCATTAATTTATGATGACACTGTTTCCCTTTTACCTTAACATTTAGAAGCTTTTTTCCAGCCTATAATTACTTATCCCATGAACTTCATTACACCTTAGATCCCATAACTTATCTCAGAAATCTTCTAGCAAGGACTAGATTCCAAAGAGTTTCCTTGTTCAAACAATCAAATGATTCTGTGAAAGTGCACAAGGACCACCCTTTACTTTTCTTACTTAATCTGAATTGGAAATTGAACAGAATTTTCCTTATCTGATGTGCTTATTGGTCTAACTTTCCCCCTATGTATTAGAAACTTTTAACAAAGTCTTATTACTGTCACGAAAGAGATAAATCAATTGTATAAGACTCTAAATTCTATTTTACTTTCTATTTGCCAATGAAGCATGCATAGGTGTGCTATTAATTTGATTTCTGAAACATAACTTTACTAAATCTATTTTAAGCTACTGTAATCTCTCATTATTATATCTGCATTATTATACTGCTTTATTTTTAAGTAGCTCTGGGTCATTAGACCCTTCAAAGTGTGATATATCTGATTAAAATAGAGAAGGTATTACAAAAAATAAAAAAGAATTCAAATTGCACTCATAATTAAGATTGCAACATAGGAAAACTTAATATAGAAATAGATGAGCACATTACCTTAGGGAAATTTGGAAAAGGTCATCAAAGACTGTTGATTAAAAAAAACACTCTTCCCCAATTCCTATGTTGTTTGACCACAATACTTCAGTGATCAAAGGTTTAGGAAGAACTAAGAGAAACTAGTTTATATAAGACAGTTTTCTCATTAAATTTTAAGTCCTTATCTATGAAATTGTTTTTTAATTTTTGCTTAGAACGGTTTATGAAAAATAGGGTCAACAAATTTAAATGTCCTTATGATATTTTGATATTATAAGCATGAGAACTGACAGTCATAAAAGCCAGGTTAAGGAAAAATAGTCATTCCCCGGATATAAAACATAATGTAGCATTATTTCCCAATAGTCAAGGGGGCAGAATATACTATAGTGAATGTTTATTAAAGTTTATTTATTTTACTTTTTAAAGATTTTATTTATTTATTTGACAGAGATCACAAGTAGCCGGGGGGGGGGGGGGAAGTAGGCTCACTGCTGAACAGAGAGCCTGATGTGAGGCTCGATCTCAGGACTCTGAGATCATGACCTAAGCCAAAGGCAGAGGCTTAACCCACTGAGCCACCCAGGCATCCCTATTAAAGTTTATTTGAAATTATCTATTATTTCTTTTGAAATTATCCATTATTAAATTCATCATCTCAGGCATGAAGTTAATTTAGTGTGCCACTAAACCAAAATCTTGCAACTTGATGTTCTATTCCCACAATTCTGTTTAAGAGCCAGTCGATCATTCCATGAATGGTCAAGTGCTCTAGGCTCTGCCAAGAGGAGACTGTTCTATCTACTTGGTGGGCTTGAAGATCCAGAGGAAATTTTACACACACACATTTCTTTTCTTTTCTTTTTTTTAATCAGAATACAACCAAATTTACATAATATGTGTTTTAAACCTCTAGGTCGAATCCACATCCCAATTCAAGCCCAAATGTCAGATTTCTTGTTTTCTGGCTTGAATTAAAATCAACAAAATCAGATTCATTCATCTCTTCATCACAGTAACAGCTAACACCACCACCACCAAGTATCACGTGTAGGATACCCATTACATTCCTGGCAGTGTGCAAATAGTTCCCAGGCATCATTTCATCATTTCACTGAATCCTGGTAGTTCATTACAAAGCACCCACTGGGGCAAACAGGGATTTGGTGGATTACCTACTGGTTTGTATCTAAAATGGGATGAGGCAAAGATTTGTTTCCAACCTCTCTGTTTTCACACTCTGCACTGTTTATCTTACACAGGCTAAGAATATGATAACAAAACTCCTGGTCTGCTATGTGAAATTTGCTCTTCTCCTAGTTTTCTGTCTTACCAAACAGCAATACCAGGGTCTTCTCTGCCATGTTCTCATTTCTCACCTAGATGACAACGGTTACCTTTGAACCGCTATCTCTTTTTAATCTATCCTCCACAAGCTGGTAGATTTCATGTACTAAAATGCAAACATAAACTTGCCCTTTTACTGCTTGAGATCTGTCAACACTTTAGGAATTCATTTAAAGTCTTTAGCATGATATCCTGATACTTGCACTGTGTGGTCAATAGTAACCGTTCAGTGTCCTCTTTCCTATCTTTGCTGGCAATCACTAATATTATGTTCACAGCATATTGGACTACTTGTCCACTGAATATGCTGCGGAAATGAAATTGCACAAAAGAGACAAAACAAAAACAAACCACCACCAATAGCAAAAAATGTGCTGCTAGATGTCATGAAATCCATGAATGCAAGAAATTGAAGAAAGGCCAGCTTAAATGATCTCAGCTACCTATAGCATTAAAACAAGTGATTCCCCGTTCTTCTCCAGAGAACTTGCAGAATTTACATATATTTACTCACAAATATACCTGCTATCATGGAAGAGAAATAATGGCTGGTAGCTTCTTTTTGTCTGTTTTTCAAATCTTATATGAATTTAAGTATCAGCAAAATCTTGTACACTGCCATGTAACTGATAATGGGCCCCTGACAAGGCACATGCTTTATTTTCAGGCCCCCTCCAGAGCAGGGAACTTTCTAGGCTAGTGATGGTGCTAAGTATCAACAGATTCTATGCTCATAATACATACAGGATTTAAGTTTCTCATCCCTCCCTGATACGTCCCTGGCCCAAGCTACTGCGGTCTTTGTATTACAGCAATTGCCTCTGACTGACCCCCATGTATCTGTTTTTGCCTCCTCCCAATGTTTATCCTCAGGCCAGCAGCCAGAATGTTCCTTTGAAGATGTAACCAAATCATATGACTCCCAGAGGAGTAAAGAGTATAGTTATTATGACGAGCCCTGAGAAATGTTTACAATTGTTGAATCACTATATTGTGTACCTGAAACTCACAGAACACTGTATGTTAACTATCCTACAATTAAAATAATAACCTTGGGGAGCCTGGATGGTTCAGTGGGTTAAGCCTGTACTGTTGGCTTAGGTCATGATCTCCGGGTCCTGGGATGGAACCCCACATCTGGATTTCTGCTCAGTGGGAAACCTGCTCCTCCCCACCCGCCTGCCTCTTTGCCTACTTGTGATCTCTGTCAAATAAATAAATAAAATCTTAAAAAAAAAATCCTTAATAAAAAAAATCACATCATTTTTTTGATCAAAGCTTCACAATACATCTTCATCTTATTCAAAATAAAATTCCTTAAAATAACCTACAAAGCCTGCTATGACTCAGTCCACAGATGCTGTTAGTCCTTTTCCTTCTTTTTCAGTCTGTTCAACTAATGCTGGCCTCCTTAAGATTTCTTCAACAGCATAGGCATTTTTCAACCACGGGAATTTTTATACTCAATTCTCTTCCATCAATAACAGTCTCTCCAAAGCTTTCTTATTCATTCCCTTACACCATTTACATCTTCTTTTCCCCAAATGCTGACTTCACAACCAAGTCTTCACTCAATATCCTATTAAAATTGCACCAAGTTCCTTTTAGCTAAAGCTACAACTTTGTTTCCCTTCTTGATTTGTTTTCCTCCATAACATTCATTACTTTCTAATAAATTATATAACTGTATTCACTTTCCTTCTATGTCTCCTTTTATTGTCTTTTGTAGTTTTTTTTTTTTTTTTTGGTGTCTTATTTTATTTTGTCTTTTGCACCAACGAAATTCCTCGAGTCAAGATTTAAGCTCCACAACTTCATTAACAAAAACAGAGCTTCATTCAGAGAAGGAACACAGTAAATATAACTAAGTTGTGAATAGAAGGGACTGAGTGAGGGGTGAAGTATTTTAAATTAAAGAGCACGGAATATTTTTAGGTATGTGCAAATATTCTGTATGATATCATATTGATGGAAATGTGTTATTAGGTATTTGTCCAAACCCATAGGATGTACAAAAGTGAACTCTAATATAACCTGTAAATTGGCTAATTGTGATGTGTCATTGGAGGTTCATCGATTGTGACATGTGTACCACTCTGATGGGAAATGTAGACAATAAGGGAATATATGTCTGTGGGAGTAGGAGCCATTTGGGACATCTCTGTTACTGTCCTCTCAGTTTTGCTGTGACCCTGAAACTGCTCCAGAAAATGTTAACTCTTTAAACAAAACAGCAGTCTCTACTCTTTTTGCTTAGATATGAATTTTTTTTTTCATTCCCAAAATGGTATTTTTCTTGTAAGAAAACAGTAACTTTCTGTGTTTCTTTAATCCAGTGTTTACAGATTTATGATTTCCTCCTTCAGGCTTTCATTTTTGTTATCATAAGTGAAGGTTTCTAGAGTATAAAAACCTCTTATCTCTGAGTGTTCTTGCTCTTGAAAGTGAAAGTCATGGCTTTCAAATCTCTATCAGCCTCTGAAAGGTTTAAAAGGGTAAAAAAAACAATATTTGTGTGTGAGGACTGATGAAAGTGAACCATTAATGTACATTTTTACCTTAAGATGCACAGGTATACATAACTAGAAAACAACGTAAGGAGGAAAACAAGATAGATTAAATTTAAATTTCAAAATACATTTTGTCCATCTGAGTGAAGGATATTAAAAAATAAAGCTATGTTTCTATAAATTTTTGACTAAAATTTAACATGCACTAAATGTTGACTGAAATAAACTTACAATTTATATTTTCATCATAATACATCCAAATCATTAAAACTTCATCTCTTCCCGTTTAAGTGGAAGTCTGGATTTGGTGTTAGGCAGACAGAATCTACACAGTGCCTTCTGCAGGCTTAGTACACAAAAATGATAGGGCTTAATCTGGTCTTGTTCCACTAGCAGAAAATAATTAGATATCAACAGAGAAGTAGTGAAGTGTAACTATGTTTTTTAACTAGAGTTTCATTAATTCTCTTTTCTTATATTTAATGTGATTTCAAATTCACAGTAATTATATTTGGACAAGGCTCTTTGGGTAAAAGTGAAGTTAGTTACAGGAAACCTAGACTCTTAAGTACTTAAGAACAGTAAACAGTAAAAGTAAAGTTAGTTATAGGAAACCTATAAGTACTTAAAAACAGCAAACAAACCCATTACTTTATGTGTATTTTTTTTGTAGAAAGTCACAAAGACCTACATTTAATTATACATATTTTACTACATTAATAAAAGATTTATAATCTGTTGTCCTCAAGATCTTTGAGGGTTATTTTTCAAGAAATAAAAATAATAATTATTTTAATCTAATCCATATTCCAATTAATAATGCTTTTTACACCACTAAAAATCTCATTTTTGTTATGAAATACAAAACATTCTCTTTTTGAAATATGAAAATGTAAGTTATTTTATAAGAGGAAGCATGTGGGATATAAATAAATGAATAAGTAGGTTGATTATTTGTATGAATGAGCTGGTGACTGAGCTGAGAAATAGTTAGTACATGAAAGATGTTGCCTTATTCTCATGAAGAGTCTTTATATGTTTGTTAGTTGCTAGCTAAAATGGGCTGAAGGCAAGCTAGAATAAATTGATGTGGCTTCCTAATCCTTCACTGGAGGCAAGCATTTAAGAATATGGAGCAGACAAAATCAAAGACTTGGTCAGAGTTCCAAGATTGTATAAGCTAAATGTCTGCCAGTCAGCTTATTATAATCTCCTGGATAGCGTACTCTGCTTATCTTTCTGACTAAATGAAGTCATGGAGTTCTGTACAGATATTGACAAAGGCTTAGACCACTTTAAAATTGTACATTTTATTCCAGGAGGTAAAACAAGAGTCACTATTCTGTCTCACATATGACAATCATCAGTATCAATGAGACTCAGATAACTTGAGACCTTCTAACATGTCCACTTAGCATATGGAAGTTAAGTAGCCCTGAATTGTAAATTTAAATAACAGATATTAATAAACGCTAGGCTCTGAGATGAAAGCAAAGCTGAGACAGGAATTTAGAAAAGTCACTGGATACAATATACGATATACAAAATTATTTGTTTACATGCCTGCAAAATTCAGTTATTTTTCTATGTGACATCAACAAATAGAAATACGATTTTAAAAATAATTTAATTTGCAAAAGCACAAAAAGTTTAGGAATAAATCTAAGAAGAAATATGAAACACCTGCATTGAAAACAATAGAACAGTATTGGCATAAATGGAGTTAAACCTATATAAATGGAGAAATATATCATAAAATACAGATGAAAAAATTCAATATTTAAAAAATGCTAATATTCTTCTAAGACTCATTTTCCAGAAATGAAAGCTAGAATACATATGGAAATATAAAAGACCAAGAACAGTCAAAACGATTTGGAGAAGAACAAAGAACAATTTGGAGAACTTACACTACCAGATACCAAAATTATTATTATTATATAGTAATTAAATTAGTATATTACAAGCACAAGGCAGACAAACTGATAAATGGAATAAAAGGGAGAATCCAAGAAAAGATTCAAACATAGAGATAACCTGATTTATGACAAATATTATACTGCAGTTCATTTGAGAATACTTGACCTTTAAATAAATTTTGCTAAATCACTAACAATTTGGAAAAATGGTGGCATGACCCCTAAGTTACCCTATGATTAAAAATCTATCCCAGATGGATAGTAGATCTTAATATGAATAGCAAAATTTAAAAAAAAAAAAAAAACCTTTTAGGAGAAATAGGAGATTGTGTCAGCGATATTGGAGGTCACACAAATTTCTTAACTAGAACACAAAATGCATTATTCAAAAGAGAAACCCAGACTATGTTAAAACTAAGTATTTTATTCATTAAAAGATACTACCAGGAGAGTGGTAAGGTGGCATAGAAGAGATTTACCATGCATATATACAATTTAGGACTAATATCCAGAATATATATAAAACATACATAAGAAACCAAGTGTGTGTGTATGTATGTAGAGAGTGAGATAAGGAGTGAGAGAGAGAGAAAGAGAGAAGTACTACATTAATGGGGTGCCTGGGGGCCTCACTTGGTTAAGGTTCTGCTTTCAGCTCAGGTCATGATCTCAGGGTCCTGGGACTGAGCCCCCTGAGGCAGGCTCTCTGCTCAGTGGGAAGTCTGCTTCTTCCTCTCCCTCTTTTACTCTCTCTCTCTCAAATAAATGAATAAAATCTTAAAAAAAAAATAAAGAATTACTACATTAATAAGAACATCAGAAAATCCAACAAAAAATCAGAAAAAAGGCTTGAATCGATATTTTGCCCAGTAATATACACATTTGGCCAGTAACTTATGAAAAGTGGCTCAGCTTCATTAATTATTAGGAAAATATAATTAAAGTCATTTTTATTAAATAAACACTATAATGACTAAAATGAAAATAAAATGCATAATTCATTTTTATATACTGATGATGAGAATTTAAAATGGCAGAAAATCTTGGGTGTAGTGTTTGGCAATATCTATTAAAACTGAAAATGTGGGTGCACCTGGGTGGCTCAGTTGGTTAAGCGACTGCCTTCGGCTCGGGTCATGATCCTGGAGTCCTGGGATCGAGCCCCACATCGGACTCCCTACATGCTGGGAGTCTGCTTCTCTCGCTGATCTCTCTCCTCTCATGCTTGCTCTCTCTCTCTCTCTCTCAAATAAATAAATAAAATCATTAAAAAAAAAAAAAACTGAAAATGTGCTCAGAACCAGTAAATACATTCCTAGGTATATACCCAACAGAATTTAGTCAATATTTTTAACAAAAGATGTTCACTGGAGTACTTATAGGAGCAGTCATTGTGATAATGTTGACAGAAAGCTACAAATATTCATCAACATTAAAATTTTGAATCTACTGTGGTAGAGTCACATAATGGCATTTCCACGAAATCATGGAAAACCTCACAAACATGTTGTTGAACCAAATTATCCAAACACCAAAGAATATATCTTGTTATATCTCATTAATTTACATACAATAACTGGTTTGAACAAAGTCAGTGCTGTTAGAATTAACGATTCCTGAAGCAAACAATCATTTACCAATGTTACCAGATGCAGTACTATTTCCAGAACAAAAGAAAATGAGAGAAAAGACACATTATGTATAATTTTAACAACTAGTTATTGGTATAATTTCGTATTTCCTTGTTATTATTGGTACAGTCTGCTGGAAATCAAATTGGCTTTCAAAGAGGAATCATTTTGTTTTGAATCTTCTCTACAGAAAATTCCCATAAATAAAAGTGCTTTCGTAAAGATATTCATGATGAAATATATTCCTCATAGCAAAACTTGAAAGTAACTCCAAGTCTCACAGCTGTGGTATGGAAGAACCCACTCATAGTGCTTGTGGCTCGATTGTGAGGCTCTTTACCCAGGTTCACATGCAGTGACATCATACTCACAGCGCCGTTCTTAGAAGTGCTGGTTTAATACTGAGCAGCACATCATTGGGTGAAAACAAATATATTTTTTGATCTTCTACATATTGGCCTTATAAACAACAGTTAAAATTAAGTCTTTGCATTATTCTGCTGGAAAAACACCTCGGTACAGTTATTTTTTTTTATACTGTCATTCAGTTGTACATATAATGTTACTGTCAGAGAATATGATTTTATTATTATATTTTTCTTATGTTTCCTGTATTTTTAATTAAAATACTTTATTATAAAATCCAAAAATACAATAAAATGCACTTTTTTTGTTTTATTCATAATGGTTACAAAAAATGACTATTCAAATTCTTATTTATTATGAAAAGTATAAGACCTAAAAACTCTAAAGTTTATACCAGCTAGTTCTTGTTGCTTAGTTTAAAATACTATGTCAACCCCAATCTTTGTTTCAAATGTCTCACTGTACTGTATTATTTGCAGTAATGTAAGATATATGTTTCATTTGGGACATCGCACAGTTTATCTTTAAAGAGAGACAATTAATAAAGAAAGGATTAACATCTTGCTATGTTGTAAAATTCAAGAGATATGTGTAAAACAGTAAACTCTATTAAAGAGGATTAAATCCATTAATTATAAAATCTGTGAATATTTCTGCTGAGACCCAGTATGATTTATTTTCAAATGTAAATTTAAAACTATCAAACCGAAAGAATTATAAGCTCAGAAATCTAGGAGAGCCACAACATGAAAGCCAAACAAGCAATCCAGTTTTAGACTCTCATGTGTAGCCACGACTATATTCATTGTGATTCTACTTCCATTTTATATTTTCCAGTAAGACAACATGTACTGTAATATCCAGGTAACTACTGAGTTAATTAAACAGAATATGATATTTGTTTTTTATCTTCTGCTTAAAACATCGGCTTATGGCTTATTTTGTGGGCCCTAGTATTTAAATTTTTATACTATTTAAATTATACTGCGTGATAAATTTTAGTAAGTCTCCATTTTGAAAGTGGAAGAGAATTTATAGGGGAATTTTCAGTTAATTTTCTGTGAAAATGAAGTTATTTTAACATATTTCTTAGTGCAATGTGAAGAATTGTGAAGTAATGATGTTTCTACTGGGAAAATTATTCAATATATTAAAAGTGACAGGGATGGGACAGGACACAATCGAAGTCTAACGCCTTGTAATTCACTTAAACCTTCAGCATGGGTCAGACTTTTTACCAAGACATCATCTAACAATATACTGCCAAAGAAAGCACTTCTGAGGATATATTTACTTCATTATTGCCTTGATGTCCCCCTTAACATACATTCTGCCCCTTTAGCTCCTTTCAGTGTACTTCATTGGATCAATTGAAACTAAGTGAAGTCATGTTCTCCAAGTTCCCAGTTATATGTAAGAAAACAAAATGTTTTCCACTGGCACCAAGAATGGAGACTAAAAGGCTCTGAGGTATGGTTTCCAGTGGGTATCCACCAGAATTAAGTGAGCAGTTTCCTTACAGGGTAGATTTACTTTCAAATCAGAGCTAATACAAAGTTGTAGTGGGGTTTTCATTCTCCTTAAGCTTGACTCTAACTATCCAGAAAAAAAAATAAATTTTCATATTTGGCATTATGAGAAAAAATGTATATATTTTTAACCTGGTGATACAAAATAAATAGATATTCTAGTTTAAATAT
The DNA here is from genome assembly GCF_964662115.1 of Mustela nivalis. Classification (NCBI taxonomy): domain Eukaryota; kingdom Metazoa; phylum Chordata; class Mammalia; order Carnivora; family Mustelidae; genus Mustela; species Mustela nivalis. The sequence goes on along the minus strand of NC_139035.1, from coordinate 51,679,049 downwards.
AAAGTGTTTGTTTAGTTTGCATAAATAGCTGAGTTTAAGCTATAGTAGAAGTCACTACAGCCAAGAGAGAGAAGGGAAGGAAAAACAAAGTGATAAGCAGGTACAGAAATATTTACACATCTTAGCAATGAGGCTGTGGTCTTTACTGATGGATTGATTAGTTGATTTTGGGGGGTAGGATCCCAGCTTAGGGCTTGAACTCTAGACCATGAGATCAAGCCCTGAGCCAAGATCAAGAGTTAGACACTTAGCCAACAGAGCCACCAGGAACCTCAGAATCTTGGGCTTTTAAAACAGCACAGGGAAGAATAGAAAAATCTTATAGCCTTAACTCAGGGCTGTTTCAAGGTACTCAGACCCACACTCCATCCCTGAAATGCCTGGAGACTTACAAGGAACTTAATGATCCCATGCTGGGTTTGTGAAATGAGGAAAATAAATCCCTGAAGAATTTGTATCCACACGTGCGTTTTCACACTGAATTTCTACTATGCGGCTGGTGTCTGAAAAGCTCAACAAAAAAGGTAAGTGGTCTGGATTTATATCAAAGTATGAATATCATACGAATTTTTTGACACCAACAAAAACAAATGAGAATTCAACCATCAAAAGATAATGAGGAAGAACGAAATACAAACTGTATCTGGGTTGAAAACAATACCCTGAAAAACAACTTGCTGATAAATGATTAAATTTACTAAAAGTTAATTGTTTTGTTGCACACATGCACAAACATGTTAGTTTTAAATATATGTAACATTTGCACTTAACATTTTAGTTTTAAATATATGTAACAGAGGAGAAAAAATCACAAATTAAATAACCATTTGACAAATTGGAAATGGAAAAATAGAGTAAATCAAAAAGAAACTAGAGGGAGGGCAATATTAAAGAAAAAGCTAGAACATAATGAAATGGAAAACAAAGTACAACTGAAGTATCCAAAATCCTAACAGCTTTATCTAAAGAATAACAGGAAAACTTCTGGCAAGAGTGGGCAAGTTTCATGAAAGATACACGGATAAAAATTATTACTCCATAAGAATAGACAGACATTCAAAATTTTAAAATGAAACAATTTTGAACACACTTATGAATAATTTCATTGAAAAATCTACATTCCCCAAACTGACACAAAAATAAAATACTGTAATGAATAAACTTTTAAAGCCATTTTGGACATCAAATTAGTGGTTAAAAATCAACACATACACTCACACAATTATGAAATAATTTTATACATGAATTACAAGAACAACTTATAATAACTTAATGTACAGAACAATTCAGAGCATAGCAAAAGAACAACATTCCTGAACTTACTTTGTGGAGCTAGTATATAATAGATAATTGTACCAAGCAAGAAGAATCTAAGATAAGGAAATCATAACCAAAAGCTATTTATTTTTCCATGACAGTGGTTTTGCTTTTTTAATGTATTTTCTAGGAATTTATCACACATTTCATTTTGTTTGTGTTTGTATTTGTATTGGTTTGTTCCATTAGTTTGTATCGGTTTTTTTTTTCATATCTATGTTTATATTTATATCCATGCATCCATCTATCCAAGCAGCCCATGCATGCTTCCATCATCCTCTATTTTTTTCTTTTTAAATATTCTTCTGTATTATTTCCCAGTGCAAAATGTTATGCAGGCAGCTTAGGGGTTTTCTAATTCTCCTTACTGCTCCTATTTTTGTGTATCTTATCTCCTATATGAATATTTCTTACTCTTTTAGGCAATTCTTTTTAGGTTTTGTAAGTAGGTCACTGTTTTAAATAATTATCTCCTCCCAACACATTTTCTCATTAGACTCTGAATTTGGTCTTCTCAGATATTTAGAGAGAAGAAAATAGAGAAGAAGAAAAAAATTAACTAAACAAGAATTTTTAAAGAAATGCAGGATACCTAGCTAAGGACATACAGAATTTTTAGATAATTATGCTATCTAACTCTCAATATTGCACTTCCATAATTTACCTTCAAAAACCTCCTATAATATCTTCCTATTCCCTTTGATCTGATACTCTGAAGACTCGTCTTTGTGTGTGAATGTACTGCCCAGACTCTTAGTTAAGTCACTAAGTTAACACTTAATTAAGTCACTTCACACCACTGGAGTCCATCCTGTCTTAACCTACTGAAGAACATTACTCTTCCTTCCCTCCCGCATAAAAGTTTTTCCTTCTAGAAGATTCTAGTCCTTATCACACTAATGTGACATAATACATTATTTATGTCAGCTTAGGGAAAAAAAGAAAGAGAAGAACACTTGGCTGTGTTTTTTGTCCTTTTCTCTCTATCTCTTCATACCAAAATTCTTTGAATTTTGCCTTTATGGTCTCTTATTTTTATCTCCCAAATTTCATTTTCTGTTAAACCCATCATAGCCAGGTATCTACCTCTGTCACTCATCCAACACTGACCAGCATTATTGTCACCTGTGATAACCACATCACTGAATCCCATGGTAACTCACTCAATTAATCTAACATCTGCGTTACACGTAGTTAATTGCTTTTTCTTAAGACTTTCTTAAGGCCTCCAGGACACACCATTCTCTCAGTTTTCTTCCTGTCTCTCTGGGAATACTCCTTAGCCTTTTCTGCTGATTCCTTCTCCTCTTCTTAATCTCTAAATGTTGATGGTCATTAGATTCAGGAATGCTTTTCTTTTTTGGTCACTTTCATTCTCTTAGTGATCTCATCCAGTCTTAATGATTTTCTATGCTGACAACTTCTGATTTTATAATATCCAGCCTGGATTCCTACACTGAGTGCATAATTTATTTGTCTGTTTTGTGTCATGTTTTTCTGAGCACCCAAGGAAGATCTAGCCTACAATTAAAAAGTACGTATTTTTATATTAAAAAAAAAACACTTCATGTCAATGCCTCTACATTTTTAGTATCATGATCGTATATGTGTTGGGGAGGGAGTATGCACATGTGTGTTTATTTATTTTCTGAGAGAATAATCCTTCCAGGTTCTAAGTGTAACAGCATAAAGTTGTGTGTGTTAAATTTGATCCCAATCACTGTCAACCTGGGTACTATGAAAATTCTCGTTTCAAACGCTAAAATAATAGATTGGTATACATATTACATCTTTATTACAAATTCTCCATGCCAACCAGATCATTTTCTAGTATAATTTTTCTAGATTAGAGTCATATGCTCCCGATTTCACTATTAAATCCTATGAGGCAGAAATTTTATTTCCAGATTACCAGGAACAAGCTTTAGTTGTTCATTTCTTTTCCTAAATCTTTGATTAAAAAATTCTATTCTCCAATTCTATTCACCATGAGGTCTCTTCCTTTGAGACAACATTAAGGAAATTTATGATACAGAATGAAAGTAGTCCCTCTTTGTTTTAGTCTTTCCTCAGCAATTAAGCATAGAAATGGATGTAAGCACTGAGGCATGGATTTCAGAAAACACAGGGAATGTTTCTGATGTTTCAGAAAATAATTTTCTTCAGCACATATAGTGCAGATTGAAAAATCAAGTGCACAGGTTGGGCCTAAAAGGAAGAACAAGAGTAGGTTTATAAGTGTTTCCTCTCTCTCTCCTGTCAGTGATCAAACATGAGTCAACCATTGACCATTTACATCTGTCAACTTGATTGTCAAATTGAGAACGTAAACTTGGCCCTAAGGGGAACTCTCTCCCATTGTACCAAATTATCAGTCATCATTCTACTTTTTTTTTTTGTCCTTTCATAAATATTCATGGCAATTTGAAGTACAAGCAGATGAATAAACCATATAGGTAATGCTAACATGAAAATACTGTAAAGCATATTACAGCGTATGTTAATGATACAAAGATGCATGGAAAATTTAAATTAGTTTGTGCTGCCACTGAAAATTAAAAACAGAAAAAATCAGCATTAATATTGTTAATATGGTTTTATGTTTCTAAGGGTTTGACACTGCTATTTATACTTTTAAGAAAGTAGGTTTATATTGTTTCAAACAAATTTTTTTTTCAAATTTCCTTCAAGGTGCACATATTTAGTAAATCTACCAGTTTGTAGAAATGTTAGTAAAATGTTGTTTATGCATACAATATTTAATTTCCATTTGCATTTTTGAAAAAATTTTGAGGGAAAATCATTGAAGTTTAAACTGCACTGTGGTAAATTTTCCAAAATATTTTATCCAGATACAGAAAAAGGAAGAGCACACTGATTATTACAGTGGTGTCTTAGAAGACGGCAGAATTTGCTCTCACAGCTTCTAAGTTCATCTGTAGTCCTCTGCGCTAGTCATTAAATTCATGGTAACTTTATATTCTATGTAAGATAAAGTTCTGTTTTAAAAACTTATGAAGCTATTAGGGCACCTGGGTGGCTCAGTGGTTTAAAGCCTCTGTCTTCGGCTCAGGTCATGATCACAGGATCTTGGGATCGAGCCCCGCATTGGGAGCCTGCTGCCCTTCCTCTCTCTCTGCCTGCCTCTCTGCCTACTTGTGTCTCCATCTTTCAAATAAATAAATAAAATCTTTAAAAAAAATTTAAAAAGTAAAAAAAGTAAAAAAATAAAAACTTACTAAGCTATTAATGTAAGCTACCTATATTCATTTTATTTCCCAGGCAATAGGTCTTGTCTGTTTCAGTGATTAACACAGGGCCCGGTATCTAATTTGATGCATGCTTGAGTCTCAGTTATTCCTCAGATATTTAAATGAAACCTAATTGCATTTTATGCTAATGGAAATGATCCCTTACAGAACTTCTTGCATGTTTAGAGTAAAACACATAGTAAAATAACAGTTAAACGCCCAAAATACCATCCAACACAGCATCCTTAAAAACAAAACCTCTAAGCATAATTTCTTCATCTTTAAAAATGTCTCTTTCTTCTTTGGGTAATTGCAAGAGTTAAATGAGTTACTATATGCAAAGATCTTAGAGTAGTGTTTGTCACCTAGTAAGCCAAATGTCACATCATTGTCTTTGTTATCTATATCAACTTTTGAAGATACATAATACATGGGTAAGTATATATGGTATTGTATTTATGAAACATACCCAATGTAAATTGTGCCACATGATTCACAAGAAAGAGAGAGAGAGAGGGGAAAAAAAAGCACACATAAAAGTGATCATATGATCAAACAAGATGGAGAAAAAATCATTATTCAAAGATAAACTTTTTTGCAAAGGACAAATTTATAATCTTTAAATGCTAAAATTAAAATGAATTCCAAAACATTGGATCAGAAGTCTAACCTGCTTCAACCAAAGCACTATCCTTTGAGACCAGTGTTTTCAAATCCATCCATTTTAGAAAGAATATGACAGGACGTGTCTAGAATTTAAACAGCACCAGCGTTGGTTTTAAATATTAATCTTTATTAATTTGATCTTAAATGAGCACGAGAGGTGTTCTGGGTCAGAAACATATGTCTTATTAAATTCTTCACAGTAAATAATAAAGTGTCAGCACCTCCTTGTCCTAGACCTTATCCCTGAGGCAATAGGATGCAAGCTGATGGTATTTTTTCCTAGATAATTAACTAGGATCTCTATAGATGAAGGGCAAGGAAAAATTATTTTTCTCTGCTTAGAAGAAAGAATGAAGCACTTGCCCTCACTCCTTCTCTGAAAGGTTATTCTAGGAAAAATAATGACCTTGTATTTTAATTACAAACCTTTTGGTAATACCAATATAATTTCTACAGGAGTGACATGGTCCTCTGCCTCTCAGCCTTTAAAACTTGGAGTTGTCTCCAAGTTCCAACACTTCATTGATTTCAACATGTAAATACTTAGGAAGATAACAACCCATTCTTCCTAGTACCCAGAGATTTAATTTAAGAATATATACCAGGCACTAAGAGTTGACCCCATCCTTGAGGGAAAACAAAGTTTTATCATTCTTTGAATCAGAGCAATTAACTAGACAAAAGGGTAGAGATGTAATCCTTGAAGTGTATGAAGAGTTTCAGGAAATTAGTGATTTTTTGCAGGAACCCTGAGGAATCCAGGGAGGTTTTATTTCCCCACAAATTAATTCAGCAGATTTTGAAAAGTTAAATAATTGGCAATATTAAGAGCCTACCAACTAGAGACAGAAATAAAGGTTTTTGTTTTGTTTTGACTAGTCCTAACGGGAATTATTCTATTGGTTGGACAAATATGATAATTTTAAAGTAATTTAAATCTGCCTCTAGCAAACAACATTGTAGTTGTGGGTAAAAAATAAGTATTACAAATATTTTGTCTCTAGAGAAGTATGTGATTTTGTCCAAATCACTTAAAATAACCTCTACATTCAGCACTTCAAGCAATAAACATTTATTATCATATTTTCTGGAGGTCAGGAACCTGAATGGAGCTTTGGTGGATGATTCTAGTCCCAAATTTTTCATGTTGCAGTCAAAGTGTCTCATGAAAGCTGCACTGTGGTTGAGGATGGGTGACTTGTTTCTAAGTTCGCTCATTGTTCCTAGTCAGGTGGCCTCTCCACAGGAAATGAGCAAAGAAGTCATCACAGTGCTCACTATAGATGATTTTACAAATCAAACAGAGTCTTTTAGACAAATAAGAACTTAAGATATAGGTTCTGTACTGTTCAACTAAAGGAAGTAACATATGAAATTAACATTCTTCATGTCCACATAATGCAGAAAAGTATATAATTATTTGAATCCATAAAGTAAAATATATAAAGCAAGCAATACCATAAAAGTAAAGAACTACTTTACAAATTCATGAGAATAATTTTAAAAATTGGTTATTTAGACAACTATGAAAGAATATTTAGATCATTTTTTGGTGTGGGTAATAAATGTCTTAATCCTAAGCAAATTTCATCAGTAATATCTATGCCAAAACATTTAAGTAGTTAACTTACATTCTAAAAATAATGTTCTTATATACACTAAATGCAAAATCATGCCAGAGCTATCCTCTAGATGGTCTAAAATAAAAGACTGAAAAATTGAAATGGAAAAAAAGTATCATATATGATGGAAGGTCGTATTTTTAAAATGCCAACTTCAGAGAGGTTATCACTAAATACCATCAAATTATCATTTAAAACCAAAGAGGTATGCAGATATAGAGAGATACTCATATTTGCATGCTATTACTTGAGCATATTTTTGGTCTGCAGACAATGACTTTCAATTATTGCTATCTACTGTCCTACCTACTGTATATGCATTAAGGTAGATTAGACAATAAGGTATATTCGCCCTGAGATAGATTAGACAATAAGGTATATTCGCCCTATTTTTTTTAAAGGTATTGCAACATATACTCTCTTCCAATCGCACATTTCAATTGACTTGATTTAAAAATATATGAATGAAGGCTTTACTCATTGAACTATTGAAATTTTTGTCACCTGATTGAGTTTTGGACGAGGGACCTCTGGCACCTGGAACATTCTGATGTGTGTGTTGTTGTTTTTGTTTTTGTTTTTTTAAGATTTTATTTGTTTATTTGACAGAAGGATCACAAGTTGGCAGAGAGGCAGGCAGAGAGAGAGGAGGAAGCAGGCTCCCTGCTAAGCAGAAAGCCAGATGCTGGGCTCCATCCCAGGACCCTGGAATTGTGACCTAAGCTGAAGGCAGAGGCTTTAACCCACTGAGCCACCCAGGTGCCCCCATTCTGGTGTTTCTTATCCCTGGACTCCCCTGCTGGGCTTTGTAGAACTCCATAAATGACAGGATATTAGGCTTCCTTTGGGAAGAGTGTTCAAGACTACAGTGCCTGAAGCTTAAGTCCACCATACTCCAAGCCATCCTGATGTCAGAGCATCCCTGCCCTTCTTCCAAAATTTGCACACACTCCTGCTATAGACCCAAGCCACATAGCATTCCCTGTGAACTCCAAACTTAACTCACCTCAATGAGACCTCAGCCCAGGCCTGGGGCATCCTCCTGCCCACCCCCCAAAACTATGAAATGTTGATGTATGCAAGAATATGTAAGAATTGTATATGCAAGAATTGTGTTGTTGGTCCATCTTGGCTGATACTCTAGGATCAAAGAGAAAAGTAAAATCATTCCAATGTCAACTTCATTTTTAAATGTCATTTCACTTATTCCAAGGATAAGACTTTACTTAAAACACAGACAAGAGATTAAATCAAGTGACCAAAGAAGCTTCAGTGGGAGGTAGGGAATGTTAACATAATGGAGACACTGTGGATTTTGTGAATAAATTGAAAAGATGGGACTGGTGATATAAACCTATTTCCCTACTTACAAACTCAGGTACTCATATTATACAAGTTAACAATTAGGTAGAGATGAGAAATAATGTGCATGAAAAAACGGATACATTTCAGGGCCTAATAAACCTCACTGTTACATTTGTTACATTTGCATACTAGCCAACAAAGAAATGAAATAGGTAGGATTATCATTATTGTATCTGTGTTCATTACCATGAGAATTTTGAATGTGGGGTAGCTTAATCTTAAGTTTTCACATTTTATTTTATTTGTTAAAGATTTATTTATGTATTTTAGAGAGAAAGAGAGCAGGGGGAGGGGGCGCTGTGGGAGAGGGAGAGAGAGAATCTCAAGCCAACTCCCCACTGAGCTCAGAGCCTGACACAAGGGTCAAACTCAGGACCCTGAGATGATGACCTGAACTGAAACCATGAGTGCGATAACCCACTGAGCCCTCCAAGGTGCTCACAGGAGTTTTCACATTTAAAAAATTTTCCACTTATGAACACAGATGCAAAAATACTCAACAAAATACTAGCCAATAGGATTCAACAGTACATTAAAAAGATTATTCACCACGACCAAGTGGGATTTATTCCAGGGCTGCAAGGTTGGTTCAACATCCGCAAATCAGTCAATGTGATACAACACATCAATAAAAGAAAGAACAAGAACCATATGATACTCTCAATAGATGCTGAAAAAGCATTTGACAAAGTACAGCATCCCTTCCTGATCAAAACTCTTCAAAGTGTAGGGATAGAGGGCACATACCTCAATATCATCAAAGCCATCTGTGAAAAACCCACCGCAAATATCATTCTCAATGGAGAAAAACTGAAAGCTTTTCCGCTAAGGTCAGGAACACGGCAGGGATGTCCATTACCACCACTGCTATTCAACATAGTACTAGAGGTCCTAGCCTCAGCAATCAGACAACAAAAGGAAATTAAAGGCATCCAAATCGGCAAAGAAGAAGTCAAATTATCACTCTTCGCAGATGATGTGATACTATATGTGGAAAACCCAAAAGACTCCACTCCAAAACTGCTAGAACTTATACAGGAATTCAGTAAAGTGTCAGGATATAAAATCAATGCACAGAAATCAGTAGCATTTCTCTACACCAACAGCAAGAAAGAAGAAAGAGATATTAAGGAGTCAATCCCATTTACAATTGCATCCAAAACCATAAGATACCTAGGAATAAACCTAACCAAAGAGACACAGAATCTATACTCAGAAAACTATAAAGTACTCATGAAAGAAATTGAGGAAGACACAAAGAAGTGGAAAAATGTTCCATGCTCCTGGATTGGAAGAATAAATATTGTGAAAATGTCTATGCTACCTAAAGCAATCTACACATTTAATGCAATTCCTATCAAAGTACCATCCATCTTTTTCAAAGAAATGGAACAAATAATGCTAAAATTTATATGGAACCAGAAAAGACCTCGAATAGCCAAAGGGATATTGAAAAAGAAAGCCAATGTTTGTGGCATCACAATTCCGGACTTCAAGCTCTATTACAAAGCTGTCATCATCAAGACACCAACTGGCACAAAAACAGACACATAGATCAATGGAACAGAATAGAGAGCCCAGAAATAGACCCTCAACTCTATGGTCAACTAATCTTCGACAAAGCAGGAAAGAATGTCCAATGGAAAAAAGACAGCCTCTTCAATAAATGGTGCTGGGAAAATTGGACAGCCACATGCAGAAAAATGAAATTGGACCATTTCCTTACACCACACACAAAAATAGACTCAAAATGGATGAAGGACCTCAATGTGAGAAAGGAATCCATCAAAATCCTTGAGGAGAACACGGGCAGCAACCTCTTCGACCTCTGCCGCAGCAACATCTTCCTAGGAACAACGCAAAAGGCAAGGGAAGCAATGGCAAAAATGAACTATTGGGATTTCATCAAGATCAAAAGCTTTTGCACAGCAAAGGAAACAGTTAACAAAATCAAAAGACAACTGACAGAATGGGAGAAGATATTTGCAAACGACATATCAGATAAAGGACTAGTGTCCAGAATCTATAAAGAACTTAGCAAACTCAACACCCAAAGAACACATAATCCAATCAAGAAATGGGCAGAGGACATGAACAGACATTTCTGCAAAGAAGACATCCAGATGGCCAACAGACACATGAAAACGTGCTCCATATCACTCGGCATCAGGGAAATACAAATCAAAACCACAATGAGATATCACCTCACACCAGTCAGAATGGCTAAAATCAACAAGTCAGGAAATGACAGATGCTGGCGAGGATGCGGAGAAAGGGGAACCCTCCTACACTGTTGGTGGGAATGCAAGCTGGTGCAGCCACTCTGGAAACAGCATGGAGGTTCCTCAAAATGTTGAAAATAGAACTGCCCTATGACCCAGCAATTGCACTATTGGGTATTTACCCTAAAGATACAAATGTAGTGATCCAAAGGGGCACATGCACCCGAATGTTTATAGCAGCAATGTCCACAATAGCCAAACTATGGAAAGAACCTAGATGTCCATCAACAGATGAATGGATCAAGAAGATGTGGTATATATACACAATGGAGTACTATGCAGCCATCAAAAGAAATGAAATCTTGCCATTTGCGACAACATGGATGGAACTAGAGCGTATCATGCTTAGCGAAATAAGTCAAGTAGAGAAAGACAACTATCATATGATCTCCCTGATATGAGGAAGTGGTGATGCAACATGGGGGCTTAAGTGGGTAGGAGAAGAATAAATGAAACAAGATGGGATTGGGAGGGAGACAAACCATAAGTGACTCTTAATCTCACAAAACAAACTGAGGGTTGCTGGGGGGAGGGGGGTTGGGAGAAGGGGGTGGGATTATGGACATTGGGGAGGGTATGTGCTTTGGTGAGTGCTGTGAAGTGTGTAAACCTGGTAATTCACAGACCTGTACCCCTGGGGATAAAAATATATGTTTATAAAAAATAAAAAATTAAAAAAAAATTTTCCACTTATGTTAATTCATCAACTTTTCTAATCAACTTTTAAAAATGCGTCAATATGAATGAGATGCATGTTATACACTTGCAAGTAAAGAATTTATAAAATTATTACATACTATGTATTCAACTTTAAAAAGATGTTTATAAATAAAAGGGCTTTTATTATAGTGGTTGACTTATTTCAATAATGCTGAAATTCTGATTCCCTATCTAGTCTGTCATTCAGTCAGTTTGGTAGTTGTTCAGTAATTTTCAGTAAGTGTTACAAGCTTGTGCGAATTTCTAGTTTAGAGAACAGTGTGTCATTTGGTGCTGTAAAAACATAAAACAGTTTGAGGTAAGTAAGTTATTAACAATAACATTTTAAAAAATTGTCAAAAGTAAAATAAAAATAAAAACAAATTCCTATTTAATGTTTTAAAAGACATCCCAAATAGAATGATAGATATTTTGAAAAACTTGGTAAATGGGGTATTTAAGTTCTGATTTTATTCTTATGTGAACTGCAAATGTAATGAATTTTTTACGGAACAGTTTTTATTTTCTTTTGAAGTTTATACTCTGCTTCAAGGAAACATAGGTTGGCTCCTCGAGGCAAGGTATTTCTTTGTACACAATCTCATATGTGTGTGTGTGTGTGTGTGTGTGTGTGTGTATACACACATACACAATTTCTTTTTAAGTTTAAAAAGGAAGAAAAGGGAAAGGAAAGGAAAGGAAGAAAAAGAGACGGGGGAAGGGAGGGGAAGGACTAGGCTTCAGTGAACATTTCACATTTTTATAGTATATTTTTAGACAAACAAAGAGAAGTAATATAACCAGCACATTTAATAATATTTCAGTTTATCAATTTAATTACATAGAAATAATAACATTCCACAAGTATTTAATATACATCTTCTTAATGTAGTCATGTAATAAAGTCAAGTTTTGGTTTATTGATAAAAAATAAATAACATGTTCATGAGAAATAGAAAAAAATATATATATCTTGCCATGTGTAAGGGACCAGAGATCACGTCAATGCACTCCAAATTTAAAAATGTTATCCATGAACTCAGAAAAAAAAAAAAGTAAAAGTAAAGCTAGAAGGTGTATGTCTGATCAAGGTCAATGTTTTTTCACTGTGGAAATTCAAGTAGAAAGGGGTGCATTCTGGGGCAACTGAGTGGCTCAGTTGGTTGAGTGATTTCTGCTCAGGTCTTAATCTCATGGTCTTAAAATCTAGCTCTGTGTTGAGCTTCAGGCTCAGTGAGGAGTCTGCCTAAGATACTCTCCTTCTCCCTCTGCCCCTCCCTGTCCACTCTCTCTCTCCCTCTCTCTTTCATTTTAAAATAAATCAATTATTAAAAAAAAAAGAAAGAAAGAAAAAGGTGCATTCTCCAATATCTAACAAAAGTTTAAAGGCTGAATTTTCTTATTCTCAGTCAAATATTATATACACACCAATTTGAAGACTTCTGACTTATATCTTCTAAAAATCAAACTTAAAATATTTGCAGAATCAAATTAGTGGACCAAAGGGTAAAAATTTGATAGCAAAAGGTGCAAACTTCCAGTTATGAAATAAATTTGTCCTAAGGATGTGATATACAGCACGGTGAGCAAGGTAATAGTACTGATTTGAATATTTGAAAGTTACTAAGAGAGTAGATGTTAAAAGTTTTCATCACAAGAAAAGAAATTCAACAATGTGTTAGGTGATGGATGTTAACTAGACTTACTGTGGTGATCATTTCCAAAATATATACACATATTAAATCATATTGCATACCTGAAACTAATATGTCATGTACAACTCAAGAAAAAAAGAAAAATATCACTGACTTAGAAATCCTAATCAACATATACAGAATCGAAATTATAAACTTTTTACTAATCTCATTAAGGAAAATTAAGTAGTCATTCACTTTTTCTGTATATTGAGATTCTCTACTGACACTTTTATTCCTCATACTTTAAGGCTATCACATATTATTTAGTTAAGTAATTTTGCTGCAAATAATGGATTTCAAAGTATAAGTGTATATAGATGTTCAGATATGATAATTAATATTGTTGATATTATATAAATACATATGAATATTATAAAAGGCAATCAGTTTTTTTCTGAATTTTTTAAATACAAATATGTTAAGCTTGTGTGGTGTTCTTATTTTTATAAATGGATTAGTTTTTAGTATTATTCCATACTATAATAAAATCATTAACTTGTAAAAGATCTTAAAATATTGAGAAATTATTAGGGAAGCTCTATTAAGTAACTACGGGATGGAATGTGATCTCTTTATTTTCTTTATAGATATTTAGCTAGAACTTTTAAAGTTAACAAAGTATCAATTTTTTTTTCAGCATTATGTCAAATAATGAATAAAGTCAAGGCAGAAAAATAATTATGATTGAATACTGTCCTGGAGATAAAGTCTGAATGTTTCTTTTTGGATTTATTTCCTAAGAGATTCTTTTGCAATCTCTGACTAATATAATTTTACATTCTTTTGGATCATGCTGGCAATTTATATTTTATTACTAGATCCTTTTTAGAACTTTTAAAATGACATATTGAACTGAATAAGTCACGTTTTGTCAACTTCACTTTTTGAAACATTCATTTGCATTGTCTTGAAAGATTTAAGAGTATATGTGAAAAAAATCAAGTATTGATAAAATATTATTATTAATTTTTTGGGACTTTCTTCTCTATTAGGATCAAGTGATCTGATTCTTATGGTTGTTTTTAAGAAAACAATATTGTACCTTTTTTTTTTAATTAGGTGATGATAGATGAAAATTGACTATCATTCATTTTATTTTATTTATTTTTTTTTAAAGATTTTATTTATTTATTTGACAGAGAGAGAGAGAGAGATCACAAGTAGGCAGAGAGCTAGGCAGAGAGAGAGAAAGAGAGGAGAAGCAGGCTCCCTGTTGGCAGAAAGCCCAATGTGGGGCTCGATCCCAGGACCCTGAGATCATGACCTGAGCCTAAGGCAGAGGTTTAACCCACTGAGCCACCGAGGGGCCCCTATCATTCATTTTAAAAGTAAGTATGCCTCTCTGTCTACTGATGGAATTCAGCATATTTTTATAATATTCAAAATTATTTTTTTGCAAAAATAAGAGAATTATGATGCCAAATTACCCAGCCAAATAGTGAAACTCACCTTTATATTTATATTGCTATTCATTATATGAAACAGGAAGAAAATAAATATATTGTATGTTTATTTTACTTTTCTTTGTCTTAAAAACTATATTTCAAGATTATTCTTTATTTTTCTACACAGACTTTACTTTTTAGAATTTCTAGGTTCTGAGTTACCTACATAAAACCTTTTGAAAAAATGCATACAAGATATGAAATTTTATATGTAAATATAGTAATTAATCAACTAATTGGTAATGAGGTATAATTACATAGTCAAAAATATGCATTTTATGTATCATTCCTCAAAGGAATCTTTTTTTGAAAATTACTTTTCTATTTACTAAGAAAATCATTGTCTCAGGGGAAAGAATATCATGTAGCACTTTTATATGTGAATCTTTCAAAAGTGTAATTATTTGAAGGGATAACTAAACTTGAATTCTGCCTTAAGGTTAACACATATCCAATTTGTTTCACAGATCATCTAATTATAAGCAGATTGTCCACCCACCTCATCTCTAATCTCTTTGCATTTTAAAATAATTTCAGTACAAGAGAAATATGTGATATTTTTATTAGGTCATTTTGAGAGCATACATATTATAACTATCTGTTTTTCAATTCCCCTGTCATTAGAGTATTAATAATAAATGAGTTATTAGCACATTATAAGCATATGCGGGATAATAAGTAGAACATTTTAACAAATAAACAAACTCAACTGTCAACTTTGACTTCTTTGTATAAAAGAACCTGAATGATAGACACATATTTCTATAGACATCATGCAGTTTTTTTTTTTTAAACAGAACCGTAATTGAAAATTTATTTCCGAGAGACATATAGCTGCTGAAGAAAATCTCACCCTGAAGGACAAACAGTTCTCTTCAAATATATACTCTATCATAAAGTGGTAAGCAAAGGCACATGAAATAGTCATCAAGAGAATGCTATAGAATATTTTCCTCATTTATTCTTTTTTCCAAGTTTTTACTTAAATTCCAGTTATTTAATATATAGTGTAAGATTAGTCTAGGGAGTGGAATATAGTGATTCATCACTTACATACAACACCCAGTGCTCATCAACCTCATTTACTTTTATGTCACAATCTTATATTACTTCAGTGTCTCTTAGAAAAAGTGACTCAAATAATACTCCTCTTTAGAGCACCTGGGTGGCTCAGTGGGTTAAGCCTCTGCCTTCAGCTCAGGTCATGATCTCAGAGTCCTGGGATCGAGCCTCACATCAGGATCTCTGCTCAGCAGGGAGCCTGCTTCCCCCTCTCTCTCTGCCTGCCTCTCTGCCTACTTGTGATCTCTCTCTGTCAAATAAATAAATAAAATCTTAAAAAAAAAAGTTCAGATCTTCTTATATGCAAATTTAATTAAAAGTTCAATTCATTATAAGGATATTACCATATGAAGTCCAAGAACAGAAATTCTTTGTCTTTTTCTTTTACTTTTCCTCTCTCTCTCTCTCTCTCTCTCTCTGTGGGTATGTTTTATTCTTTGTATCTTGGTTTAAAAATTTGTCTTGATTTAGGGGCACCTGGATGGCTCAGTTATTTAAGCATCTGATTCTTTATTTTGGCTCAGGTCATGATTTCAGGGTCATGAGATCGAGCCTCCGGTGGGGCTCCACACTCAACATGGACTCATCTTGGGATTCTCTCTACCCCTCTCTCTCTACTCCTCCCCACCAGCTCATACTCTCTGCTCTCTTTCTCTATCTCTCTTTAAAATAAATAAATAACACATGGGAAAAAAAATTACCCAATGGCAACTCAAGCATTCTCATCTTAAGTCTCAAGTCATTAAAAACAGTTTGATTGGGCCAGGGCTTGAAATCTAAGGAAATAAACTGATTTACTTAGATTAAGTGTTGCCCCTGGACTTTTCAACTATTAACCACGAGAGGAAGTCATGTTGTGTGAAGTTGATGACTTCTGCTTGAGCCATGGTCGTGGAGAGTGCTTATCAGAATGTGGGAGGAAGTCGGTATATTTTCTTGCATTCTTATTCCTTGACTTCATTTCCAATGACTGCTTGCTAACTAACTTTGCTGTTCACTCTCTTGCTCATACTCTAAATCTTTGAAATACATTGATTGCTTCAGCAATTAACCAAGTCAAACATCTCTTTGTACAGTTAGTCTGAAGTTTTGATGTATTCTCTTCTTATTTTATTTCCCACCTTACTCAGTTTAGAGTTCATGGGCTAATACTACAAATACTCTATTCCAAACACTTTCAACACTCAGATATCTTACCACACTCCCCTGACAAACTGTGAGCTATGGAAAAATACAACCAATAATTTTCTTCACCTACTACCCTACCAACTAAATATTGCTGTATACAGATTACATAATCTGATAGGCCATGCCTATACATTTACAGTAAATGAATTTACATATTTAATTACCTCATAACCCACTGCACCATTAGCAGAACACATATTACAGTTTGCAGTTGTATATTTAATAGACCACTCTGCACTAAAATATACGTGTTAAAATTTAGCAGGGGGTAAAAGTTCAATCTTATTGATGTGTTTGAATTATTTTTTTTCCTGTAGATGAGATATTCTATTTTTTAAGGTTTCAAGTTTTTATTTAAATTGTAATTAGTTAACATATAGTGTAATATTAGTTTCAGTAGTAGAATTTAGTAACTCATCACATACATTTAACACTCAGGGCTCTGTAAATAAGATACTCTTAATTGTTAGATTATATATGAATCAACTGGGCTGCTTTTAAATTATATAATTCTCAGTATTTGTTTTGTCCTAAGAACCAAAAATTGTAAATTTCATGCATTTTTGCAAGCCCTTATAGTTATTCTGATGAAAGTTCTATTGTTACATTAAAACAAGCACACATAAAGCCTGTTCTAAAGGTATATATATGTACTAATACCTTTAAAATATAGAAGAAAAGTACTTTTTTTACTTTACTGTAAAATATCAATTCAAATTAGCTCCATTTTATATGCAATTGCAGTATTTGATGTAATAATGTCAATTTTCAGATATATGTCAGCTAGAGGAATAACCTATAATACATGATTCAGATTGAATAATTTTACCTTTTTTTTAATTGGGATAATTTTTATATTTTTTAAGTGAAGCTGCTTCTTGATGAACTCTAATGAATAAAATAAAAGAAAAATCACTTTTCCTACCAAATTGTTTCTTCATCTTGATGCTGTTGACAATTTGATTAATTTTGTGGGGGGCTGTGCTGTGCAGTGTAGGATATTTAGCAACATCCCTGGCTTTTACCCAATTTGGAACTGTTAAAAGTATCTCCAGATATTATCAAAACCTTCAAAAGGGAAAAATCACTTCAAATTGAAATCTTGTCCTCTAAAGGAATGATCACTTCTTTAGTGATACTAGATTTCCAATCCTCACTATCCCATCAATCAGCTCTCTATGACCTGGGCAAGTCATGTTTCTGGGCTTCAGTTTATTCAATTTCAGTATATGTACTGCCAAAGTGAACACATGGGTTTCAATTTATTCATATGTAATGTGATAATGTTGGAATAGATAAATTATATTTAAGTGTTCTTTAAGTTTTTATTATTCTTGCATCATGCATATAAGCTGAAATGTGGTTGAACAGGAGAAGACGATTAGGATTATATGTTGAATCCTTGTATACGCATACACACATTGATACAAAGAAACAAAGTACCTTGAATTAACTAAAATGCTTCAGAGGAGAACAGTAATTTGTATGTTTGATGATTAAGAAGCCCTATGATATATTGACATATAAATTAGTGCTAAATGCCCTTGCTTATAATATACGGGAAATAATAAGTAATTTCTACATTAAATGTTAAAGATTTCTCTGAAAACTAGAAATAAACTTAAAAATATGTTGATTTTTTCCCAGTGTTTTAATTTTAGAATTCGTGTGTGTGTGCACGCACACACACACAGTTATGACAAGGAAGTTGAGCATGCGGAGAATCTTAAATATTTTTCTAATATCAAATTCTCTTAATAGTTTCCTTTTGTAATGAGTTGGCCTCTATTTCTTTTCCTTCTCATGGTGTCACCAGGAAAAATCTTTATACAGTGTGACATGCTACAGCCCCCTATGCAGTTTATTGGTGTTGAGAGAATCCCTGAGAATTTCTAGTTCTTGTCTTGCTGTTCTTAAAAAGGTTTTGTAAATTTGGGTTTTATAATGACCACATCCTGCTGTGTGTACTCTACACCAAGGAGAGTCTTTAATAAACAAAACAGATGGAATTGGACAGTATTCTGAAAGTGGACAGTGATATTTTAAAAGGGTCTTCTGATCCCCTGTATCGCCCCTACCTTTAATTCCTATCTTGAAAGTCATTCTTCTTGTTTCTGTAGGAGGCCCCAAAATATATCTTACTCCCTATCCTGGCTCTGGTTCCCATTATCTGAGTAACTTTGAGAAATATATATACTACATAAGACCTCTCCAGGTCTTAGTTCCCTGATCTGCAAAATGGAATACACACACACACACACACACACACACACACACACACACACGCACACACACACATTATGTGGTTATTCAAAGGATTTAAGAAATTATCCATATTTTGAAGAGTGCAACTTGGCCCTTGTCATTAAACAAGTGCTCGGTAAAATCTAATTATGAGTTAATAATATAAGAACGAGGGGCGCCTGGGTGGCTCAGTGGGTTAAGCCTCTGCCTTCGGCTCAGGTCAATGATCCCAGGGTCCTGGGATCGAGCCCCGCATCGGGCTTTCTGCTTAGCGGGGAGCCTGCTTCCTGCTCTTTCTCTGCCTGCCTCTCTGCTTACTTGTGATCTCTCTCTCTGTATCAAATAAATAAAAATCTTTAAAAAATTTAAAAAAATAATATAAGAATGAGAACAGGTGTGAATGCTGTTTGAGTGTAAAGCTTGGTTTCTCCGTGACCAGTTGTGTAACCTTGAGGTTGTTCTTCATCTCTATGAGCTTGTATATTCCTTTCTATAGCCTGGGACGAATACCAAAATCTTCCCTGCAGAGTTCTGTTGAGAACTAAAATACCTACCGTGGTGTGTGGCATAAAAATAATCTAAAAAGTGAGTCTTAGCTATTATTGCCATAATTAGAACTTCTGGCTCTGACTCTCCAACTCTTCGCCCCAGTGGCAAAAGAGGCTGCATTCTAGCTACTTGGGTCTCTCTGGTTGCCTGAGGCCATGCAGCTTCCCAATCTCTCCCTCCTTCCAGAATTTTCTTTCCCAGGTCTCAGCAAACTCACTGGTTGTGCTGGAAGGCAGAGGATCCCTGTTAGCTTTTATCTTGAGTTTCCTTCATAACAGTCATCACTATACCTAGTTATTATATTTATGTTTTTACTTAGTTCTATTTTTCTCCTCCACTGAATTATAAGCTGCATGGGAGAGAAAGCACATCCATTTTGTTCACTCAGAACAAGGGTTGATCTATATCAGCACTCAAAATTGTCTGCCGAATGAGGAGATGTGTTTTTTCTAAGTCAGTGACAGTTAACTAAGCTTGTCTGCCCAGATGACCCAGATAGTCTTTCCAATGAGTGACTGAATCTGAGGATTATTTATCTGTCTTTGCTCACATTTAACCAAGATACTGCTATATCAACAAATAAGCAATCAAGATACTCTGTTATATCATAGCCATATATCAGACTGTATATTGTACAGTCTCAGTAAAAAATAAGACATATAATTTCCAAAAGAGGTATTTTTGATTATGTATCTACCCCTACTAAATTATTCAGTGGGACTAATCATATGAAATATCAATCATCTATCTGTCTCTCTATCTATCTATTTATCATCTTTTTTCTTCTTCATACATTATCTGATAGCTTTATTGGTTGTTGTTGGATTCTTTTTTATGGTTACAGTATACCACAAAAAGTGAGGAATAAAAGTAAATTACACTTTAATTTTTCTTTTTCCTTTTTTGGACAGTCAGAAAAAAGGATATAACCATAGCCAAAGTGAAATTGTGGTTTATGGCAGGATAAAAATCATAAGTTTAGGAAAGAGAGCTCAGGAGAAACTTCAGGATCTCAGAATCTGTGGCAGCTGTTCCAACTTGTACATGGCAGTAATTTTAGGTACTGCTGCCACCACTTGGCCCCAGACAATCATAAGAACACAGGAGATAGCCTTGGATAAAGTTTATTGAATTTGGGGAGTTCATTCCAGAGTCTTTTCATTATCCTTAATGTCTGTTGTGTTTGGCAAATACAGAATAATTATTAGTCAAAGGCATTAGCATAAAGTTCCATCCTGTTTCTGTTTATTTTATTTTATCTCAGGTCAAAAAGCTATCTCTGGAATTGTGTAGCCTAAGATTGGGCAAACTCTCTATTTTACTCCTGTGTTGACATATATCAAAGATATATTTTACTACTACTGAAATTTTAACACAGTCTGAGCATTGTGTGTTTGGTGCAATCCTGAGAGTCTCTAGAACCTTTGCTTCTGATGTAGGAAAGGCATTATTAGGGTTCAAAGCCTACCGCCAAAAAAGAATTCTTGAGACATCTTTGGTGCAAAAAGGTGATTTTATTAAACACGGGGACAGGACCCATGGGCGGAAAGAGCAGTGATGGGGTCATGAGACTGGCCCATTATATACTTTCAAGTTAGGAGGGGATAAGGGATAGCATAAGTCTGTAAGGAATTTTGGAAGCAATTTACTGAGATTTGCAATTTCTTATTTTATTTCTTACTTAACCCTAATGATGAGAGAAGAGAAGTTTAGCTGAAGCCAAAGCATGAACTGATACCTTGCAATCTTCCCCCTCTCTCCACCCCCACTCCTGGGTAGGACTTGTGTGACACTCTCTCCACCCCCACTCCTGGGTAGGACTTGTGTGACATTCTTCCGGGAATCTCCCAACTATCTTAATGTTGATACCTTGCTGGAGGGGAAAACCTTAACTGAAAAAATGGCAAAGTGTCCACCTTTTTAAAGGTCTTCTTTAACTTATGAAAACCCTTTTGCAACGTCCCTTTCCTTATTTCTTCCATCTCTCCAGTATATACTCAGCCACCCCTCACAAACCCAGTAAAGCAGCTCCTTGTGTCCATGTGTCCTGTCCCAGTGCTTTAATAAAACCACCATTCTGCACCAAAGACATCTAGAGAATTCTTTCTTGGTCGTGGCTTCCAGACTTCACTCCGCTGAACATCACTTATATTCCAAAACAATATCACTAATGTGTCAAGTACAAAAAACAGATTCATTCTTCTATTTGCACATAAATCCTATGCTTGAAATGAACTTCTCTCTCTTTTCCATTTTTTGAATTAAGTTGTGCCTTGTAAATACTCTACATCATCATGACGTTATGTCACATCTCATTATGTTCAGTGTGCTCTGATATGTCAAGTCTTATTCGATAAGATCTTGTTTTATGAAATTAAAACAAAAATGCTTTGAAGGACAGGTTAAAATAAATGTTTTCAAATATGCTGCAGAAAATGTTTTATGCTTATTTATAAAATATCTGATCTTGAAATTATACTTGAATTTTTTTATTAATAGATGACATTAGTTCTGAACATCATTATTTCGGGTAATAAAAATGAAATCTCAATCTTCAGCTTTATTAAAATATGTAACATAAAGAATAGTTTAATTGTTACACATTGATAAAAAAGAGATTTTGGGGAGAGGGAGGAAATTTCTTCAAGTGTCCTATAGAAAAGAGCTATTTAGCCATTAACCAATTTAACTAGTATTCTGTAAACATGTTCCTACTTACTGGGAACAGTTGTCACTGTTATTACAGTGTCACTGAATATCCATTTCTTTGTTAGATTTTTTAAAAGATTTTATTTATTATTTATTTGAGAGAGAGAGATCATGAGACGGGGGGCGGTGCAGGGGGCTCAGGGGGCGGGGCAGAGGGACAAACAGTCTTCCTGCTGAGCAGGGAGCCTACCCCAGGACAGATCGCAGGACTCTGGGAACTGATGTTTAACTGACTGAACCACACAGGCACACCAGAGACTGTTAACTTTTTGCGTGGAGCTCTTAGGTATTATTCCTCAATTCCTTCTATCTTATATAATACCTGGGATAAAAGAAGCACACAGGCAGAATTTTTTATTGGATTGAATTGAAATCTCCCTATGTCTGGTACAGTAACTTGCATACATTTGACTAAAAATATTTGTTAACTTTGTGTAAAAAAAGTCATGCACTATCATTATACTTTTTTCATTTTGAATTCTTATGGAAAATTATCTTCTCTAGTAGTAATCTCACAAGTATACTTCTAGGCTAAATTATATGTATATAATTTATATACAATTTATATATATGTGTGTGTGTGTGTGTAGAAAGCAACTTTATTTTTCTTCTCTATTTTCTTTTAGAGTTTAATAATTTATCAGTAGCATATGACACCAGTGCTCATCACAACACATGCCCTATTTAATGCCCATCACCCAGCTACCCCATCCCCCCATCAATCTCCCCTCCAGCAACCCAGTTTCTTTCCCAGAGTTCAGAGTCTCTCAATGTTTTTCTCCCTCTCTGATGATTTCCCGTTCAGTTTTCCCTTCCTTACCTGATGATTCTCTGTGCTGTTTCTTATTCCATAAATGAGTGAAACTATATGATAATTGTCTTCCTCTATTTGACTTGGATAAATCATATTCTAAAATTTAAATAAAAACTTTATTCTGAAATAAATTCAAAAATATGTATATTCAAATACAAGTATTTTTTAAACACGTATCAATGTGTTTTCTCCAAGCTTCATTTATTTGGGGTGTTGTTAAACAACATATTCTTCATACCTAAAATAATAAGCTTATATTAAATATGTAACTATATAAAAGGTGAAAAAACTAGTCAATTATATTTTTTGCTGGGATTAAAAAACAAAGTATTTGAAATATACCTTGAGATGTTTTATTTTCTCAACTCATAGGATTGAATCATAGGGTTGGAAGGAGTTACAAAGGAAGATTAAATATCTGACTTCCTTCACATATCTAATGACTAAAAATGGTATTGTAATAAAAATGTGATGGTAGAATCAAGTATATCACCTTTTGTCTGATATCCAGGTATGATATATTTATTCTTTTATTGTGGAACAATTAAAATCAGATCAGAGAGTGTTTCACTTGCTAGGATATAATAAGAATTCAAGTAGCAAAAGGAAGTTAGGAGATTCTGAAAAGCATCTTCATATAAATCTTAATAATTCTCACAATTATGTTTGGTGCATTTTGAATGATACTAGAACAGCCGAGCAGAATATCAAATGTGATAGATGGTATTTACGACTGTGAATATGCTGAAATATGTAGGCTGGTGATCATTAAAGTGTGATGCCTCTCTTACATAATAAAAATAAGAACATAATAAACTGTGAGTTAAATGGGATGCATTGTGGGGTGGCTCATCTGTCTTCCACATGCTCCAGGTATATATGACTGGTTTCTTAACTGTGACTTACCTGTCATAGGTAAATTGAGACTCTCTAAAATGCCCTTGAAACACTCCAACCTTTACCTCTGTGGGACCCTGACAGAGGATATGGTTCAGTTCTTAGTAATTGCTCCCTGTATTTCAGCAATGCTAGCTTGAATAGTTAGGCAAGGAGAGTTATTCCCGGGTGAAATTTTTCTTGCTAAAATCTGTGTCAGCATCAGTGTGCTCTTGAATATTGCTGTCTCAGTTAAATAGACCACAGTATTTGTGGGATATGATGCAGTTATCTCAGTCATATATTTCTTAGCAATGGTGAGGAGATGAAAAGTGATGACAGTAGGAAGAAGGCTAATAGGTGTAAGTAATGGAGGAAATTTAGATGCAACATCCACTGTAAATCAAATATTAATCACAAGCTGCCAGTGATAAATATTCTTTATTTGTTATTATCTCTTTTTCTAAATGAAGCTACTTGTATTCAAGAGTACTGTTCACATTTTACTTCTTTGATCACACACTCATGTCTTAGCAATCAAATTAGGAAGGTGCTGATGCTTTGCTTCCAATTAGTCTGAAGCATTTTCTACTACGAGAAAACTTGTTGACACCATTTCATAAGGGACATGATTGTCTTATCTTAAATTGTAGACAAGTTATTATTGCTTTTTAAAGTATTACTTATAAAGATAAGTTATATGGCTTCCCATTGGCATCTATTTTGTCTCTTTGCTATGGTAACAAAGACAGTTTAATAAATCAAATTATCTAATTTCTATCATGACCATACTCCAGATTAACTAAAGCCAAATTAATTTTTAAAATATGACCTTAGTTGTCCTAAAAAATTGGTACTTGAGTAATTATCTCGATTTCTTTTTTGTCACTTTTCTTAGATCTCATATGACATAAGAAAATAACTTATTTTTCCTTTTTTTTTTTTTTGGTAGCCCTGTATGGACAATGAGCTATAATTACCAAAATTACCACTCTGTGTATCACTATTCTTATTTAAGAGCTTAGCAATAATCCATGGTAATAGGTAAGGTCTTTCCAGTCTAGGAGTAAAAAGATAAAATAATCAAAGTGAAGTAGTGATATCAAAATATTTTAATCTGCCTTTGGTGTAAGCCTGACAAAGTAGACTCCATCAAACATTACATTGCCAAGTCATCCCCAGACTGAGTTGTCCAAAATAGCACCATGACAGGTGATTTGACTGATTAGCTTCTTCCCTATAGGTTTTTCCCCCCCAGATGGCTGAGAGCTGGGTTTTCCTTTTTTTTTTTTTTTTTGTATTCTTAATACCAACACTTATATTGCCCACGTGGGATTTCCTATAGCTTCTTTTAAATTGTTGTGAACAATTAGGCATTTTTAAAAAGATTTTATTTATTTATTATTTATTTATGAAAGAGCAAGAATGAGAGAGAGAGAGAATGAGAGAGAGCATGAGTGGGAGGGAGGGGAAGTTGGACAGGGAGAAGCAGAGTCACCACTGAGCGGGGAGCAGGATTTGGGGTTCAATCCCAGGACCCTAGATCATAACCCAAGCTGGAGGTAGATGCTTAACGAACTAAGCCACCAGTCACCTCTCAAACAGGCATTGCTGTGTTTCCCCATCATTGGTTTTGGAAATGCTCTTGAGTGGGAATCACTATTGTCTCTTTGCTCATAATGTTTTTGTCAGCTTCTGCCTAGTTCTTGCTCATCTACATGAACATAACAGTAGATTAATTGACATTCACATCACACTGATATAATAAGACCCTGGTCATATATCAGTTATTTTATTGTAAGTTTTCCCCAGCTGCTGTCTTTGCAAAAATCTTAATTCTTATTTGCATATTTAAGGTTAAAAGTTCTTATGTGAGACTTCAGTATTCAAAATACTCTGCATCTGGGAAGGGCTTCCCTGAAGCCTCACTGGCAGCAGGTTAAGCAAACAAATCTAGCTTTTGATTATCATTCCCTGGATATGATTTCCTGATACAGAGTCACTCTATAAATGTTACCTTTACCCCATGAGCCCTCCACTTCTTATAGAGGGACTCCCTGGCAATGTGAGGCAGAACAGCAGAACAGCATAGCTTCCCTATGGCATAAATTTCTGCCAATATCAACTTTGTAGAAAAGGTCAAGCAAAAGACTCAAAATAACTTTAAATAGAAGGATCCTGACCAGTTTGACTTGGAGAATTATCTCTAAGTGCAATACGAGAGAAAAAGACAAAATATTCAGAATTAATTGCTGTCTCTGGGGCAAGATGCAATCTTAAAACTCATGGTCAATGAAAGATTAGGGAACTTTACTCCAGTATCTAAGTTCCAAACATAACACCTCAAGATCTGTTGTGGAAGAGGAAGTTCTGTGCTACAAATAGTACACTAGAAAATGATGGAAATTTCTCTTCCACAATGGTAAAGATACTTGTCAGTACTTTGAAGCTCCTAGCATGAAGAGTAAGAAACTGGAGACACAGTAGTATGTATATCAGAATTTGGGACTGTTTATTCTTACATAGGTGGGGGTTTAACCATTACATCCTGGAAACTGTCAGGAGTATTTGAATTTTACCCCCAAACTATTACATAGAATATACCAATTACTTTAATTTTGTGAGCACTACATAGTTTGTTTTTGCTTTTTGTTTGTGTTTCTTTGCTTTGTTTTTATCTGAATGATATTTTACCAGGCACTTTTTGTAGTAAGGAACAGAATTTATGAGAGATCAAACATACTAAAATAATCATAACCACAATAGTTTGTTAATGATATACAATATGAATAGATGTAAATTTTGACATTAATAACATGAAAATGGGTGGGAAAAGAGGTAAAAGTGTAGAGATTTTGTACTCAAGTGAAGTTAGGTTGTTATTATCAGCTTAAAGTAGACTATATAACTATAAGATATTTTATGTAGGCACACTCAAAAAATATCTAACAGTTTCACAAAAGAAAAAAAATCAAAGTCAATCAATACAAAACAAAATACAATAAAACAAACTAAGACAGCAAGAGAGAAAAAGAAGGACAATAGAGGTATAAGACAGAAAACACGTAACAATATGACAGTAATAATTATTTCCTATCAATAATTATTTAATATGTAAATTTATTAAACTCCCTACTCAAAAGACATAAAGTGGTTGAATAAATTTAACAAAAAAGATGACCCAACTATACACTGTCTGTAAGAACTCACTTTTTTTTTCAAAGATTTTATTTATTTATTTGACACAGAGAAAGAGAGCACAAGCAAGGGGAGCAGCAGGCAGCGGGAGGAGAAGCAGGCTCTCCACTTAGCAGGGAGCCTGATGTGGGACTCAACTCCAGGACCCTGGGATCATGACCTGAGCCAAAGGCAGACACTTAACCAATTGAGCCACCCAGCTGCCCTTATAAGAGCTCACTTTAGATTAAAAGATAAATTTAGGCTGAAAATAAAGAAATCAACAAAGATATTCCATGCAAATAGCTATCAAAAGAAAGCAGAAATGTCTATACCTGTAGCAAACAAAATAGACTTTAAGTCTAAACTGTCTTTGGAGACAAATAGGGTTATTATATAATGATGAAAGTGTCAATTCACCAGAAAGATGTAACAATCACAAATATACATCCATCAGCAGAGTACTTGCATATATAAACATTGACAGATCTAAAGGGAGAAAGTGACACCAATACAAAAACAATAGGAGACTTCAATAACCCACTTTCAAAAGTGGATTGAACATCCACATAGAAAATTAATAAAGAACTGGACAAATTTCTAAAAGGACCTAACAGACATACACAGGACTTCCTATCCAACAACAAGAGAATACACATTTTTATCAAGTCCACATGGAATATTCTCTAGGATAGATCACATTTAGGTAACAAACAAGACTTAAGAAATGCAAGAAGATCAAAATCATACCAAGTATCTTGAACAGAATGGAATAAAACTAGAAATTCATGACAGTAAGAATATGGGAAAAAATTCATAATAAAGTGGAAACTAAATAATGTATTCTTGTGCAGCCATTGGGTCATAAATAAAACCAAAAGAGAATATCAGAAGTATCTTGAGACAAATAAAAATTAAAACACAACATGCCAAAATTTATGGGATGCAGTAGAAGCAGTACTAAGAAAGAATGTTTGTAGCAATAAGCAACTACATTAAAAAAAAAATAAATCTCAAATATACAACCTTACAAGGACTCTAGAAAAAGAACAAACTAAGTCCAAAGTTAGTGGCAGGGGGAGAAATTAGAAAGATTAGAACAGAAATAAAACACCTGGAGAATAGAAAAATAATAGAAAAAAGCTAACAAAATTAGGAATAGATTTTCAGAAAAGTAAACAAAATCAATAGATCCTAGACTGAGGGAAAAAAAAAAAAAAAGAGAGAGAACTCAAAAATCAGATAAGAAAGAGGAAGTATTACAATGGATGCCTGAGAAATATGTGAACAATAAGAGACTATCTGAACAATTACATGCCAACAAATTTGATAGCCTAGAAAAAATAGGTAAATTCCTTGGAACATAAGACTTACCAAGACTGAATGAAGAAGAATAGAAAATCAGGGGCACCTGGGTGGCTCAGTGGGTTAAAGCCTCTGCCTTCGGTTCAGGTCATAGTCTCAGAGTCCTGGGATCAAGCCCTTCACCGGGCTCTCTGCTCTTCAGGGAGCCTGCTTCCTTCTCTCTTTCTGCCTGGTTGTGATCTCTGTTTGTCAAATAAATAAATAAAATCTTAAAAAATTAAAAAAAGGAGAAGAATAGAAAATGAGAAAAGACCAATAACAAAGAAATTGAATCAGTAGTCAAAAAACAACAAAGAAAAGCCCAGGACCGATGGCCTTTTTAGCTTTTAAGGGTTATTTCTTCCTTTATTTTTGCATCTCTTTAAATATGCCATACCTTTTCCAATTTTTGAAGATAACATTATACACACACACACACACACACACACACACACACACCTCCTTTTGGAAGGTCTCCTTGAGTATCTATTTCATCTGAAGTCATTTACTCTGTTTTTACTTATTCTGGTTTATGTTAGTAAATAAAATCTTTTTATGCATGGTGGTAACTTTTTATGAAAATATGTAATAATTATTTGTAATCCATATTTTTTTTTCAAGTGAGGATATGAAGACCTTTCTTCATGGACATACTTATTTTTAAGGTGAGCTTTGAATTTATTTGTTTTTCTCACAAGATTGAAATAGAAGGATGAGGAGAGTTTTCTTCTGAAATGTCAGGACCCACTAAGTTTTTTGGATACTCCTTGTGCTTGTTTTTGTTTTGTTTTTCATATCCTTAAGCAAAAATATTGGTCTATCCCCTCTGTGGGGAAACTCTAGGCTGCCTGCACAATTCATGGAGGCTGGAAGGTAAATTGGGTATTAAAACAAAGCAACTTGCTCATTAATTGATCCATTTCCATCTCTAATCTTTCTTTTTTTCACCCTTCCTCTCTAGCTTCCTCCATTGTTTCTTGGACTCAGTCTAAAACGTTTCCAAGGCAGACTGACTTCACTCTGCTTTCATTACCTCTACTTTCATTTGCTGACACAATTTTATAACTTTTATCTTCCCCAAATCCAGAAGCCCTTTGTCCACTGGTGACCTTGTTCTGACTTGTCTTATTATTGGTTTATATTTTTTTTTCTGTTTCTTCATGGGATTTTAATGAAATTTCGGGAGAGAAGAAAGGCAAGTTCATGTGTCAGATGAAATGTCTTTAAACACAAACTCCATAAAGATTTGTGAAATTTAATTTTGGTCTAACAAAACTAGCTAATTATACGATTTTTAAAAAAATCTGTCAAAAGTATATAAACCAGTGAAATAAAATATAAAATCATATATTTTACAAATGTGGCATTTCATTTCTTAAAATTGTTTTATTTTACCCATTGGGTGCTATGGCTTTTCAAAACAAATAAAAAGGCAATATTGTACCAAATCAACACAGAAAATGCTCCATTTCCTCATCCTTTCTTCACCTATTACAATATTGAATATTTTACACTCCAGAAATCTGTCGTTAATCCATCAGCATGTTTGTCATTTCTCAGATGAACATCTAGCTAACAGTTTTCTTGAGCAGGTTAAGGAAGTGTAAAAGTGAGAGAGAATGAAAACAGGTGAAATTTTAATCTTCAACATCAAACCACTTTATTCTCCTTGCATATCTGTTCTAATAGATAACGTTGACAAAATAAGACAAGAAAATAAATATAGAGAGGGAGTTGTGAACACCGAAGTGCAGTTTTTTAATCATTCTCAAAGCCTTTAATTTTAAGAAAGCCCACTAGTGACATTATTTGGCAAATGTTTAATTTAGAGCCTTGACTCCCTAATCTATAATGTTTCAAGTACCAAGTAAGTATTTACATAACATTCACATAGAGTAAATATTTCAAAGCCACCTAAGTCTGCAAAATATCTTTATTATTATGAAATAAAAGGCGAAAACCTCTAGAGAGTCTAATACTCCCAATTTTGAAAATGCGGGAAGCATACAGATGTAGGTTTTCCTGAGGCTATTATTGTATAGATAATGAGAGCCTTCTAGTACCAGCATGTATTGTATAATAGCTTAGAGTTTTAATAGCACAGGAGTGGGATGTTTGAGGACTGAAGATTTATCTACTCTTGGCTGAAAGCATATGGGATTTAGCTTTCAGTTTCCATTCAATCTCTTTAACCTGTTCTTGTTTACTGAAATCTGTTATGTTTTGCTTTAAGGCTTTTTATTTCCCCCACAAATGGCTTATATGCATGGAGTGGCATGCATTATTCAGTCTTATTGAATAATAAAAGCTCATTAAGGAAGGAATTAAATATAGAAAGGCAAAGATCTGTTATTCTGAAACTCTATTCTGCCAAGGACCAGATGCCCATTTTTCAAACTTCTTTTTCAGTACTCATACCTAGTCATCTCTATTTTTTCACAAAATCATTTTACTTGGAGTTGCATAAACCATCAACTCTCTTTCCATTCCCTTTTTCAATTTCCCTTCAACAAGTGGAAAGAAACGCTACTAATATTCTAGTATGATAAACTGTTAAAATGACCACTTGAGTTTTCATCCTCTTTCTAACTCTAAGCACACACACACAAATGCAAAGTTGTGTAGAAGGAATGGGGGTAAAATTAAAGTTGTAAACTGCTAAGGCACTGGACGTGTGGATCTTTGGGCCAGAAGATAAAAGCAATTAGGGATTTGTGTCCTATAAGAAACAAGAAATCAGTAGTCTCCAAAGGAGGCAGAAGTCAGGAGTTATACAGTAATATATAAGAGCTATACAGAATTTTTGTTTTTTAAACAGGAACTATCAAAAGAGGCTGAAAAGAAAATGCGTAAAGCTCTAGACTAAACCAGTAGGTTGGAAAAAGGAGTAGCTGAATGAGCCACCACCTAATTGCTATCCAATCTATTATACTGCCATTACTAACCATCACAGGGTACAAATTCCCAAAATAACATGAAATAACATGGCCTAGATATTTTTGAAGAATAACTTTATATCTGGCCAATTACCAGATATCCAGATTTATTTAAAGGAGTGGTTTTGACATTTTCTTAAATAGTGAGGTTGATTGAAGGCCTAAAAACCTACAATATGTGTTTCTGTGTGTGTGTGTGTGTGTAATTTTTGAGAACAATAGCACTACAGATTAGTTCATGGCTAGAGTCTGCTTAAGACTTTCCCCTCCCTCTCCATCTGCCCCTCCCCCTGCTTGAGCTCTCACTCTCTGTCTCTAAAATAAATAAATCAATAAAATCTTTTTTAAAAAAAAGTCCAATTAAAGACGTAACACAGAGAGGAAATTTAAAATATTTTAATGTGGTGCAGTTGAATATGTTTATATTCTGAGGGTATTAAAAATTAGATTAAAAAAAAGTATAAGCCAAAAAGTAAAAAGAGAGGCCCATTTCTTTACATTAAACATGTGCTAATTCTATGGGCGCCTGGGTGGCTCAGGGGGTTAAAGCCTCTGCCGTCGGCTCAGGTCATGATCCCAGGGTCCTGGTATCGAGCCCCACATCGGGCTGTCTGTCTTAGCAGGGAGCCTGCTTCCCCCCCTCTCTCTGCCAGCCTCTCTGCCTACTTGTGATCTCTGTCAAATAAATAAATAAATAAAATCTTTTAAAAGTAAATAAATAAATATGTGTTAATTCTGTACAGGAAAAGACACAAGTAACAAAGCTAAAAGACTAATGAAATTCTGAGAAAGATTTCACATGGTATAAAGTCAACAAATATTTGAATTCAAAAGTTATAAAATTACTTATTTATAGGACATGGGGTTTTAATCCATTTTAATATTTTATATGTATACATTTAAGGACCTGAAATATAAATTAATGTGTAAAAATAAACTATCACTCACCATCCAGATTTTAGTTTCTAATGTCATTTTCCAATAAAAGGAGCCCCTGGGGAAATCACTGATTCTAGAAATGAACCAGAAATTATACATGATGCGCTTGAAAATTCCATGGTGTATAAAGTAAAGTACTCAAAAATCCTATAGCGAGTGGGATATGTTAAAGGGTCAAAGCAACCAAATAAAAAGAAGTCACAAGAACTAAAATGGGAACAATTTGACAAGAGAAATTGCATCATAAGAGAAATATTGCATCAAATTGAAGTTTAAGTATCCATAACTGTATAATAATATAAAGGGTTTAATAAATAAATGTGGAAGAAGATACAAATCTCCCATGTAAAAGAATTTCAAAAAAATTTTGTAGATTTTGTAGATACTTTTTTGTAGATACTTTCCCTGAAGTGTGGACTGCATATGGAAGAGTTTGAAAGGAAGGCAAACAAGTAGCTTCATAGTGTAGAACCTTGACAAATACTACTTCAGGCAGATGGTCAAGGTTAATATTAGTAGTGATAAGTTATGTTGATTGTATGTACACTTGATATTATGTAATGAAAATGGCATTGTACCTCTGCGGCAGTCTTCTTTAAAAAACTAGATTAAAAAAAAGAATCCTAGCCTAATCATTAGAAAAATAACACAAATTCCAACTCAAGGTCATTCTACAAAAAAAGAAATCCTGACAACTACTCCTACTTTGAAGATCACGGGGCTCCTGGGTGGCTCAGTCCTTAAGTGTCTGCCTCAGCTCAGGTCCTGAGATCTAGCCCCGTGTTGGGGCTCAGCAGAGAGTCTGCTCCTGTTGCTCCCTCTGCTTGTGCTCTCTCGCTCACTCTCTCTGTCAAATAAATAAATAAAATCGTAAAAACAAAACAAAACAACTTTGAAGGTCATCAAAAACATAGAATGTGTGAAAAATTGTTTTCCTCAAAGAAAGCCTAAAATGACATGCCTACAGAATGGAGATTACCAAGAAGCAAAAAAGGAAGCAGAACTTGATGATTTGGGAAATTCTCAGTGTATCTACATTGTAAAAAATGAGAACGCACTCTCTGGGGGGACCACCAAAAGTGTTGTTGGCCAAATTTTGCTGAAGAGTTAAGTGCGTCATGCACGGATTTAACCAAACATATTAGCAGAAATCAAAAATAAATATGTAATCACCCAGAAAAGATTTGTGGAAGACCCACTTATCAAAAGTTTGAACCTCCCTGAATCACACAGGAGAAGGAAAGGTTTTGAGAATTTTAAAGCAACAGTAATGTTGTCAGCCTGGGCTGAAAGAGAAGGAATGAAATCGAGAAAGAATGACTCTGAAGGTGGAGCCACAGATGCAAAGGCCTAAGCCAAAGGCTCCATGTTGGACTAAGAGGACAGGGCTGCCGTCACAATGGGACCAGAGGAGAGTCCTCTTGCATCGGCCCAGAATGATCCAAATCCCTTCTGATTTGGGCTTTTCTGACAAATGCTGGAATAAAAAGGAAGAAGGTCTAGAGGAAAGTTTATATTTTATTTCTGGTAGGGCCACCTGGGTGGCTCAGTCATTAAGTGTCTGCCTTGGGCTCAGGTCATGATCCCAGGGTCCTGGGATTGAGCCCCAAAATGGGTCCCTGCACCATGGGAAGCCTGCTTCTCACTCTCCCACTTCCCTTGCTTCTGTTCCCTCTCTCACTGTGTCTCTCTCTCACTGTCAATTAAATAAATAAATAAAATTTAAAATACATATAGTTATATATCCTGTTAAGGCAAGATTATTTCTTCCAGAGCATTTAAACTGTTATGTAACCAAATACAATATAGTTTTCTTAAAAATAAAGATTACATAAATATACATTACTTACATTATTTAGAAAAATACAAAAAAATTGAAGTAGTCACAATTATGAGACCAATTTTCTTCCATTTTCTTAGTCTCATTTTCTAGAATAAAATTATTTTTATTTTGTATTAAAAACATCATATTTATAAGGGTAATTTATCATATATAAATTATTATATTATAATATCACATTATGTTAATCAATTTTTTGTGTGTGTCAGGTCCATTAGAGTATTAGTGTGGAAAGTGCAATGACCTTATATGAAAAACCCAATTTCTGGATTTATTGCTGCCTCTTAATACTTGGACCTTGGACAAGCCACTTAACCTCTCAAAAGGCTATTTCCTGCCCTACATACTTCACAAAGTAGGTGTAAGAATCAGATGAGATTATTTATGAAGGTTCTGTAATTCTCAGTATGAACATCAGGAATGATTATTGAAAAAATTTTAACACAATTCCCAGATTCTTATGTACCAGTAATATGCACATTTTATTAAACAGATATTGTAAAGTTTTTAAACTGCCATCTATCTTAGAAAACATGTTTGTGTTTGATCATAATAAAACATCACATTTCTGTAGAATTCTGTAAAAATAACCACTGGATCATGAATGTTTATATTTAAGTGAAATAGTACACCAACCTTCTGTGTCTAAGAAGCTTTGAAGATTTATTTTAAATTAACCAATGCAATGTTCAGTGAAAAGATTGTAACTAATCAATGCTGAGATTTTGAACCAAATTACTTGCTCTTGATATTATCTTTGAAATTTAATAACATTAAGAGAGTTTAAGTCTTATTTTTGTTATTATTATGATTTTTTTTGAACTGGATGGCTTCATTGTAAAGAAAATGATCCATAATTTACTTTTTTGGGAAGGAAATATTCCAGTCTCCATCACATCAAATGAAAGCTCATGCTTCAGTCTTGAAAGTAATTCACATAAAGTTTCGGACTCCTTTTTCAAAAGCCATCACATGTCTTGATCAGTAACAGGAGACAAGAGAGAGCCTGGATTCCTCTCCAAGACCTAGGTGCACAGAGGACATCAGCTACACTTTTATTTCTCAGGAATTTATATTTTGTATGTGACATTTTTCATAGTTTTCACATGAATTCTGGGAAAGAAAAAAAAATGTGTAACTGTAAAAGCTGACAGCTCCAATTCATCTTTTATACAATGTAACACCAAAAAGAATTCTTTGAACATAGCAAAAGTTCCATAAATACTTTCTAAATTAATTATGTAATTAAGGAAATTAAAAAAAAAAAAACACTGAAAGGGAAGGTGCAAAGGTTATATCAAGCTAAAATTTAACTTAAGCTCTCATTTATTAACTTCTGGCATGTCACATTTTATATCAATGGGACAATATGATGGTGTGTTTTTTATGTAAGTTTTGATTTGATGCTTGTCTAGCTGTGAGTAACTAAGTGGAAAAAGTGTTATTTTAGTGTTTTTAATATTTCATCTGAGACCAACATCATATGTATGCCTGAATAAAGATGACTGACAACACTTTAGAAACTGTTGATACCACAGTCTTTGAGTACTAATGCGGATTACCTGTACTTAGTAGGCAATCCAGACTATTGGATTATATGTTTAATAAGATAGTAGACGGAGTTCTGAGCTGTATTTGTACAGATGTTGTTTTGAAAATATGGCATCTTTTTTTTTTAAGATTTTATTTATTTATTTGGCAGAGAAAGAGCAGGAGAGACTAAGCACAAGAAACAGCAGGCACAGGGAGAAGCAGGCTCCCTGCTGAGCAGAGAGGCCCAATGCGGGGCTCTATCCCAGGACCCTGGAATCATGTCCTGAGCCAAAGGCAGCTGCTTAACCAACTGAGCCACCCAGGTGCCCCCAAAATATGTTGTCATTGTTATCAATAGTAACATTAGGTCGTAGAGTGATTTTTTTTTTTGTTCTATGTGTATTATTTTACCCATACTTTGTTATTATTTGATACACAGCATATATTGACCCTCTTAATATCAATGAGCTAACATGGTTCTCATATTTGACTCTGTTGTCAATTAAATATTGGAGTGAATTCATAAAATGAGTAACTGATTGAAATCATGCCCCTTAAAAGAAAAAAAAAATTACAGATAGTCTTTACAAATTTCCATAGACCTTTATGTTATTTATTCTAAGGCAGCGAATTTACCTCATAATTTGCTATATTTTAATTATTATTACTGCCATGGTGGCTAAGTGCCACAGTCATTTTACACATACCTATACTGCATTCCTAGCAGCCGCTGATGTTAATTTAAGTAATCATGAGGCTACTGAAAGCTACAAATTGACTCTTACCATTCCATACCATGTGTGCTTTTCATACGGGCGGCAATCCAATCTCAGGATCCCATTCTGAGGGTCAGTAACAAATGCATTAATCGGGTTCCTGGTTGATCTTGTCTCCTAGTTAAATTATGTTTCATTTTTTCAGTACTACACATAGACGATTACAGAGGCTGGACCTAGGGGGCCTTCTGGGAAGAAGCTTCCCACCTCACTCCAGACTTGGTGCCCAGCCAATGCATTGTGATCTCTGAAGGGAGAAATTGAGTCAAGGACTTGGGCCCCTTTGGTAGGTCATGTTGTTCACATACTTGCCTTCCTAGCTTTGGTGCCTTTATTCCAAGGTCCCTTTATCTGAACTGAGGAAATCTTGAAGGCACTTTTCTCCACTCTGACTCCTTACCTAGTACTTTTCCACCCCTAGCCCTTCTGCATCCCTTTCCCTGACCCTGAAGTTCATGTCTGGGGCTTCTTCAACAGCAACATGATCTCAATGTCTGTTTGGGTCCACCTGACCCTCAACTTGGACTCCATTCTATGGGGGAAATGAATCAGGAGTAGCTGACCTCTCCAGAGTTTTAGACTCTTACTCACAATATGTGAGTAAAGTCTTAACTCTTTCACTTTTGGCATGTTGCTTTTATTAGATGCTACTTCCACACGGGGCAGCTTAGCTCAGGTGAGCTCTTGATGAAAAAGATGATGAATTCGGAACACCTGGGTTTCTCAGTGGGTTAAGCCTCTGCCTTCGCTGAGGTCATGGTCCCAGAGTCCTGGGATTGAGCCCCACATTGGGCTCCTTGCTCAGCAGGGAGCCTGCTTCCCTTCCTCTCTCTGCCTGCTGCTCTGTCTACTTGTGATCTCTCTCTCTGTGTCAAATGAATAAATAAAATCTTTTTTAAAAAAGTGATGAATTCAACCTTTACAAAGTTTTACAAAGTTTACAAAGTTTTTCTCATCCAAAATGGAGAAAGGCTCCCACGGGCAGAATTCTGAACCTCAACTAGACCTGGAAAGTGAGGTATCATAGAGGCAGAGCTATAGATTTTTGTGGAGAGATAGATGTGCCTCCTCTCCGACAACCAGCATGGAGAGTGATGGGAAATAAATATCCCAATGTGACCATCCTGCATCTTCCAAACCCCATGCTAGTACTTCCCAGTGGCCAAGCCTGACCAGAAGCCCATGTTAAAACAAATCCATTAGCTAAGACCCCCAGAGCAGAGAGCAGAGTGGGAAAAAGTAGAGAGGGGATCTAGAGGAGGAAATAGAAAATATCCAGTATGTAACTTCAAAAGGTTTTTGTTGCCGTACATCATAATTAAACCAATTTAGTGGCAACTCAATCTCAAACTTTGTCTCCTACAGTCTGATAAAAGTAACTTCTTTCTAATCCAAAATGTCTCTGTGTTAACTTGAAGAGGAGCATTTTCTGTTTATCTCAGTCTGGAAAGTTCCACACTCATATTATTGGAGAGGTGTTCCTATTTGCACTTCTGCACTCCATGAAATTTTTAAAACCCCCACTCTTTGAGAAAACTTCCCTGATTTTGCCTAATCTCATTCTGGTATGAATTCTTTGAGTACATATTACTTGTTAAAAAAAAAAAAAAAGAAAAAAAAATGTCCATGGAATTTCAAGCCCCATCTTTGCTCTGATGGGAAGTGTTCCCACCTCATGTGTCAGTGAAATATCTTGCAATCTCATTTCAAGGGTCACTTTCATTTAAAAGCCTCTTCTGATCCATGCACCATTCTCACCTCTCATAGAAACAGTGTCTCATAGTTGTATTTATCAGAGTTTAAATATGAAATCCAAGGCCATTATAGATATTGCAAGTAGGAAGAGAGTTCATACGATGAATGGGTTATCTAGATGATTGCCAAAGCTAAAGGTAAGAGTGTCACCAAAGGCATCTATTAGCTGTCGGGCTCACAAATGACCCTCAGCTGGAGAGTTTCAGAAACTACAGAAATTTGCTGCTGGTGGTCATGGTTGCTTCAGCAAGAGAGGAAAGGTGGTTCACGGAGAACATACACAGGTCACAACAAAATCATGTCTACCAAAGCCCACCGTCCACTGCCAAAGGCTGGAGGAATACAGATGAAGCTTGTGCTCTTCCATTTTCTCCATCTCACCCAGCGCTGCTCAGGGGTACAGGGTGGAGGAAACCAGAGGAAGGATCTTCTCAGGCTGGAAGCTCCGACTGAAATGCATGGACTTTGAGGAATATCTTTTTTTTTTTTTTAATTTTTACTTTTTATTTATTTATTTGACACAGAGAGAGAGATCACAAGTAGGCAGAGAGGCAGACAGAGAGAAGGGGGGGGAAGCAGGCTCCCCGCTGAGCAGAGATGCGGGGCTCCATCCCAGGACGCTGAGATCATGACCTGAGCGGAAGGCAGAGGCCTAGCCCACTGAGCCACCCAGGTGCCCCAGGAATATCTTTTAACTGTATTATTCCAGACTACTAAGGAACTTAAAATCTTTTTCAGCTAGTTGTTCAGATCATTTGTTTATTAATGTAAATTAAATGATTGTGCAATGCCTTGTTTAATTTACCCTTGCTAGTCGTAGTTCTACCGTCCATCCATCTACATACGCTGAACGTACAAACGAAATGATTACGTGCCCCTGAAATCAACTTTTAATCTCTACCCCCAAAAAAGGCAAAAAGAAAAAGAAAAAGAAAAAGAAAAAAAAAAAAAAAAAAAGCAAAAGAAATGGTGATTCTATTAGACTTGCACTTCCTAGGGTATACTTCTGTTATTGTTTTCAGTATCTGCTCTATTCCATTGAGTAGCCTGGTCCATAGTCAGTACTCAGAGGAAACACTGCCATATCTTAAAAATATGGCTTCAGGACAATAATGACAGCATCTTGAAATTTGAAATCTATTTTGAATCTCTAACAAATATACCAGGATTAAATTTGAAGTAAAGAGAAACTGATACAAGCTGCATTGATTTTTTTTTTTTTTAATAAAATATAGTTGTAATTTGAACCTGGCTAAAGTTCCAAAGCTGGCTCTGGCAAAATCATAAACAGTTTTTATTGGTTCCAAAAATTTACATTAAAATTAAATAAAATTCAATCCTGGCTTATGGTGAAGTAATATAGTTTGTTTCATGATATGTGGTACTATAAATCTTTAAAATCAGGCAACTTCAAAATTTCAATAAAGACATTATACTTTATACACTTCTAAACTTGTTAATCCTATAACTGAAATACCAGGTTCTGGTTAAATCTATACCTCTATTCATTACGCTGCTTAATTTTATGATCAGATAAAAGCCAAAATGCTTTTTGTTTTCCTTATTGGCATAATAATTCAGTTTTCTTTTCTAAAAA
The DNA here is from genome assembly GCF_964662115.1 of Mustela nivalis. Taxonomy (NCBI): domain Eukaryota; kingdom Metazoa; phylum Chordata; class Mammalia; order Carnivora; family Mustelidae; genus Mustela; species Mustela nivalis. The sequence continues at coordinate 51,639,366 of NC_139035.1, read as the reverse complement.
AGTACAATCCATTCACCCTGTATTATTTAATAACTCAATGACCTTGCAAATCTCTTCTCTTTAGAAGTGATATATTTTTACTTATGCTTTGTGAAAAATGGATATTCTTCATTAGTAAAATTAATCACAAAAGTGCATTAATGCAATAACAAATTTGACCTGATTTTTAGAAATATGGGATACTTCTGAGTAAATGTCTCAAGAAATGTGAGTCAATTGAACATGCTCACCTTGGCAAGGGTTTTAATAATACAATTTTCTCCTCTGCTCCCTTCAAAGCTCTACTTCTCTCGCTATTAAATTATACTTTTGGCTCATTGAAATGTTTATGAATCAGCATCACTTTAAGTCAATCTATTTCACTGGCATTAGTTTTAAATATAGACTTCCAGTGAGTAGAAAAATAATAGTTGAATGTGAATCAAAAGTTTCAAATATAAATTATTAATTCTATCTCTTTTACCATCTATCGCTTTTCCTCTTGAGTCCTTGATGGTTTCAAGAGTGATAAAATAGTCATATTTCTAAGTGTCCTAGTGTAGGAAAAAAATACTACATTTATTTAAGATTTCTAAATACATAATGGATAAGGTCAAAACAAGTAATCCTTAGCTTTTGAGTATTTAAATGTAGAATAACTCCTTTCTGTTCATCGGAAAACAGAGCATATATTTTTTAGAGAAAAAAATCTTAAATAAATTTTATGAGAATAGAGTTTAAATAACAACTGGAAATTTATATATGCTAATAAAATCATCGCATACTTATCAGACTTATTTATTTTTAAATTCTCAGATTATTGATTTTTTTTTTTTTTACCAGAATTGTATATGTAGAGAGTTTTCTTTCAAAATAAACAGTGCTCAGGACAGTAATAGTGGTTAAAAATTTTACAAGTTCTATCATAGAATATTGATGAGCCATGGTCAAGTTTCAATTAAAAAAAATTACCTTCCTAATCTCCCCATCTGCTTTTTTTCCCCTTACCTTGTTTTAATTAATTAGCTTCTTATAGTTTGCATTATAGTATCAGTGTACCAAAAACTAAAGTTACCCCTTTATTCTACCTACTTGCAAGAGGTTGTCTTTTAAAATGTTTTGAGATTTATTATAATGAATGTTAGCACAATGAAACATTTTTTACAATAATTTCATTAGTTCAGTTATTTCCAAGTGAATTTGTTGACGCTCCATTGTACATATTACATGAAGACAACACACTCAAATTTCCATCTGTGAACTGCCTGGATATATGCCATCTCCTATCAAGTCTTTGTGTTAGGAGTGAGTTTATTAAAGAGAGCATTGACAGTGAGGGTGAGGGATAACCCTTCTGTCATTATTCTACTCACCTTCATCTTCTCCATACTTGTTCTCAAATTCTCTGTGAAATTTGATTGTAGGAACCCAAAACTGTAAGGTTTCATTCATTATAACCTTAATTAGATGGGCTGATATAGTTTATCAGTATTTGTTCTCATCATTGTTTCTCACATACTACCTTTCTCCAGGCGTTTAGTTTTCTTCTTACTGAGTATCTTTTAATAAAATTATAATGACCGCCTGTATAGACTAAGGTATGCTATTAATTTTACATCTAGATATGAATTTATTTTTCCTTTACTTATGAATTATAGTTTAATTGGTAATAAAACTTTAAAGAGAAAGTAATATTTTCTCAGCAAATCTCATATGTTCCTGAATTTTACTTTTGCTTATGAGATACTCACTCTCAATCTAATTGTTATTCCATGATAGGTAGTAGATTTGCTCCTTTGTTAGCTTTTAGGATGTTTCTTTGTGGACTGTGGTTTGAGTCTAAGTCTAGGTGTAGAAGGAACTTTATTTTTCCTATTCAATATTTGTCTTTTCAATCTGAGAATTTACTTCTTTTTCTTTAAGTACATGTTTAGCTTAATTTTGCCTTTCAAATTTGGTCTTTTATCTATCCGGAATTGATATTCTTATAGGATATGATGTATGTAACTGATTTCAGGTCTTTTCATTTGCTTTTTTCCCAAAAGAACACCAACTGTTTCTTATACTTTGCTGAAGGCCCAACTCTCATTGTTCTACAATACCAGGTCTGTTATAATTAAGTTTCCATATTTGTATAGGTCTATTTCTGTGCTTTCTGCTGTTTCATATGTCAATGTATTTGTTACCAATTCCACACTGTCAATTATTATAGCTATAATTTTGACATTGTAGTTCTCTTCAGCTTGTGTTCCCTTTTAAAACATTTCTAGGATATTCTTAACCATTTGCTCTTTTTAAAAAAAATAAAATCAGTTTGTCATTTTCCAGGAAGACTGTCAGAATTTTTATCAAACTCACATGGAATTTGTTGATTAATTTTAAGAGAATTAGCATCTTTTTTTTTTGTGGTGAATCTTCCTGTGATCTTCTCCGTTAAAATATTTTGGTCTAATTGTATTCTACTCTCCATTGACTGTTCAAATATCCCCTCCCAGAATACTTCAGTCTAGGTATCTATTATGCTCTTTACAACTGTTTTCTGCTTTCTTGTTTTCCTTGTCTCTCCTCTTTTTCCCTGTACTTTGGGAGTATTTCTCAAGTTTTTCTTTTGTATTACCATAGGATCTTTAGCAATAGCAATTCAGTGTTTTAATTCTTGAAGAGCTATTCGGACTTGGTGGTTGAAAAGAAGGAAATTACACAGTCTTCCGCATTTCTACTCATGCCACACTATCTATTCTTCCACCTCCAAGCTACGGCAGGTGCATATATATACAAGGCTTGCCCAATCACTATTGCAGAGCCAGTATTCCAACCCGCCATACCCTGTTTTCCCAAAATACATATTTCTCTTACTTTCTGATCCCTCTTCCAGAATATTTTATTCTCTGTATTATGTTGAAAACTACAATTCTCTCAATGGATTGTTACTACAGCTTTAATGCTTTGGTTCCAATTATAGCGTTTCACTTTGCAGGGATGATGCTTTTTGAGATGCATTGTATTATTCTATTTTTCTTTTCAGTTAATAGTATAATATAATGTATTTGCTTCCAAATTCCTAATGTATGGATGCAATAAACATCTATATTTCTTTTAAGAAAAGATTTACTCTAGATGTATTCTACTTTTCTCAGTATTTTGCTCTTTTACTTAATAATTTAAGGATATTTGATGGAAAGAAAATGATCTTTCATTAAAGAAATAGTTAATGTATTTCTCTTATATGTGACATGCTACACAAGACTCTGCGGGATAGGCCAATGACCAAAAATAGATCTTTCTCTTGCTCCTAAAGGATCATAAACATTGTGTGAGAGAGAAAGAGTGTAAGATGGGGGTATACCCCTTGATAGATATGAAATAATACTCAGATAAGCAGTCTGAAGGAAAGAGCATTTGAACAAGGACTCATTATTTGAGACCCAAAATATCTTCTTTGGAAAAGTGATACTGAACCAGTTTAATGCTTTTGTCTTAAATTTATTTATTTAAATAAGCTCTACGTCCAATATGGGGCTTGAACTCATGACCCCAAGATCAAGAGTCACATGCTTTCCCAAGTCAAACAGCCAGGCATCCCTTACCTGTACAATGCTTTTAAAGACAGACTGAATCTGATCGTTTTTCTGGTTGATATAAAGCCCTTGAATTTCTTAGTCAAAGGCAAGACTTTTTCCTTCTGAAGTTCATCTTCATAACCATAGTTTAGTTAGTAAAATTTCCTCCCAGAATCAGACAATACTTTGTCTGAAGTTTTAGTTTTTAAGGTTGCAAGTTTTCATCGTGTTCTGTGTTTCCGAAGATATTTTAGCAGGAAGATTGGAAAGACTGCCCCAAGGGCTACTTGTTGTGTGCCATTGAAATCTAGAAATCCTGAATTATTTATTAAGAAAAAAAATGTTCAGTATGGCTGCATGCTTAAGCTGCCTTGTTCATGTGAGTTTAGAACTTTGTCATTTGACCGATTATATCTGATTCATGGATGCATTTACAATCATGTACTAGAACGCATCATGTCCTGCTACCTAATTTGTAAACTCTTTCAATATTTGTTTTAGAAAATACTATTACTACTGCTACTACTACTAGTACTACTACGTCTACTACTACTACTATTATTACCAGTGATTGCAATAGTTTTGATGTTATCAGCAATGATGAGGATTCTAGCTAATATATCTTATTGACCATGAGACAGGCACTATTTTTTTTTACCCTACTTACATAATTAATCCACTATCCACAGTCTGAAATAGCAGAGACAGATTTAAACAAATACTCATGTTTTGAATCTGTGGATCTACAGAATTTACTATGTTTCATGGATTCTTTTTAGTAGTGAGCTCATTCGTGTGTAAATTACATCATATTTAATTATTATCTATATCACAAATATATATTCAGTGATTCTCCCAGGCAAGCAACTTGCATATGACATAGTCTGTTTCTACCTACATAGAGTTTCCTTTTTCTTAGTCCAGGATATTTTAATTCTAGAAGTTTGGGGAACGCAAAAGAAGATGAAGAATGACTGTGGTGAAACTGTGAGCACAAAAGTATGCAATGAATACAGGAAAGCAAAAGACAAAATAATAATAATAATAATAAAGAATGTTTTGCAATGTGAAGCAAGCTTATACTGTCTGTATTTTCATATATTCCTCATACCATTTGAACTGGTATGAGGCTGTTGGCTGGATTGTTTAGCAGCCAAAGCCGATAATTTCTTAAGTGGTCATTATTGTCAGTCTGTGTGCTGTATGTAGGAACTTGTATATATCTAGATGTGTATGTTGTGTGTGTGTGTGTGTGTGTGTGTGTGTGTGTGTATGTGTGTGTTTTGGGTGCTTTTGACCCTTAGACTTGCCCCTTTAGTGAAGAAAATTATTTCTTTCAATTTACCCGTGCTGTCATATTTTCCTAATGTGACCAGTGGCAGTCATCTAGATCTGGAAAATCTCAGCTTGGATAATACTGTGTCAAAAGTAAATAAGAAGTTGCCATCCCCTGATGAGCTCCATGATATTATTTGCAACTGTCCTGAATTCCTGTGGTGTAAAAGGACTCCTATGAAGTAATTTATTGAGTTTTCAGGGGCAGGTATCTGTCTGAAAAGGGGACAAAATGTGGTTCATTAGTGTATTTTAGAAACTAGAACATTGCCTGGCTCCCAGTACCTTCTCAATAAATAGTGATTGGCTAAATATTTAAAAATAGATACATATTTAAACATCAGAACAAAAAGTGATAAGAAAGAAATGAGATAATTTCTGCAATTCATCCTTGGGAATGAAAAAGTTGAGTGAAAATTTAAAAGCCCAGTGAGAATGTCAAATGGACTGTATTCCTGAACACCCTTGGTAAATTGGGCGAGATGTGCAGAAACAGGTAGGCATGACTTGTTAAGTTGTGCTCCTGTCTAACATGGTATTACTTTGGTGGTTAAAGCTATAAAATCCTGTATGTTGAGGAGAAGTGAGAGTTATAGACATTTAATGCACCAATTCAAGTTTTCACCTTTATTTTAATCAAATGCAGGAGGATATTAAAATTTCATTCTAAGTTTTTCCCATCAAAACATGCAAATTACCCTTTCAGGTCTTTAACTACACTGAGATATAGGACCTAACAGGTTATGAAATGAAACATAATTATGGGCCAAGGACATTTTTCTTTCAAAACCTTTATAATATAAAACTTTAAAATGTTTTATGACTCTTCTATATAAGTAGCAACTAAACTTTTAAAAAGTAAGGTACTTTTTGCAAATTTATTGTAAAATGTCCAACTTGGTGGAGTAAAGATGGACCCCTTGTATTCAAAGGTCAATATTCACATAAACCACTTAATCTCTTTTGCATTATTTTATTCTGTCAGTCCATTTTGATTTCAGATTGAGTTTGCTATCACTACTCTGATGGATGGACAAACAAATGGCTATGATGGCTATGGTGTGAATGACAGAGATAGATAGATGATAGATGATAGATGATAGATAGATAGATAGATACAAAAAGTTAATAGACTTTTTCTTAATATGAAATAAGGATATTCACTTCTATTATTGTTACAATTTTTCTATGTTTATGACCCTAAGTTCCTGATATTTGCTTAACTGCCTGAAGGCATCCGTGTGCCAGTTTGGGTAAGGTAAGAAAGGGAGGTAAAGAGGGTATGGAATTAAACCTACAAAAATACAAGCTATAAGGAATGTTTAGCTTCCTACATGTAAAATAAGACACGTAAAATATAATATTTAGCTCCCCTCACTCTTCCTTCTTTTTCTTAAATTTTTATTCTGATGAGAACAATTAATGTGAGATTTATCCTCCTAATAAATTTTTAAGTGTTTGATACATTATTGACTATAGGTATGATGCTATACAGCAGATCTCTGGCTGTATGTCTTGCTTGACTGAGACGTTATGCCTTTTGATTGGTAACTCCACGATTCCCCAATCCCCACCCTTGAATCATCATTCCACTCTTTGATTCCATGAATTTTACTATTTTAGATATCTCATTTGAGTAGGAACATGCAGTGTTTGTCTTTCTGTGACTGACTTATAACATTTAGTGCAATGTTTTCAAGGTTCACCCATATTGTGACATACTGTAGAATGCCTTTTTTTTTTCACACTAAGTAGTATTCCATCGTGTGTGTATGTGTGTATGTGCGTGTGTATGTAGTGATGGTGTTCCTCTTCTGTCCTGCCCCAAACCCCCCAAATCTTGAGACAGTCACAGTTTATCCAGAGAGCAAAATCATACTGAGAAAGTCTCTTAGGCTTGGCTTTCTTGTTCTACTTAAAGCTTCAGGTGACATGAAAGCTGAATTGAGAATTAGTGAGCATTTCTGAAGGTCCAATAGGACTAGACGACTCCACAGCACAGCCTGGTTGTAGGCAAATGGGCCAGAAAGCGGGATGGTGAACAAAACACTTACTCCAATGTTTATTACTCTCAGCTGTCATGGTGAGGCTGAAATAATCCAGGAAACACTCTAGGCACTTGACTCTGACAAAACATATGGAAGCATCAACTTTACTATTTGTAGACTGCAATCAACAATGCCCACAGAGCAAACAATACTTCCATAAACACAAGAAATTGCCAAAGGAAAGAAAAAGAAAGAAAGAAAGAAAGAAAGAAAGAAAGAAAGAAAGAAAGAAAGAAAGAAAGAGAGAAAGAAAGAAAGAGAAGAGAAAAGAAATTGCCTTCAATATCACATGTTCCAGCAGCAGATCAGAGATAGTTCTTCCTGGGAAGAGAACTTTGAAAGGATGAGGAGGATACATGAAAAACTGAGCACTTTCATATAAATTAAATCCTGGAATTTTATTAAATTGGCATAAGTTTAAAATAGATTGACAGAAAGATTATTTCCCCTAACAACAGATAGGTATACTGATGGAGATCATCTCACGTATGGAAAAAAAAAATCTCTGCAGATTTTTGTTTTAATAAGATTTTAACTTTATTCCTTTAAAGACACAGCTTAAGAAAACTATTTATAGTAAAAGATCATAGACACTCTTTTGATAAAAGTAATCTGATTAATTCATATACATGTGGTATGTTTGGTTGGGGTTAATAATATTAGTTATCAAATAAAAACAAATAACAAACAAAAAAGAAATCCAGAATTATGTAAAGAGAGACTTTATTCAAAAAGACTATTGCAAAAGAAAGCTTTCTCCAACTGTAAGAATCACGGTCTCGAAATCAAACAGAAAAAGACTTTATTTTCATAAGAAGAGATAAACAGGGCTAGAGGGACGTTTGTGCGGAAGGAAGGGCAAGAGAAAGTGGGTGAGTAAACGGAATGAGAGTGACAGTTTAACTAGAATTTTGGTCACATGATTCTTGGGATGAACCATTAAAAGAGGATATTCGTTGCCTCAGTAGTCACTTAGGTGTAAGTAAGCCAAAGTTCAGCAACATATGGGGAGAACAGTAGTCTGACTACAGTTTGATCAAGCAAATCAAGGGTAAGGAATGGGCAATGTGAACTCATAGCAGGATTGATAGATAGATGATAGATAGATAGATAGATAGATAGATAGATGTATGGACATATATGTGTAAATAGGTACCTGTGTATTTTCTAACTCTGCCAACTGAGAAGACCTCAAAGCAGTGATATCCCAGAAACAACAAACATTCTAACTAATAAATATAATAGGAATGATGGAAATATAAATTGTCTTTAGGCAAACAACACAGTAATAGTTAACATAGACAAAAATCATCACTAAATGCTAAGATTTGAGGGAAAAATGTACGATAAGAAATAGGATATTTGCGCCGTCTTAAATTACCTCCCCATAAGCTAATTATTCACTGTAATATATAAAATAATAGCTATACTGGGAAGAAAGTTGGCAGATACCTCCCTAATCAAATTTGGATAGAATACTTATTTTTAATTCTATTTCAGGTGTAAGTTTTCTATTTCATAAAATCCTAGGGATACATTTCTACCATTATTCATCATTCAAATTTACTTAGAAAACTTTAGTTTTCACTTTTATCTTATTTTTAAGTATTTTCTTAACATTTTTCTTTAACGTTTTCTCACTGTATTGTCATTTTTTTTTGCATACTGGTAAGAATATTTTAAAACGAGTATACATTTTTATAATTTTATTTATTAGGCAGAGTGTGATCTATTAGATATTCATAGTACTTTCTCAGAGGCAGGCATCTGACTGAATGCCACCAAATTTTCATGACAATCGCAAAATATGTCAAAATACTGCTGTGCTGACTGCTGTTTTAAGACAGTTGGTAGCTGCATGAGAATGGATGCCAACAGCTTGTCTTTCGGTAAGTGTTAAATTTGTGTGTTTAAAGATGCTAAATATAAAGATGGAAATTTTATCTTTCAATTATCAGTGAAGATTTAAAATTTGAGCAATTCTGAGGGCAGCTGGGTGGCTCAGTTGATTAAGTGTCTGACCCTGAGTTTCAGGTCAGGTCACAATCTCAGGGTGGTGAGACTGAGCCCATAGTCAAGTTCCAGACTTTCCTTAGCACAGAGTCTGCTTATCTCTCTCCCTCTCCACCTCATATGTACACTTTCTCTTTCTCTCTCAAAAAAAAAACAAAAAACAATCTTTAAAAAAATAAAATCTAAGCAATTCTCTTTTTCATAGAAATATGTGATAAAGAGAAAACCTAATGGTAATAATTATAGCTATGTGTTTTCATACTTTTATGTGTATGATGATATACATAGGCAGGAAACATTTCAAAATATTCAAACACATTTTGAAATCCAAGTTGATTGCTTGGGGTTAATTAGATAATACCGTGAATGAATCTGATAGGTTGTTAAAAATGTAACTTATTTTCTTCTTTACATTTGAAAGAAACATAACTTTGTCTCTAGTTCCCTTCTCTATTATTCACTTGCTACAGTTTTGAGAAATGAAAATCTGTGCCCATTGCCAGTTATTTTTTATCATCTTGCCTTTTGGCTTTGGACAATATTGTTTCTTCTTTGAGAATGAGTAAATTTCTTCATTTGGCCAAATTGGTAATGTCTTTCCAGATTATTTCATAAACTATTAGGAGACACCTAATTGGAAAAAAAAAAAGTTAAATTGTTTTATATAATAAAAAATAAATGATAAAACTTTTAGAGTATTTGTTCTCCTCTCTAGTATATGCTGAGGGAGTAAAAGTAAATATTCTGGGAAAATCTCACCTGATGGAACACAACCAAGATCCTCGCCAGTGGGACAGGGGTCCAGTTGGATCCTGTGAGACAGCTCCAGGAGATGGAGGGCAAGAGTCTTCCAGAGCCGATGCCCAGAATAAACATGGGAGAATCCCAAGAGTGCTTTCATGCCCTCCTTTACATGGAGAATGTGGAGAATCCTTATCTGGCTCTTGTCCTTTAAAGCTAAGAGATACTGTCATTTAAAACTGAGAGATAATTGTTGTTGTTCACTTGTGTCACTTAATTGCCTGCAGGTAAATCACATCCTGTAAGGAGCCCACATCCTAGTCTTTCTCAGAACATGCAGCTTTTTTGGTAATCACAAGAATAAAAATAAAAATTAAAATGCACACGTTAGTTTTATCATTCAATATCAAGAGGGCCAATTGACGACCATAGTCAGGACAGTTTGCAAAGTGCCTCAAGGATCTTGAATATTCATATAGTATTTCAAGACAAAGAGAGGGAGATGTAACATAAAAGAAGAAACAAGCCTTGAATCAATTATGTAATCTTCTCAGTAATGTAAAAATATTTAAGGATAATCATGCTTTAATTTACTGTTTTCTTACTTCAAGGTCGAGTTTTGCCCAATGATGTCCTGCTTCTCCAAATTATCCAAACTTCTGATTTTTTTCTTTATGCAACTGACTATATTTAAGAAATTATTTAATCCAACATGACTAGTTAATCGTAAGGTACATCGTTTATTATTTAAAAGTCAATCCATAATGTGTTCCATGCAGTCATTGATATGGCAACATCAAACAACTGTAATATCTTGGCACCAGGGCAACTCCTCTGTATGATTGCTCTCAGTGAAAAATACTGTCCAAATTAGTAGCCTGTCAAGGATTAACATCCTCATGACTGCATAAAGTGTTGTTGAAGTCCTTCCCTAATAAATAAGGAAACACCACTGAAAAGTTTAAGAGAGAAATACTATTCCTTTCTAGTGATTTTTGAATTTCAAGTGGCAAAACTGCAATACCCAAGTCTCTTCTAGTCATGATAACGCAGGTGAGATACATGCCTGGAATAGCACTCTAAACCTGACAGGACTCAGGGTGCCTTCCTTGTCCAAAGTTCACGTTGAAATGAACAGATAGCTTCTAAGAAATAACCATAGTCAATCAAAGCAAAATGCATTTCTGTAGAGGCAGACCGGCTGTCTATGGAGTAGCCTCATAAGATTACTCTGTTTATTGAACATGGACAACTGCTCTCAGATCCTCTCTATTGGGGAATTTAGTGAGAGATAGAGAAGTTAAGTGTAATGACACAAAGCATGAGAGGGCCTTAAGCAGAATCTATTAGGCAATGAAATCAATGCGTAAAGAGGATCCATAATTTAGAGTAGAAAGGAGGTAACAGGATTAGAAGAAAAGCAAAATAACTGGAAAGAGGAGCCACAGATACCTCTGTGGGAAAGAATTGGAAGTCATTATGACCGAATGATTTTCTGATTCTCTGTAAGACAGCTCTTTTTCATGTCTCCAGGCATGCGTCCTTCAGAAATCGATTAATTTTGAGAATCTGATTGTCCACACCTTGAACCTATTAGGATGATAGTACAAACATCTTACAGTAGTGCAGGAAGGTTCACAAATTGTAAGAGCCTATTTAGCCAGAGCAAAGCCATCTGGTTAAACAATGGCTTTGTTGTTTATGCAGTAAAACTTAAACTGTCCCTGACCCCCTTCCCCCAGGGGACTTACTTAAAACAAGTCCGGGATACTGGTCCCAGGTAACAAAGCCCAAATACAAGGGTGGGTCAGGCCAGGTGGAGGTATCCAATCAGTGGGGGTGCATATTGTACCCTAGCTACCAAGAAGTATGGGCCCTGCCCTTTGGGTGCCTTTTGGGCGCCTATTCTGACCAAAGTGATAGGCTAGTTCAAATATCTACTATAGGATAAACTGTAATTCAATTGGTCACTTATGTGTGACCTAGCAGGACTATGCAGCTTTCTCTGTGTGTTACAATCTCATTGGTCACCTGTGCATGGCCAGGACCAACCACATGCCCTTTGCCCTTAAAAGCTAGTCTGTAAGGCAGTTCAAATCAATGTTTGTCACATATATGCCTCTATGATAAATATAATTGAACATATATATATAATTTCATAATTGAAAACATCTTAAATGAAACATGTAGAGAATATGATGTTTTGAATATTTTGTTTTGAAAGATTCTATCCTTCAGGCAAGAAAAGTAATATTGGGAGAAGTTTTCTTGTATTGTATTATTGCCTTTTTGCTGATGTAAGTCAAAGGACCATGCTGAAACGAATGCTTTCAGACAATAGGGAAATCAATGAATGATGAATTCGCAGAGTCAAGTGTGTCTTGATTTTTATAAAGGAAAATGCCAAAGTCTATTTTCTTGAGCCTCTGATACATCTACATGTGACTATTTTGGACTTATGCAGACTGATTATTCATTTTACAGCTCTTTGCATATAAGAGCTTAATACTATTATATAATAGGCATCTTAGAATTATACACAAACAGATAAATGTTTACCTAGCCTGATTTCAATGTCAGAGAGTAAAATCTTTCCTTCCCTGACAAAGGAAAAAATCAATCATTTCATAATCATTACACTTTATGATTAAAAATGCAAAAATCCTCAGGCTGTGGAGAAAGAAAGCAATTAATTTTTTTTTTAAAGATTTTATTTATTTATTTGACAGAGAGAAATCACAAGTAGATGGAGAGGCAGACAGAGAGAGAGGGAAGCAGGCTCTCCGCTGAGCAGAGAGCCCGATGCGGGACTCGATCCCAGGACTCTGAGATCACGACCCGAGCCGAAGGCAGCGGCTTAACCCACTGAGCCACCCAGGCGCCCCAGCAATTAATTTTTTTAAAAGACTTTTTATCTATTTACTTGACAGAGAGAGAGAGGAGAAGGAGAAAGGGAGGGAGAGAGAGGGAGAGAGCAAGCACAAGCAGAGGGAATGGCAGGCAGGGGAGAAGCAGCCTCCTTGCTCAGCAAGGACCCAATGTGGGGCTCAGTCCCAGGACCCTGGGATCACAACCCGAGCAGAGCTGAAGGCAGTGGCTTATCTGAGCCACCCAGGTGCCACCGAAAGAAAGCAAGTCAGAACAGAGGATTCAAGCTTTAGTAGGCAGCTTGTGTATGAAAGGGGACAACCATAAGGCAACCTGAATCTTTGAAAATGTGACAGAAAAGTATAATTCATCGAATACTTCATAATTTGAACGATGCTCTTACTAGTTAACACTTATTAAGTAATAATACATTTTTTTTCTTTACCAAAGCTGGAAAGATTGCTATGACAATTTTACATATTTGAAAATTGAGGCTTAAAGTAGTTCACCTCTGTGTCCAGGGCCACACAGCATGTGCATGGCAAAGGGAGAGTTAGAATCCAGGTCTGACCGAGAAGAGAGTATATAATGTTTTAAATTTACTTTTCAAAATCTTTTCATGAAGATTGTAGGACCTAATTTTTAATGGGTGGTCATAAAGAATGGTAACATTAACTGAATATGTATATGTTAAATATTATGCAAATGTCTTTATATAAATTATTCAAAATAATAGCTGTATCATTACTTAGAGAAGTGATCATGAATAAATAACAGAGAATTAAAATTGAATAGTTTATGCACAACATGTTTATTTTTCTGTATTAAGGGTCCTATAGCATGTAATCCAGCCATAGTGTTTGTTGACCAAGTCCCTGAAAAATCCACAAAAATATCTTTTTTTACAATATAAAGTTTTCTACTCACTGCATAAAAAAGACCACTACCTTGAAAATATTTTAATAGCCACAGACAGAATAATTACAGATTTTTGGTGTCTGGTTTAAGAGAGTTCTCTCTGCCTGCCTCTCCGCCTACGTGTGCTCTCTCTCTGTCAAATAAATAAAATCTTTAAAAAAAAATTCAGATTTCTTTTTCCTCCTCCCTGCCATCTTTTGCAAGAGGTATTTATTTTAATAATCTGAAGGGGACTTGAACACTTCCAAACGTCACACCCACATTCCAGGTATTCTGAAGAGAAGGGAAGTGAGGAAAGGGGGAAAGTCTAGATTATGTAAATCTGTCTTTTTAAAAATGTTTTTCTGTAATTCCTAGGTGTTGCTTTCATCGCACATGTTACAACTAAGTCTCATGACTAGCTCCAGATAAAAGGAAACTGGAAAGGTAAATCTTTAGGCTTTACGGTCTAAAGAAGAACGTTAAAGAAGAAGGACGTTAAAAGAGGCTGTGAATTGATTTTTTTGTTGCTAATACAGTGTTGGTAGCAACACTGATTTTAGCTGAATAATCTCCTAACTGGCACAGTTATCAATATTATTAAAGTTTCATATTGAGCTGCACTATATCCCCAGGCCCTCTGCTATATTATTTACATGCATCACTTCTTGAAACTTGACTCCAAGCCTCTTTGGTGAAAAATAGTATTTTTCCTTTTAAAGATGAGGAAACTTGATGGTAGGTAACTTGCCTAAGGACACAAAGAGCTTATGTGTCAGATGGGATTTAGAACCCAGAACAATTTTATTCCAAAGCCTGGTCTATTCACATTATGGCCCCTGTTTCTTCCAGTGTAAAAATATAACATTCAACTGTAGTGGACATACTAACTGTGATTCCTTTTATGACTAGTGAATTACCCTATACTCAAATAATTTCTCATTTTAATCAGAACTTCCTATAATCAGATAAATTGAATTTGCCCAAGTATCCAGAATGTATTTTTTATATGATAAAGTCTGTCCTTAAAAAAAAAAAAAATGAAATTCTACCTAAAGTGGAATATATTGCAATTTTTTTAATATATTCAAATCAGTGAAATGGAACTTGTGTTGGTAAGCTACGTGTTTGTTGGTAACTGTTATCACCCAAGGGCATATATTCAAAATAATTTAATAATTTCATCTTATAAGTTGCAGATTCAAAAATATTTTTAAAAACTCATCTAAAAATAAGTCAGCATGAATTTTTCCATTCTCATATAGTATCCCTATAGCTGATTATTTTAAGTAACAATGTCAGTAGAATTTTAAGTTTAGTAAAATCATTTTCTCCCAACATGCTGTAAAATCTTTCCATGTTTACATTATAAAATCAACTGACTCAAAATTAGAAACACAGTGTTGCCCATTACTTTTTCTGAGGCTGTTATGAAAACATAATTTGTCATTCCCTTAGAAAATGGTTAAACCAAGACTAAGTAATCTAACAATAATAAAATACCTATTATAGCTGGTGCCTTGCAGATTTTTTTTTTAACTACTGCTTTGTGTATGCTGACTGTAACTCAGAATTGAGAGTCTGACCATGACCTTATAGATCTTATAGATTTGTTAGGGTAAATAGATCATATGGGAATATAAACCTTTACTTACATTAGGAAGAATAGTTAGAAGTTAAACCACACACATACATTGGCCTTGTACACTACATAGCACACAGTTGCCACAAAAAGGGGAACTAAGGATATTTAGAAAAGTCATTTGATCAATATAACAAAAAGAAAAAGAAACAAATAAATATCGATCTGTCTCTATGATTGCAATCCTTGATTTTTTTTTAAAAAGTAAGATTTATTTACTTATTTTAGAAGAGAGAGTTCGTGCACATATGTGAGTGGCAGGGGGAGAGGCAGAGGGAAAGGGAGAGAGAACATCTCCAGCAGACTCCCCCACACTGAGCAGGGAGCCTGACTCAGAGCTCTATTTCAAGACCCTGAAGTCATAACCTGAACTGAAATCAAAAGTCAGATGCTTAACCAGTTGAACCACCCAGGCACCGCTTGATATTTTTAGTATGAAGAATATCGAGAACTCTATGGTATAAACTATCTTCAAAGAATAATACATTAGCTAGCAGTTATTAACCAATAGTTTGCTTCATGAACTATATTTTTTGTTTGTTTTGCTGGTTGGTTTTTTGTTTTGTTTGTTTGTTTGTTTGTTTTAAGATTTTATTTATTTATTTGAGAAAGAGAACATGAATGGCGAGGGCAGAGGGGGAGGAAGAAGCTGACTCCTGGCTGAGCAGGGAGGCCAATGTGGGGCTCCATCGCAGGACCCTGAGATCATTACTGGAGCTAAAGGCAGATGCTTAACCTACTGAGCCATCCAGGATCCCCGTGAACTATATCCAGACTGCCAGTCTAGATCAGGGACCACCGAAGGTAAATGTGAGACAGAGCCAATATGTTTGTAGCCTTGCTGTCATTGCTCTTGTTTACTGACTGTTCTAGAATGGACTAGCTGAGGGACGAATTGGCACATTAGGAAATCTACCTGCTCACTCCCCAGGAAAGTTTGAACAGGTAAGCAATACACTCTGACAACTGTATTTTATTTATTTTCTTTCAATACTGGCATATATGAAGAGTATCTATGAAGAAAAGTACCCATTCAAGGTATTTTTTTTTCCCCCAGAAAGACAGGGAGAACAATTAATTTTGTTTCCTAAATGTTTTACTTTTGAAAGAGAATTTTTTTTTTAAGATATTTATTTGACAGATGGACATCACAAGTAGGCAGAGAAGCAGACAGAGAGAGAGAGAGGAGGAAGCAGGCTCCCCGCTGAGCAGAGAGACCGATGCGGGGCTCAATCCCAGGACCCTGGGATCATGACCTGAGCTGAAGGCAGAGGCTTTAACCCACTGAGCCACCCAGGTGCCCCAATATTTTACTTTTAAAACCCAATTGTGACACCTGCTTGCCTTTCTGCCTCATTGTAGGCTTTCCTGGTTTCTTGCCTTTTTTCTTTACCTCATTCTTTCTGTTCCTAAATAGTTCACTTTAAAAGTCATGAAGTGGGATCAAGAAAGGTGGGCATCGACTTGCACTTGAGTGGGGACCGAGTACAGGAGTTGAGAGCCCAAGTGGAATAAGGAGGATGTCCATCCAGTGGATTAGTAAGAGGAGGCAGCAGGCATAGGCAAAAAAAATGACGCCACTTACTGTATTGGAGTTGGAGTTGTGTTGTATTGGAGGCTCAAGCAGGGAGAGAAGGCCACATGCCTAGGAAGGATTGTGATGGTGACTAGACCTTAGTTACCTGCATGGGGGACTTGTCAAAAGAGTAAATATATTAAGGATAATGGAAACCACTTTCTCTCTGTCAAAGAACACATGGAAAGCAAAATGCTAGAATGAGTTCTAAGATGTTGAGTTAAAGTTAAAGGCATCAGTGCGAAGCTATGGTTTTGACGGTAGAGAGACATAAATATGTGGGGAAGAGGGAGGGAGTAAATATTCATCTCAGTCTGCTGAGAGGCTGTAAGAGCTGGAAAGCAGCATTTTCCTCAACATAATGAGTATACGTAGGGCCCACATCTTCCTTTCTAAGTACCATTGTGACCAAAAGGAATCAGAGCTCTGCAGGAAAATTACTGATTTCAAGATTAGGACAAGGAAGATATAAGATAAACCTAGAATAACTTATGCTACTGAAAAGGAAGAACTTTCTCTCAGAAAGATAAAGGGGCATCAAACACAACAGGAAGTGGAAGCCAGCTTGAAGGAGCTACTACAGACAATTTGGGGGATAATCTGATCATCAAAATAAATAATGATAGAAATTAATAGTCCTAAATAAATAAACCAGGAACCCATTTTTTTACTGAATATACAAATTCATAAATTAATTTTCAGATGGGAAAACATATCATTCAGCTATGCCAATGGAAGAGTATAGAGAGGGAATGATCAAATAGATAATCATCATCTGGCAGCCATGATAGAAATGATTAATTCATACATGAATCAGGAATACATATCAAACTACTGGGCAAAAGTTTGATCAGGAATGAAATAGTCTCAATAACCTTCCTGCAAGATTCTTCTGAAGACAAAAAGTTTACGGTGTCATGGAGAAGCTTGGCAAGGAACACTTTACTCAAGGTATCAAGTTTAATATCATAAACAATGGGACAAATTGAAATAATGTAGCACCTGATAGAATGGAATGGGAAGAACACAGCATCACTTGTGTACTCCCACCAAAACTATATAGCCTGAATTTTAAAATGAAGACTTTCCAGAAAAATGTTTTCTGAGAGACATCCTGCAAAACAATGGGTCTATGATCTTCAAAATGTCAAGGTCATGAATGTCCAACAGCTACTCCAGAGTATTAAAGGTTCATAATGGGTACATGTAAAAGGTAATAGTGGTCTGGTCCCATTTACTAAAAAGGACATTATTGAGAAAATTGCCGAAGTTCAGATGGAGTCTTTGGATTAGACGGTAGTAATATACCAATGTTAGTGACCTTATTTAACTACTGCATTGAGCCTATACAGGAGAATGTCTTTGTAACTTGATATATATTTAACTGTTTAATTGTGAGGAGGCATCATTGAAGCAGCTTACTCTTAAGGGGTTTGAGAACAAAAAAGCTTTTTTGTGATATTCTTGCAATAGTATAAGCTTGACTGTATCAAAGTAAAAGGACAAAAAAGTTTTAAAAATTATAACTCCATATAGAACTTGCTCCAATACATTAATTCTGAAAAATTTGACCCACAATTTTCTATACAAGCTTCTCTTGGAACTCAAGGAGAATAGAGTTATTTGAAAATGATTATATGATAATTGTGTCTTTAGGAGCCTAAGCATAGTTGCAGAAAGCTTCAAAGAAGTTCTCATTTAAAAATAATGTTTAAAATGTGTATTTCTAAATTACTCTAATATTATATCTACCAATTACTGGTACTTATTCCTTTATAGCTCCTAAAATTAATTTATTTTCCCATTACTCTCTTTCTTTTCTTGGCTGAAATCCATGTTTCCATATCTCCTTAGGCGGTTTGAAGAAAAGTAGAGTTCATTGGATTCTCTTTCAAATTTGTTCTCTGCCATCACATGGGGCAAGTTTTAAAAGGGTAAATTTGCTTACATAAATTTCAATATAGTTTGTAGCTCAAATTGTAGCAAAGAAGTAAAACACAAAGAAGTTCTTTTTTACATAAGAAAAAAAACAATTGATATAAATTAATAAATAATTTAAACTGCTGAGAATCAAAGTTAGTTACATTGTTTAATTAATTAAAATAAATTGTAACACATCCAAGTATTAGCCCCTGTGACCTTAAATAATTCAGGATTGAACCTAAGAAAAATACATGAAAACCTCTGGTAGAAAATATAATAAATATTTATGTATTATATTTCACTCTTACTAGAGTTAGTTTGCAATGTGTTTTTGAAGTTGAGTGCTATATTCATGCAAATTGAAAATTAAAATGTTTTCCTCTGCTATCAATCCTACCTGTCTCCTAAAAACCACATGACTAATATCATATTGTAACACTCCAATGGAGTGAGCTAACTTACAGCTAACAGTTTGCTCCATTATATCAAATGACTTATTTTGTGTACAGTATGACAAATACATGATTAATTCTCTTTCTGTATGAAAACTTCTCTACTTGTGTGGCTTTGAAAGGAAAGGTGCCTTTGAGGATGAATGAGTGTAGTTCCACAGAGACAAATAGTCTTGAGGGCAACAGGTTAACCCGCTCGATCCGTAATGAAGCGGAGCTTCCCTGGAAATTGTCCAAAAAGCAAAGAATCAAAAATAAGGAAGCTTTTAATTTTAGTGTTCAAACCCAGGAAAAATCAATGTTTGCTTTTTATAATATTTTTATATATAAGTGATCTGGAAATGTAATAGTCATCTTACTATAAGGTGTCAAATTCAAGAAGAAAATCTGGGAAGCATTTGAGAATATAGTTTTTTTTTTGTCTTCGGGTTTTGTTTTGTTTTAACCTGTGCTTAAAATATTTTACTACACAGTATTTCCCCTAAATGATCTTAAAACATGATGTTAAGGGGGAAAAAAAAAAAGAAATCTGTGAATCCATTAGCTAGACCTAACAGAGATCTTTACAGATGAGCGTATTTGTCATGGAATTTATTAGTGTGACACAAAGAAGCTGTATAATTATATATATTACCATTATTTGGGATGCAATATATACCTTACAAAAATAGACTCAGAGTTTTCTGGGTAATAGAAATCAGAAGAATTTCCATTGGAAAACATTTTAGTGTCATAGGAAAAGTAAAGTTTTCAGAATTGGAGATCTGGTAATAGAATCCTGAAGAATTTAACATGCAGAGTAAAGTCAACCTTTTGTACAAGTAGATTTTTGAGAACTGATTATGACATATTTGCTAGCCAATGTTATATAAAGCAGTAAGTGTGAAGTTACTTTGTTCCTCTAACTCAAAGGTCCCCAGATTCCACACTGACCTACAAATTTCAAGCACCTTTGTGTGAGGAAGAATGTCCTCTCCCTGTTATCTTTGTATGTGGAAGTATGAGGATTTTCTCTGCTGTTTGTTTGCTGATTCATTGTCAACTAAAGGAAAAACAGTCTTGGAAAGGGTCCATAGGCTCCATCTTCTCAGTTCTCAGACTAAAACCAAATCTCCTTTTCCACTTTAGTTCAATTTAGAATAAGAAAGACCAGGCTTTTGGCAAATTACCTAATTTCAGGTTTCTCATCTTTAAAATGGCAATCGTAAGATTTACTTTTTAGAGAAGTTATAGAATTTAAATAAGATAAAATAAATAAATTCTTTTGCATTTTAAATTGCAGCAATTGTTAAGCATTATATTTTGTTTTTTTAATAAAGCTTTTGTTAGACAGTAGTTTGCCTACTCTATAACTGTGATTTATGTGGTTTGAATGAGAATGAATATTCTCTATGTGAATGATAATTATACATGATTCCATTTTTTAGATATGCTTTGTTCTTTCCTTTCAGCTTCCTTTTTATTTATTTCTTCTAAAACCTTTTCACTTTGGGGGGGTATGAAAACTTCCTGTAATGGTCCTCCTTGCTCTGTTCTATCTCGATGATGCAGATTCTTCTGTGGAGAGGTGATAGATAGTTGTCAGATGACTATAGTAATCTGTATCATGCTTACTAGAAATGAAATTTGATTTGATTGCTGCTTAATGAGAAGTGGAGACCATCTTCTCTTGCCTTCAATCTGGGCTGGTTTGTGGCATGCTTTGGCATCATGCACATTCTAGGGCTTGGTCTCAAGATATCCTGCAGGTTCGTGATGCCTGGGTGGTTCAGTTGGTTAGGCGTCTGCTTTTGGGTCTGGTCATGATACCAGAGTTCTGGGATGAAGTCCCACATCGGGCTCCTTGCTCAGTGGGGAGCTGGCTTCTCCTGCCGCATGCCATTCCCCCTGCTTATGCTTTCTCTCTCTCTCTCTCTTTCTCTCTGACAAATGAAAAAATAAAATCTTAAAAAAAAAAAAAAAGGAAAGAAAGAAATCTTGAGGATTCCACCTTTCACCTTTTAATATGGTGAGACCAACTCAAACTGTGAAAAAGTCAGACTAGCCTATTGGTAAATGAGATCATGGAGGAATACCAAAGTGTCCAAGCTGTCAGTCAGGTGAAGGTGATGGAGGGTGAAGGAAACTCCTTGGACCCTCCAAACCCACTTGTGATGTCAGATGACTACAGCTAAATGAGAAAGCCGGAACAGATGAGACAAGAACTGCCTCACTAACCTACAGAGTCGCGAGAAATGATATATCTTTGCTATTTTAAATGAGTAAGTGTTGGGAGTGAGAACTGAAGCAGCAATGGATGACTGAAATAGGCAGTTAATGAGAAGGGCAAGAGGAGGAAAGCAAAGCGCTATCCTCTTCCTCTAATACATAAGGATCAGTGTCTTGAGACGGCTTTCCTTTCTCTACTCTCCCGCCAGGAATCACGTTCTGCTTTTTACTGCAACCCCTGAGTAGAAATCATGCCCTTTGGAAATTTGTTGTTGCTGTTGTTTGTTTTTTCCCTTTTCTTTTCTTTCTTTCTTTTTTTTTTTTTTTAAGATTTTATTTATTTGACAGAGAGAGAGAGATCATTAGTAGGCAGAGAGGCAGGCAGAGAGAGAGAGGGAGAAGCAGGCTCCCTGCTGAGCAGAGAGCCCGATGGGGGGCTCCATCCCAGGACCCTGAGATCATGACCTGATCCAAAGGCAGAGGCTTAACCCACTGAGCCAACCAGGCACCCCTTCCCTTTTCTTTCTTTACCTAACCAATTCTTACTTATTCCTCAAAACCGTTTACAACACTTTGTCTAAACAGCTTTATAAGCGTCAGCTCCATCTTTCTAAATATCCCAATTCCAGTCTCACATTTCACTCTAGGAATGTCACTATGACTTTTTATAGATTACATGCTTGTGGCTTCTCCACTAGACTGTGAGGCTTAGAAAGGTGTCATGTTATATGTAACTTTTGCCATGAGCACTCATTATGTTTCAATTTAACAAATTCCTAACATCTGTATGGATGGGAAAACTGTGGCTGTTTTATATAATGTACATGGATATTACTTTTAGCCTACATGTACACAAATTCATCTCATTACCATAGCTTTCCATGTTATAAGAATAAAGGAGTTAACTTCACCTAGCATAGTGTCTTGTTCTGTAAGCAATTTTTGGTTGCTTTTATTTTCTAATTCACTCTTCATTTTGTTCTTCCAAAGAAAGAAAGAAAGAAAGAAGGAAAGAAAGAAAAAGAAAGAACGAACGAAACTGCTTTAAATAAGTATTTTAAATAAATGAGGAAGTCAAGAGTATAAAAATGAGATTAAGACAGGTCTGACCCTTGTACCCAAAACATATGGTGTGAAAGACTAGTTTCTTCCAAAAGATGAGCTGGAAATATGGCTCTAAGATTTTTTGCACTTGGTTTGAAAAGGAATACATTATTCTAAGTGGGCCTTGGGTGATAAAATGATATATGTACTCAGATTCGCAGGTCTGGGAGAGAAGAGTGGCAAATTTCTAAAAACTATTTCTTTTACTGTTCTTCAGTTTTATCTGATTCTGCCATAGCCAAAGCATGAAGAAGTTAAGGTAATCCTGTGGGAATTTCCTAATTGTCTGATTTAACCCAAAAATACATTTTAGGTTGCTTAATGAGTATATGGACTTCATACCCTTCAGGCTATGCTCCATAAATACTTTTCTTACTTTGGATTTTTATCAGAATAGACATAGTGAGTTTTTTGGAATACATCCACTTGGATTGTAGATTTTTTCCTTGCCGTTCAGTTTATGCCAATGTAAGTATCACATTGTAGACATTAGAAAAAAAAAAAAAATGTGTTCATGGAGTATGACCGTAGTAATAAAGGACCAGAAAGTCTTGAGAGATTTGGAGATTATAACTCAGGAAATAAAATATAAGAAATCTCATACAATCCTCACATATTTGATACTTGTGTTGTCTGTTCCCAAAAGGTAGAACTTGAAGCTACCATTTTTTTTGAAGTTATAAGTGACATTTCAGCCTGACACTGAAAGACATTTCTGACATTTGAGACCATGTAAATATGATAAAGACTATGTCAGAGTACCTCAGTGGTTTACTCACATTCAGAAAAGTATGCATTTGCAACAAATTTTTCACCAATGAAGGCAAATGGAACAACTACACGTGTGTGTGTGTGTGTGTGTGTGTGTGTGTGTGTGTGATTGTGGATGGTAGCCCATCAATATTTGCCAACTCTATTTTCTGGGAAATGACTGGTCTTATGCTCATTTTAATTTTTTTAAACATTCATTCTTTTTTAAAAAATATGTATTTATTTGAGAGAGGAGATAGTGTGTGTGTGAGGACACATGAGTATCAGGAACAGCAGAGAGAGATCTCAAGCAGATGCTGTGCTGAGTTCCCAGCCCAAGGTAGGGCTTGATCTCATGACCCACGAGATCATGACCTAAGCTGAAACCATGAGTCAGACACTTAATGGACTGAGTCACCCAGGTGCACCTACAATGTTCATTCTGCATGAATTAATAATGATGTTATTTTTGATGACTATATTTTTTCCTTGGTTGGCCTAAAAAATTATTCTTGAAGGTAAAAATCTATTACCTTTGTAATAGATAACAATATAATGGTGAAGTTCATGAGGGAATTCAAGCAAACAATAATTAGGATAATTAGCCTATGGGGTCTCTCTAATCCAGAAGTTTTGATTCTCTGATTGAAAACTAATAGCCAGGGATATCTGACTTGCTCAGTTGGAAGAACATGAAACTCTTGATCTCAGGGTCATGAGTTCAACCTCCATGATGGGTGTAGAGATTATGGAAAAAAATAAAATAAAATACAAATAATTTTCAAAAAAACAAAACAAAACAAAACTCATAGCCAATGGAGTTCAATTATGGTGATCTTTCACTGTACCATGATTCTAGATTTATATTTTTAAAATCTTCCAGACAGGTGTTTGTTTTGTTGTCTCACATCTCTCTGTTTTGGACCTACTAAACTCTAAACTCCATGTCATAGATTTCACACCCAGTGGCACAGAAATAAATGATTTTTACAACTGAAGATGACTCTCACAATAATGGCATATAATTTACACCTTCAAAGAGGAATTTTAATTTCTTATTTTTTAACAGAAGGAAATAGTTGGAACATAAGATGTATGCATTTACTTTTTTCTGCATCTGATATTAAATTAGTGTCTTAATGACATGCAGCACTTTGGATATTGAACAGATGGCCATATAAACATTATCAGACACAATAAATAATGTAATGGTAGTAAAAATGCCCAGACATTATCTGATATTAATGTCATTTTCATTGTCATTCAATTATGTTTTCATATTTTTAACAATGCTGTTAATATTTCATCAACTAACATTTGTTTTTATTGTGACTATTATATAACTATTTAAAATTTAACACAAAATAGATTCAAAATACATAGTTAATTAAGTTTTTAATCTATTTATGGCTGTTCGAGTCTAAGAATTTGACCAAGCAAGAGATGTTCATATTAATAACTAATATAAAACTGAAATATATGAGACATCTGTATTCTAACAGGGAAGAGAAAGAGGGAAAGAACAAAGTAAAATCCATTTACATGTAAGAGAAAACACTAGTGTTATTTAAACAATAGTAATATCCTTGCTTTTTGAAAAATCATTTAGAATAATATATCATGCTTCCTTCTAAATGATGTGAAATATGCAATATGCATATATGTACCCAATCTCTCCTCTTCCTCAAACAACATCACTAATCCTCCAAGGCTCTGTCTCTCTCCAAGTGAACTCAGGTGCAGATTCAGAATACCCCTCACCTTAGTGTTTTAAGCAGCCAATATCAGTCCATGAGAATTGGCACTCAAGTTAAAATCAATTTGTTTTTCTATTTGCTCTTCCACATAGATCATGAGAAGCTGGAAAATTCATACGGAACACTAACATAAATTTAGGAAACAGCCCAAAGTTTGGATGATGGAGTTGTCTACACCCTACAATAGGTAGATTTCTGAGGTTTAAAACTACCCATTAGCCTAGGACATCTAATCTATGAGGATGAGGTATATTCTTTTGCTCAGTGTTTTGTTCAATAAAAACCCATCATTGAAAACATTTAAGAAAATCCATGCCATTATTTCTAACCAGTCTGTGGTAAAACCTGATTAGGTTTTCTAACAAGTAATTTACCTATCTTAGGTGTTATGGGTAGTAGGAAAACAGAAGGTAACTGTCTTTAGAGAGCTTAGAATTTTCTCTTAATGCCAATCAAATGCGAGTCCTTTAAAACATCACTGTTGGGACGCCTGGGTGGCTCAGTTGGTTAAGCAGCTGCCTTCGGCTCAGGTCATAATCCCAGCATCCTGGGATCGAGTCCCACATTGGGCTCCTTGCTCCGCAGGGAGCCTGCTTCTCCCTCTGACTCTGCCTTCCACTCTGTCTGCCTGTGCTCGCTCTCACTCTCTCTCTCTTACAAATAAATAAATAAAATCTTAAAAAACAATAAACAAAAAATAAACATCACTGTAAATAAGACAAACAATATTCTTTCTCATGGATCTTACATTTTAGCTGGGGGCAATACACAACAAACTAACAAATAAATGAGATAGCTTTACATGGGAAAAAGTGCTCCCATGGAAATTCAACAAAATAATGGAACAGAGAGCAAGTGGGGATGGGGTACCATTTGGAAGCCATGGAAGTCCTCTTTGAGAGCTAAGAGATAGATGACAAACAGGAAGGAATTAGGATATAACATTAATGCCAATGCCATTTTCATTCTATTAGGTCTGCTACGTCCGATTTTATCGTTAATGTTATGGTGTAATCACATTCATGGAAAGGAATGAAAGAAAAATCCAGGGAAAGAAAATAATAAATACAAAAGCTGTCAGGAAGGAATAACCTAATTTACACTTTTGCAGAATATGTGATTAATATTAATCAGCATATACAAAAGTTTTCAACCGCCTACAATTTATACACAGAGTGTTT
The DNA here is from genome assembly GCF_964662115.1 of Mustela nivalis. Classification (NCBI taxonomy): domain Eukaryota; kingdom Metazoa; phylum Chordata; class Mammalia; order Carnivora; family Mustelidae; genus Mustela; species Mustela nivalis. The sequence goes on along the minus strand of NC_139035.1, from coordinate 51,613,332 downwards.
ACTTCAGGTAGAACACATTCATGACCAAATGGAGTATAATCCACTGCATATAGATTACTCACGTGTTGCTATTTGTTTTTCTCAATGTAACAATTCAAACCATTATCACTAGGGGTAGATATTGCCTCAGTTAGCACACTCATTTGAGTGTCTATCATAACTATCTCTCCCTTCGTTGGGACAAAATTTTACTTTTTCTCTGGAATGTCGAAAGTTTAAACTCAGTTCAGGGTTATTAAGTAACTCTTAATTGTGCACTATTTTCAGCAAACAAAATGAAAACATTGGAGAAATTTATTTATAATTGCTACAATTATTTTCTGAAGCAGTGGTAGGCAAACCACCGTTTACAGGTCAAGTCTGATCTCTGCCTCTTTTGGTACATAAAATTTAACTGGAACACAATCATGGATGATGTTCATTTACATATTGTCTAAGGCTACTTTGTTGCTGCAACAGAGAGTTGAGCAGTTGCAACAGAGATCACATAGCCTGAACTCTAAAATACTCACTATTTGGTCATCCACAGAAAATGTTTCCAAACACCTTGTAGGAAGTTTTTCAGTAATGTTGGAGGCCATTTATTTTATTATTTTATTTTTATTTTTTTTTCTTTTTTTTATCTTAACATATAATGTATTATTAGCCTCAGAGGTACAGGTCTGTAAATCGTCAGGTTTACACACTTCACAGCACTCACCATAGCACATACCCTCCCCAATGTCCATAACCCCACCACCCTTTCCCTACTCCCCTCTCCCCGTTTGTTTTGTGAGATTTAGAGTCTCTTATGGTTTGTCTCTCTCCCGATCCCATCTTGTTTCATTTATTCTTTTCCTACCCTGCAAACCTCCCACGTTGCATCTCCACTTCCTCATATCAGGGAGATTATATGATAGTTGTCTTTCTCTGATTGACTTATTTTGCTAAGCTTAATATCCTCTAGTTCCATCCACGTCATCACAAATGGCAAGATTTCATTTCTTTTGATGGTTGCATAGTATTCCATTGTATATACATATACCACCTCTTCTTTATCCACTCATCTGTTGATGGATGTCAAGGTTCTTTCCATAGTTTGGCTATTTGTGGACATTGCTGTTATAAACATTCGGGTGCACATGTCCTTTTGGATCACTACATTTGTATCTGTAGGGTAAGTACCCAGTAGTGCAATTGCTGGGCTGTAGGGTAGCTCTATTTTCAACTTTTTGAGGAGCCTCCATGCTGTTTTCCAGAGTGGTTGCACCAGCTTGCATTCCCACCAACAGTGTAGGAGGGGTCCCTTTTCTCTGCATCCTCGCCATCAACTGTCATTTCCTGACTTAATTTCAGCCATTCTGACTGGTGTGAGGTGGTATCTCATTGTGGTTTTGATTTGTATTTCCCTGATGCCGAGCGATGTGGAGCACTTTTTCATGTGTCTGTTGGCCATCTGGATGTCTTCTTTGCAGAAATGTCTGTTCATGTCCTCTGCCCATTTCTTAATTGGATTATTTGTTCTTTGGGTGTTGAGTTTGCTAAGTTCTTTATAGATTTTGGATACTGGCCCTTTATCCGATATGTCATTTGCAAATATCTTCTCCCATTCTGTCAGTTGTCTTTTGGTTTTGTTAACTGTTTCCTTTGCTGTATAAAAACTTTTGATCTTGATGAAGTCCCAGTAGTTCATTTTTGCCCTTGATTCCCTTGCCTTTGACGATGTTCCTAGGAAGAAGTTGCTGCCGCTGGGATCGAAGAGGTTGCTGCCTGTGTTCTGTTGGAGGCCATTTAAAACACCAATGTGTTTTATCAAATTTTAGTGATAATTTCATTTCTGGTTCTTATTTTTATCTGTCCATTCTGTAAATTTCACCTGAGCCAATTTAATTAATTCTAATTTCAGTTCTAGAGAAATATAACTCTTTTTATTTTTTTTAAACATTTCTTTTTGTTTTCTAGACCAAAGTGCTGTTTTCCTCACCAGTGGACCAGTTTTTCTTTTCTCCTTTCTCCTTTTCCTTTTCCTTCCTTCCTTCCTTCTTTCTTCCTTTCCTCTGATTAGAAATACTTCTCTCTCTCTCAATCCTTCCTCTAGAATATTATTATAAAATATTACTTGAATTTATATACACAGTATTCCACAGGTAACATTTTTTAAAAATTTTTTATTTTTTATAAACATATATTTTTATCCCCAGGGGTACAGGTCTGTGAATCACCAGGTTTACACACTTCACAGCACTCACCAAAGCACATACCCTCCCCAATGTCCATAATCCCACCCCCTTCTCCCAAACCCCCTCCCCCCAGCAACCCTCAGTTTGTTTTGTGAGATTAAGAGTCACTTATGGTTTGTCTCCCTCCCAATCCCATCTTGTTTCATTTATTCTTCTCCTACCCACTTAAGCCCCCATGTTGCATCACCACTTCCTCATATCAGGGAGATCATATGATAGTTGTCTTTCTCTGCTTGACTTATTTCGCTAAGCATGATACGCTCTAGTTCCATCCATGTTGTCGCAAATGGCAAGATTTCATTTCTTTTGATGGCTGCATAGTATTCCATTGTGTATATATACCACATCTTCTTGATCCATTCATCTGTGGATGGACATCTAGGTTCTTTCCATAGTTTGGCTATTGTGGACATTGCTGCTATAAACATTTGGGTGCACGTGCCCCTTTGGATCACTACGTTTGTATCTTTAGGGTAAATACCCAATAGTGCAATTGCTGGGTCATAGGGCAGTTCTATTTTCAACATTTTGAGGAACCTCCATGCTGTTTTCCAGAGGGGCTGCATTTTTGCTATCAACATGGAAGAGAAGCTGTCACTAAATAAAAATTATCCTAGTTCTCCTGGCTAGAAACTAGAAACCTTACTAAATTGAGATTCATCCATCCATGGTCAGGACTTGTTACATAGCTCAAAGTGGAATTTGAGTGTGAATTGCTGCATTAAATAATTCCTGAGAACCCGATAAGCAAATGCATATATATTTTTAAATTATTATTATTATTATTTTGAAAACCACATTAAGGGTTTCAACACAGGGAAGACTGATACTTGGGAACAATTGTCAGAATTGGTATTAACATCTTGATTTATCACTGTACTTCAACTCACTAATTACAGAAGCTTGGCCACTTGAAAGTCAGCAAATAGAAGTCAAAATCTTATATATAAGTTTCAAATTATTTCATTTACAAATGGGATGGACTTGGACAAATCATTTACTCCTTCTTTGTTTAAACTCTTTCTGTTATAGTTAAACTTACTTTGCTAATTATTTTAGCTAATTAATACCAAAATGATAGGCACTTCATGGGCTATGATAGGCATATCAGAAGATAAGCATTTTGTGGAAAACATTGAAGGTCAAGAGAATTCCTCCCACTTTTCCTTCCATTTGTGACCTTGAGCACATTATGCTAAATGAGGTAAGTCAGACAGAGAAAAACAAGTACTGTATAATATCACCCATATGTGCAACCTAAAAAAGTCAAACTCATAGAAAATAGTAAAGTGGTGGTTATCAGGGATTAAGGAATGGAGGGATATGTTTGATGTTGTCTAAGGGTACAAACTTGCAATGAATAGTAAATAAAGCATGGACATTTAATGCATAGTATAGTGACTATAGATAATGGTATTGTTCTATAATTGTGTAAAATGACAAATATTTCTACAATAGTAATCATATTATAACATATACATTTATCCAATTAATATGTTGTACACTTTAAATTTACATAATGTTAAATGTCAGATATAGTCCTTAAAAATAGAATTTTGACACACAAGAAAAAATATACTAATTATTTTGCAAGGTATTTACAAATATATTAACAATGTTATAAATGCTTCAATCCAGGTGCAAGCAAAAGGCATAAATGGTCAGTGAAATGAGAAATCACTTATATACAATTGAAAGTTCATGGAATTTGTGTCAGCTATTATAAAATTAATATTTCAATGATAACTAATGATAGTATACAAAGTACTTAGGCTAAAAATAACTTTTTTCATTCATTCATTTATTCAGCAATTATTTACTGAGCAACTTTTTTTATGTAGCTTCCATGCTGGTTCATCCATCAACAGGGGCAAACCAGAGTATATGCTAGTAACTTTAATAGAGTTTGCTATTGAATTGCAGGACTGGTCAATAAAGAAATAAAACCAGAAAGAACAACATGCAATGAGTAGAAATGTAGCTAAGAAAGAAAGTACAGGAGGAAAAAATAAAAAACATGGCAAGTTGGACATAAATCTATTCAAATTATTTTTGGTACATCCCTTATTTTAAGAAAATAATTTTTTTAAAAGATTTTACTTATTCATTTGAGAGAGAGAGTGAGTGAACACAAGCAGGGGAGAAACAGAAGGAGAGGAAGAAAGAGAATCCATGCTGAGGGTGAAGCCCAAGGTGGGGCTCTATCGCAGAATCCTGAGATCATGACCTGATCAGGATCATGACAGCCGCTTAACCACCTGAGCCACCAGGTGTCCCAGAAATTGAATTTCTTCTATTGGCTTTGCTCATCCATTACAAACCTCACCACAGAAACAAAAGTACAATTTTTTTAAATCTTTTGAAAAAAAACAGACCATTCCCTCCACCTCTTGAAATGCATTTGTAATTTATTGACTTATTTATTGCTGGAACTTTTATCTTGTTGATTACTATAGAAGCATTTCTTTTGAAATGGAGAATCACAGTAGTTATTTTAAATTGTGTGTTCCTGACTGTTTTGAAAATTTGAACACTTATTAATTTAAGAGAGAAACATTGCACTCCTATGATGCTCACATGTTGGTGAGATAGCCCTGGACAGTTGTGCATGGCCCTTGCTTTTCCTGGAACAAACATCAGGGTAAGTGATAGAAAAAAGTACACCAATAAACTCAACACAATTCTGAGATGCTTTCAGATAATAGATATAAAATACAGAGATATGAGAGTGATTGAGACATGGTGTGGGCATCATATTTTCGATAGCGAAGGTTCAAGGAAATTATTTCTGAGATGAGAATATAGAAGAGATTTTTTTCCTTTTTTAAAAAAGATTTTATTTATTTGACAGAGAGAGAGACACACACACACAGAGGGAACTCAAGCAGGTAGAGTAGGAGAAGGAGAAGCAGGCTTCCTGCTGAACAGGGAGACCTATGCGGGGCTCAATCCCAGGACTCTAGGATCATGATCTGAGCCAAAGGCAAATGCTTAACAGACTGAGCCACCCAGGATCCCCAGAACAGAGGCTTCAACGGTAAATGAATCTATCTGTGGACAAGTCAGAGGAGACAGTACTCAAATGTAAATCAATCAATCAATCAATAAATAATAATAAAAATTGGGTGAAGATATCAAGATAAGAATCAATTTGATATGTTTTATGGGCACCTGGGTGGCTTAGTTGGTTAAGGTCTGCCTTCAGCTCAGGTCAGGATCCTAGGCTCCTGGGATCGAGTCCCATGTCAAGCTTCTTGTGTCTCTCTCTCCCTCTGCCCCACCTAATAAAGAATGAATTTAAAATGTTTTGCAATGGAGGAGAGGAGTCAAAATGGTTGAACAATAGTGTGTAAAGGAGAAAGTGGCAATGACTGTCACAAGAGAGTCTGCCAAGGGACTGATCATTGCCAGCTCTAGATTCCATGGTAAAAGATTTAAGCTTTATTTTAAATGGCATAATAGGCTATTATAAAGTTTCTAAAACACTTTAGTTGCTTCACACAGAAGATATTTGAGGAGGACAAAAGTAGACACTCTTTAGGAGGTCACTGTATTAGGTAAGGGATGAGGATCTCTTGGATTGAAGCAGTAGTACAACATGCAGAAATATGGAATTTGGGTAGGTTGTTAATAGAGAGTTGGCAGGATATTATCACAGATTGGATGTAAAAGAGAGGGGCACTGGAAGAATTCAATGACTGCTAACGTTATTCTATCACCAAAGGGATAATAATGCCATCTACTGAGAAGCTGAAGATTGTAAACAAACAAACAAACAAACAAACAGGTTTTGATACAGGACATCTGCCTACTTAGAGAACATAGCATTTGGATTTTCAAAGCTAGAATTCACAGATAGAAATGGAGGCAGAAATTATTTGCGACTTAAAAATATATAGGCACTAATAATTAGATTCAAAGATCTACGAGATTGTGAAGATTAAGAAGAGAGAACATCCCAGGAATAAATCTTGAGACATTCCCACATTTTGAGGTTAGAAGAAGAGCAGGGGCCACTTTAAGGAGCAGCAAGAATGTGTGACCAGTAAAGAGGAATGAAGATAAAGAGAGGGTAGTGCCACAGAAATCAAAAGAAAAAGTATTTTTTTTAAAGATTTTATTTATTTATTTGACAGAGAGAGATCACAAGTAGGCAGAGAGACAGGCAGAGAGAGAGGAGGAAGCAGGCTTCCTGCTGAGCAGAGAGCCAGATGCAGGGATTGATCCCAGACCTGAGCCGAAGGCAGAGGCTTTAACCCACTGAGCCACCCAGGTGCCCAAAAAAAAGTATTTTAAGAAGGAAGAAATCAATTGTGTCAAGTATGATCTTCTGAAAGAAGTACCCTCCTTTGGAATGACCCTTGGATTTGGAAACGTGGAGTTTAAGTAACAAAAGTATCAAGGAAGTGAAAGGGACACAAACCTAGTTGGAGAAGGTAGAAGGGTTAATGAGAGGGCAGGAGGAGGAGGAGGCAGGAAATATAGGGGACTCTCTAAAAAATACAAATATCTTAATTTCGGAATCCTGACCTTGCCAATACCTCCCTTTATACATTGTATATAATGTGTGTGTATATATATATATACATATTATATACATATAATGTACATAATGTACATATGATGGATGTTTAGTATACGACTTGCCTTTTTAAAAAATATTTTCTTTCTTTATTTGTCAGAGAGAGAGAGCACCAGCAGGGAGAGGGAGGAGCAAGCTCCCTACGAAGCAAGAAGCCCATGTGGGACTCAATCCCGGGACCCTGGGATCATGACCTGAGCTGAAGGTAGATGCTGAAACGACTGAGCCACCCAGGCATCCCAGCAACTGGCCATTATTTATGAATGTGTTGACTGTAAGCCAGAATTAGTAAGTATCTACTTTTAAATATTGATGGCAGGCAGGGTTAGTTAATTAACCCTAAGGGGAAAGAAAAATGTCACCCCATTTTGGTATGTTCTCTGCTAACATATCTTTCCATCTCGTCATAAGAAGTTTTAGTTCTCAAAGTTTATTTTATAAAGCATGATTAAAAGTACATTAAATAGTTTTCTTAATTTTAGAATTCAATTCCATGGTCATAAGAACATGGAAAAGTATTTAAAAGAGTTACAATGATTCACAATTTATCGAGTATTAAATTAAAATGTGCAAGTTGATATATTAAAGAGAGATTTACACAGTAAGCTTGTAATAGTGCCTGGATCATTGATTCCTTTAGAAGTGATTATGACTTGCATTTATCATGATACTCAGAACATGAAATGCAAAAGCTAGAAATACAGTTTTCAAATATAAATAAAAATAGAACATTGATTGTAAGTGATATAAGTACTCCTCAAGTGTTTAAGGAGATTTATAACTTTGAAATACAAATTCATAGAAGTCTCTATTAGCTGTATGATTTGTACTAATCCTATCAATTTCAGCTTTTTAAAATAATCAGAATTATGGTACTGTGCTTTATTTCATTAGCATTGTAGCGGAAGAACTGCATATAACCTTTTTTAATATCACAGAAGAATGGATTTATGGCGTGATTACAGCTGTTTTCAAATCAAACATTTCACTTTAATATTTGTAGTAAAAAAAAAAAAGAAAAAAAGGAATTCCTCTTTGCCTTTGATAGATTTCCCATCCTGCTCTATCTACAAAATAAATCATCGATGTTTTGGTATTGAAACCCTCTAAAAAGTAATCCAGAGCATTTGAAAAATGTTAGCATAATGTTACTAATTTGTTTTTCTTCCTATTAATGACAAAAGCTTCGTAATGATTGTGTAATATACACCCTAGACTACAACCTGTGAATAGAGTTTAAGCCTTATAAATTATCCTGCTTCTTTTATGCCAGTGTAGTTAAGAAATCCCCAACATGTCCATTATAAATCTTTATCTTTGGGTTTTTTTATGCCATAAAATTGTGTTCAAACAGTTTAAAAGGTTACAGTTTGGGAAAATACACCTTTTAAGAACATAGAGAAAAAGATTTCAAAGAGATCATTTTTTATATATGGCCTCACTATTAACAGGTTTTTATTTATTTAACTATTTAAATAAAATATTGAAAACAGTATTAAAATATATGTTGTCAAAAACTGTGAAATGTCTTTGGGTATACCCTTCTTACACAGTGTATGTCAGGAACATGAATCTGGGTCAGAGTAGAGTTTAATATACTTATAGCACAATTAATAGTCAAAGTAACATTGCAATATATGTTTTCCCATTCTGGCAATCTGGAAGACCAATATTATGAAAACCAGATGGATAAATTTCCTACACTCATGGTGGGTTCACTCCATAGGTGAGGGCTGGACTGAACTCTGACCACATAGGCAGAATTCCCTATGTTTGTAAAGGGAAGAGATCATTTTCTCCCTTCCTTTTCAGAGAAAGTTTTATTGGAAAGGAAATTAATGCCCTAAACTACTTGCCTATCTGGGAGTGTAAACTTTGGCTCTTGGAGAGATAGGAAAAATCTTTATTGGATGGGAGCAATATCTCAACCACTAGGCTGCAGATCTAGTCCTCATAGTATATGAAAAGTCAAATATTTCTAGAGGCAGAGAAAGCAAACATTCTTAATCTTTCTACAGAGTATACATTTTCATTACTCAGGAGACAGATGCTTTTATAAGAACACTGAGAAAGCCAAGAAAGGTTATTTCCCCACATATATAAATCATAAAATTTTATCTTAATGATTATTTTGTAATAGCAAAAATTGTGCCCAAATTTTAAAGGCAGCCTCAATATTTTTTCAATAAAAATTGATTATTTTAAACATACATTATTATTCTAAATGCATGGTATAGCAAGTATGCATGTTATATGATTTTTCTTGGTTTAATTTCATTTATAAATAGTTATAGAAGAGAATTTTCATTTTAAGCAACAAATATTAATTTTAATTTTACTACCATTCAGTTAGATGCAAACTAATCTATTTATTTTTAATATACACTTGATGGAGGTATAACTGATAATCAAAGAACCACACATATTTAATATATGCAATCTGATGATTTTAGAGATATGCAAGCATCTGTAAACATGGTCATCCCAGGCAAGGTAATGGACAAATTTGACATTTCCAGAGTTTCCTTGTTTTCCTTTTATTTATTTATTTTTTGGTGGTAAGAGTACCTAATACGAGATCTTAAAGTCTAGTTTCAGTTATGCTAGATGAATAAGTTCTAGAGATCTGCTGTGCAATGTAGTGTCTATAGATAAGGCTATGGTATGGTGTATTTAGTATTTAATTTAGAAAGTACTACTTATTTTACATTGGCATAAATAAATAGATATAAAAAAGCATTGCACTTATGTGTACACAATATTTCCTTGAAGATTTCTTTAGAAAGAAATAAAACAATGCTCACAACCAGTGGTAGAAATAAATATATTATATGAAAGTAGATATATATACAAACAGCATAATCATTTTATTCCAATTCTTCCTATTGTGTATTATCATTCTATATCTACATTTAAGTCTATGTCTACATTAAGACAAGGTATGGTCATTATGTCCTATTCAATATATATTCCATTTTGTTCCAACATAGGTAGTAGAGACAGCATGTCTAGAGTTAGCAACTAGGATGTTGAGGTCCTGATTCACCAGGCTTTCTGATTCTGCAACAATTTGCACTGGGCAGAGGCAACAGTTACTTTTTAGCTTCATTCTTAGCTGTTGATTGAAAGTTTTTAATTAATATATAGACAACAGACATTTTTAAGCCTCTCATATGACTCCTTGATCTATGCGTGCCATTTATTGAATCTCCTCTTACATCAACTCAATTTCATTTGCCTTAACTAAGAACTCTATGTACTATAAGCACCAGTTTGTACTGCCTGAGGGGAATACAGTGACTTATATTAATTTTTGAAGAATGGCATATTTTAGCAAATGTATGGTGAAGGCAGATATGTCATGTGTAAAATTACTAGAGTGTAATTTTTGAGAAATAACAGTTCACTCTCATAGAGTGTGATTCTGGACAGGGTGCTAATTCTCTCTCATCTCGTTACAAGAATATTCTTTTCATTGCAAGTTATATTCCAAGTGGAAATACATATTCTAGACACTGGCCAAATACTGATCTTCTGTTCTAGATAGGCTTCAATGGATTGAATTAGAAGTCAAGACATTCTTATATACATTTTTAAGGAATCTCAAGGCATTATTTTATATAAACTGATCTAACCACAGAAGAAATCAGAGGACCCCAGGCAGTTCATTGAGATAACATGATTCTTGTTATTTCAAGGATTTGACCTAATGTTGTACTTTTCTGCTCAGAACTGCTTTGACAAACACTTGGGAATCATGTCAAAATATTTGAAGATTATGAGGAAAAAGAGAAGATAAAGATTTGAACTTTGTCTTTCTAGTTGTCTCTTTTCCTCTTATACTTGGTGAATATAATTCAAAGAAATAAAATTAAATCGTATTATTAAAAGATTCTGTTTATTTTTCAGATTATAAAAATGATAAATATTATTTATAGGAAAATTAGAAAAATTAATCATATTAAATTTAGAAAATATGTAAAAGCCCCAAAAGAAAATTAATCAGCTACACCGTAACTACCTAAAAGCATCCATTATTAAAAAGATTGCCCTATATATCTATCTCAAATGTACAGACATATGTAAATATATAAATATTAGATATATTTATACATATACTTAATTTGTATATATACATATATAATCTACACTCAGATTATATAACATAATACTGAACTCTATTTGATTATAGCATGACAAAATTGATAACATAATTGTATAATACATTTCATGAAACACTTTCATTTATTTCATCAAAATATTATTTAATTAATTTCTGTGGGTACATACAAATAAATTTAAGTAAATATATTCCATTACTAAATACTTTTCTACCTATGGAATTTTATACAATTAGAAAGTGTTTTTCTTATTTCTTATTTTTGTTATAAAAAATAACACTGAGATGAGCATTCTTTTACTTAACTAATTACCTGGAACTTAAATTATTTTCTTATTTCAAATATTTATAGTTCCTTTATCCAGCGATCTGTATTCTATAAGAAACATTGATAAGTATTGTAACATTGCACTCCAGACAGGTTAAAGTGGTTTACTCTGCTAACATTGGGCTATAAACATGGACATTTATTATACCCTCGTGAACACTGCATCTTATTTGCTAAAACATTTCCTTCATTTGGTAGTTAAAAATGCCATTTAATTTGTGCTACACTAATGTAACAATGGATGTCATTCTATGTATACTGTAATATGTTTTTATCAGTGGTAATTTGAACGTTTTTTCCCATATTATTGCCCATTGCAGTTTTTTTGTGGATTTTCTTATCATGAACTTCCAAATAGAAAAATCAGAGTACATTGTTTTTCATAAACTCCTAGAGCATTAATATTGTCTGTCATATCTGTGGAAAAGTCTTTATCAATTTGTTCACATTATTTCACTTGTCATAAAATTTTGATGTAAATTTGAAAAAAAATATAGTAAAAATATAGTGTAGTTATTTGTGATTTACTTTAATTGCTGATGTGTATGAGTTCCATCTTGTTCCTGAGATCAGACGCATTTTCTATCCACATTCATTACTTATATAACTCATGTTAACAGTGGCTGGGAATCAACATGGTATGTCTATATTTAAATACTTTTCCCTTTTTTCTTTTTAGCAAATTTTAAATAATCCTTTTTAAAATAATTTGTGGTACTAGTAGTTTTCTACAAAAATTGTATAGGCTTAAGGTTTTCCTTCACCCCTCACATATCTCTTTCTTTTATTAAATTGTCCATTGTTTTAAGATCCAACTATTTACATAAAGTAGATTTATAACATGTTTTAAAATATGCCAAGGCAAATTCTCTTTGTTTTCTTTGACTTTAAAAATCTTTTGGCTATTCTTTTCCTGAGTATTATAGCAGACATTTTTTTAACTTTTTTTATGTTCTCAAAATAATATTATGAATTCTATTGAAAATAAGTATCTATAAGTTCTGAAAGAATGACAAGATTCTTTAAAGAATCTTTCTATTCAAAAATAAGATAATTCCCTTATATCTATGTTGTTTTTTTGTAAACCCATGTATGATTTAGTCGTATGTCTTTCATCACTCTTAAATAATAATTCATAGTACTGATTATATATAGCATCCAAGAAGACCATTGATAGTGGAATGTGAATTTTGATTCTGAGCACCTTTCTGAATACTGATTAGTTCCTCTTGTTTTTCAGTTCCTCTGACGGGCAGCTATTTTTTGGGGGAATACTAATGGACAATATCAACTGTTAATAATCATGCTAATAACAGGGATGCCTGAGTGGCTCAGTTGGTTAAGCAGCTGCTTTCGGCTCAGGTCATGATCCCAGCGTCCTGGGATCGAGTCCCACATTGGGCTCCTTGCTCAGCAGGGAGCCTGCTTCTCCCTCTGCCTCTGCCTGACATTCTGTCTGCCTGTGCTCACTCTCTCCCCCTCTCTCTCTGATAAATAAATAAATTCTTTAAAAAAAATGATAATGCTAATAACAGCTTCAACTTTCACATATAGACACATTTATATATTTTTCTCTTTTTTTTCATCTTATTGGTATAATTTACCTTGTGAGAATAGGTAAAAGTGATGTTTCTTATGTTGTTAATAAGAAATACTATATTAGTATTCTTCATATTGTTCAGAAATATTACAGTTTACAAGTTTTAAATCAGAAATAGGTTTCTAGGTTTCTTCTAACTGAAGAATGATACTGTTTCTTTAAAGTGTTCTAATTGTTTAGTTCTATTTCTTATGTTTCCATTAACATTCTTTCTCTCTCTCTGTATCTATCCTAACAAATCATATGTATTTTTCTTTTTTTTTAAAGATTTTTAAAGTTTCTTTTAGAGAGAGAAGATGAGCAGGAGGAGAGGCAAAGAGAGAAGGGGAGAAGGAGAGAATCTCAAGTAGATTCTGCACTGAACACAGAGCCCAAAGAAGGGCTGACCTTGAGACCAGAGATCATGACCTGAGATGAAATCAAGAGTCAATTGCTCAACAGACTGAGCCTCCCAGGCCATACTAAACCCACAGGACATTTGTTCTGTAAGTTTTGATCCTTGGTGTTTTCTTTCTGACCAACCTCACCTCATTAGGATTAATCATTATTCATATTTTGGGTTGATACTTACTTCAGGGAAGATGCCTCTCATATTCTATATCTCTGCCTTAGAACATCATGTATCTCTTCTCTCTATGTACCCTAGTACATAGGGTAGTTATGTGCTATTCAGGTATGTGCTGTTTTGCGATTTCACATTTAAATGTGTTAGTTTTTTAATATATGTCTCCCTCCATCAACCACAAGATGCTTAACCTCGTATTTCTAAAGGCTTTTACTCATTATTTTGTCCTCAGAGACTAGCACAATGTTTGGTCCTTGGGGGCCTCCTCCTTCCTGGGGCCCAGTATAAACCAGATATGACCCACATCAGAGGAAAGGTCACTGGCTCCTGATGCTGTAACGGGGACCCCCACTCCAACCTTCTTCTCTACCTTCCTTTTTCCCTTCCCTCAATAGACTTTTTTTTTCCCTAATGTAATGTCCAATGATTCATTAGTTGCATATAACACCCAGTGCTCATCTCATCACATGTCCTTAGTGGACTTTTTATGCCAACAGTGCTGTTTACATTTTATTCCCTTTTTTTATCCTTTTTCACAGAGAAATGGAAGTCTACAAATTTAAAAATGTGTATTAATTAAATAAAACAATGATAAAAATCATATTGGCTAACTTGCAAAAATCCCATGGTTGTAATTCATAAGCAATGTGATAATAATTTCATGTCACACTTCTTTCTTTCCTGTATATCCACCATTACATTTTCTTCTGATTATCTCATACTGACAGCAACCACTGCCAATGGCAATGGCTGCAAACAAGAAGGACTTACTTAGCAAGACTACATATTTATATATATATACTGGTAATAATATATAACTGAATGCATAACAAATCGGGAGAAGGGAAAACTTAAAAGCATAATTTTAATCAATAAACATATAAGGAATAATGGAAATAGAAAATCATCTTTAGGTAGACATTAGTATAAATGAGCATTGCAAGTAAGAAACAATGACAGATATATCACGGTCTTAAAGTATCTACTCATATTCACCTACTCTTGTTCATTAAAGGAAGATTAGTAACTCTATAGAGCAGAAGCTTGTCAGACAGCACATTTATCCAGTGATCAAAGCTAACAACACCAGTAAGATAGACACTCTGTACCTCTGCATGGGATTCACAGAGAAGAAGCTCCACATCATTTGTTTCATTCTTGCTAGAAATGCACAAGCTCAATTTAATCATGAGACAACATCAGACACATCGCACCTAAGAGGCCCTGAGGGGCATTCTACAAAATATCTGGTCAGTATTCTTCAAAAATGTCAGGATCATAAAGAGAAAAACTGTCACAGATTAGAGGAGACTAAGATGACATGACAACTAAATGCATTGTGGGTCCCAGATTGAATTCTGGACCAGAAAAAGACAGCAAGGAGAAACCAGTGAAATTGAAATGAGTCCTATAGTGAATTAATGATGCTGTATCAATGTAAGTCTCCAGATTTCCATTATTATACTTTGGCTATGTAAGACATTACCATTAGGAGAAGTGTGGGGAAGAGAAAATGCTTTCTATCTGCAACTCTTCTAAAAGTCAAAATTATTTCAAAAAGTTTTAGTAATTTTATTCGTAATGACAATAATAGGTAGTACCTATGAGATTTGCTAAATTCCATGACAGTTTTGTGTATTTCTTCAACATTAACCATTTCATCTTAAGAAATTTATTAGGTGGCTACTATTGTTTTTTAAAGATTTGATTTATTTATTTATTTGATAGGCAGAGATCACAAGTAGGCAGAGAGGCAGGCAGAGAGAGAGAGGGAGGGAGAAGCAGGCTCCCTGCTGAGCAGAGAGTGCGATGTGGGACTCAATTCCAAGACCCTGAGATCATGACCTGAGCCAAAGGCAGAAGCTTTAACCCACTGATCCACCCAGGTGCCCCTAGGTGGCTACTATTTTTAACTGTACTTAAAATTTGAAGAAATTTGGGTGCCTCGTTGGTTCCATCAGTTCAATCTGACTTTTGATTTCATCTTAGATCTTGATCTCAGGGTCATGAGTTCAAAACCAGTGTTAGGGTCTATTGTGTGCTTAACATCTACTTAGAAAAAAAAAAATAAGAAATAGGTACAAAGTAATAAATAAATACAGCCAGTGACATAAAGCAATATTTCTAACAGAAGCAAACAGTTGATCTTTCACATTTGTGCTCCTTAGCTACTCTAGCGTGTTTGCCAATAATTTATTTTCTCATGTTACTATGCTTAATATGTTGATTACATCTAATTGAAAATTTTGAAATTTTGAATATTTTTAGATTTACCATATTTTTGATAAACTTTATATTCAGAGCAGTTTTATATTTACAGAAAAAAAATTTAGAAGATAGTGCCGAGATTTCCCATATATCCTACCCAGTTTTCACTATTTTAACATCTTTTAATATTAGTATATTTGTCACATTTAACAATATAATAGTGATACATTATTAACTAAAATCTATATATATGTATTTTTTATGATTTATTTTTTTGTTTTACAGAGACAGTGAGCATGTGTGAGTGGGGGGAGGGGCAGTGAGAGAGGCGGGGAGAGGATCTCAAGGATACTCTCCTGAACATGGAGCCTAGTACAGGGTTTAAGCTCATGGCCCTGAGAAGATGCCCTAAGCCAAAAATCAAGTGTTGGACACAAAACTGGCTAAGCTACCCAGGCTCCCCTAAAATTTATATTTTAATTGGCTTCCTTTAGTTTATACCTAAGATCCTTTTTCTATACTAGGAGCTAGTCCTATATTTAGTAGTCATGACTGTTCGTGACTTCTCTTGACTAGGACAATTTCTCACATTGTTCTTGTTTCTCATGACTGTGATAGTTTGAGAAGAATATGAAAAACATTGTTCTTGTTTTTCATGACTGTGATAGTTTGAGAAGTTTAAGGTATAATCCAAGGATCTTGGATTCACTTCTCTCAGGTACATTACAGAATGTCCCTCAACTAGAATTTATCTATTTTTCCCCCTTTATAATGAGATTGTGGTTATTGGTTCTGGGCCTCTGTCATGTCATATAGTAGGCACATACTGTTGACATGACTCATCAGGGTAGAGACAGATTCCATGACCTGACTGAGAAAGCATTTGTCCGATTTCTCCACTATAAAGCTTCTCTTCTTATACCTCTCTTTTTTACACTCTACTCTTTGGAATTGAGTCATTATGCACAGCTCATATTTGAGGAGTGTTGAGTCATGTTGTATCTCCTGGAGGAGACCTACATTTTTTAGACTTCTTCTGCATATGAGATTTGTCTCTTTCCCACTATTTATCTATCTGTCATCTATCTACTATCTATCTATCATCTATCTATCTTTTGTCAACAGGATAGATTCACAAGTGTTTCTTAACTTTCCCCTCCAGTTCACAAGCATGACATGCAAACTAGAGTAGAGCAGACAGGAGGTCAGAGAAATATACTTCCAACCAGTGGAATAAGGTTCTGGTAACACTTTTGCCCCCAGAGAGTAGGTCTCTGTTAGGAAGAGTGCTCTGGGTATATTTTACAATTGTAACTTTTTCTTTCCCTTTGCCATGAGGGGAAATTTCTTGGCTCTTCACTGTGAGAACTTCCTTGGTTCCTGGATGTAAAATCCAGTAATATCCAGTGGGCAGTAAAGATCCCAGGGCTTTCTTAGTGTCAAGGGAGTCCACACTCAGCCTTCAGGGATTTTTCAACATCACCATTTAAGTATTCCTTCCAGCTTAGTGTTTCAGTGGCCTTTGTTCCACTTTAACAGGTATCAGTTGTGACTTTCTGGATTCACCTGTCTCTCCAGATTTCAGGAACTTTGTCCTGGGACCTTAGTTCCTTAATGGTTCCAAGAAAAGTCATTGATTTTCAGTTCATTCAACTTGCTTCTTGTTATAAGGGCAGGAGTAATAACACCTATGGTTTTTTCATGTGAGCGATAAAACATAAAATCAGACTTTCCTTTTTCCCATCCTTTTTTTCATGAACATATTAATCTTTCTTAACTTTTAACCACTCATTTGCCCTCTCTTCTATTAAAGATAAAGAAAATTAAATGAACATTTTCAACATATTGTTGTTAATAAAACACACAACTTCTTAATGTGCTATTTTATTTCTACATTAGTCCCACATCTAAGTAGCACATGGTAAGTACATCCTCCAAACAAGTGATAGATGGAATTTGACGTAACATAAGTTTACTTTTAAAATACTTCTGTGTGGGCACCTGGGTGGCTCAGTGGGTTAAGCCTCTACCTTCGGCTCAGGTCATGATCTCAGGGTCCTGGGATTGAGCCCCGCATAGGGCTCTCTGCTCAGCAGGGAGCCTGCTTCTCCTCTCTCTCTGCCTGCCTCTCTGCCTACTTGTGATCTCTCTTTCTGTCAAATAAAAAGTAAAATCTTTAAAAAAATACTGATGTGTGTGTTGTACTTTTTTCATCACTCTGCACAATGAACTCATCATTTATGCATCAGTGTCCTTTTCCTATGATATGACCAATCCTATAAATTAACTGATTAAAGACAAAGTATTCTGAAACTAGTCACCATACAATTCATTAAGCGAACAACAACTTTGTGTTGCTATTTGTTGACAACATTTTATACAGGCCTAAGGTCATTTCTGTGACTACAGGTCTACTTTAGAGAGCCTCATTGTTTTTCTCACATAAAACACAGCTATAATATAATCATTAATTATTGTTTATTTCAGGTTATTTCCAACCAAGTGAAAGAACTTATGAATCAAAATGAAGGCATACTCTTTCACATAATTTATGTGAAAATAAGATTTTCACATAAATATTTCTATCTTTTATCATTATCATTTGCACAGCTAATTTGCAAAACTTTTTTTTAAAACTAAATTTGTAAAATCTTCCCAAAGGAAATTTTCCCAAAGTATTCAGCCTTCAAGAGATCACTTTCTTTTATTCCCATATTTCTTTGGTGATATTGAAGTGCAGCAACTTGTATATCTGACATACAGAATTTTGTGAATAAATGACACCAATACAAGGGAAACAAAAATTTAATTGAAGAAGAAAGAGGATGGTATACAGTGTAGCTTAGGTAGTACAAGAAACAACATTCTGAATCCTTTGTATCTCTGCACCAGTTTACATGGTGTGGGAATGGAGAGGGAATGAATAGTAATTGTTTATTACATGAGTTAGTTAAATAAACAATGTTAAAATATATTCTGCATTTTTCTCTAACAATTCCTGTAACATCATCCTTTTATGCCCGGGTAGGAAACTTAAGAAGTTGACAAGTAACAACTATTCTTTTTTCCATTTTAAGAATATTATTTTAAAAAGAGATGTGTGAGATCAGTGAAGCATTAAATATCAGAAAGAAACAGATTGGGGCACATGCCTTCCCCTTGGGTCATGATCTCAAGGTCCTGATATCCAGTCCTGTATCTGGCTCCCTGCTCAGTGGGGTGTCTGCTTCTCTCTCTCTCTCTGCCTCTGTCTCTCACTTGTGCTTTCTTTCTCAAATAATTAAATGAAATCTTAAAAAAAAATAAATAAAAGATTCTTACCACCAAATAGATACTGTCCTATGCTGGTAATTCATTACAAAATACATTTTAAACACAAAACCAAATAAAGTCAACATATATTACTATTTAAATACTATTAAGCTTTAAATAATTTAATAATAATAATATAATAATAATAAAATAATAAAATAAAATAATAAAAATAATAATAATTATGAATAAACAAGCTTTTATGTGAGTTGTGCTTAAATACATTTTACATATAAATAAAGACAAAATTTGAAGTAGACCAGTTTTTCTAAAAGAGCTCTAAAATTATTTCTCATTTTGAAAATATAAAATAATTATAAATTTTTTTTTTACTTTCTTAACATAGAGAAGCAATTACATGAGATTGAATAACAGGATCTTTAGAAATAATTTTAATTGGGAGCTCATATAATACGAAGAAATTCAGGGAATATGTGAATTATTATGTTTGAAGACATTAAAACGGATAAGAAGAAAGGTTAAAGTAACTTCTCATCTTGGTACATTTGGCAAAACATCTAACAGATGTTACCCGACTTGCAGTTTCCAATTAGAATTTTTAAACACACTTAAAGAGGATAACCAGTTTTGTTTTTAATTAGTTAGAAAGCCATTATTTTGGTTGAGTTGGTTTGTTTTATAAAACTTTAAAGGGAAGTCATTTTGTGTTGTAGGCTAAAGCAACTCCTGTGTCATTAGTGGTTCTGTTCTAGTTTTAATGATCTGAAAGGCATTTTCTGCTCAGACTTCTGTTACTTCCTCTGTTTCCCATTGCTCCCTGCCCTACTTCACCCAACCAAAACCAACCCCATCCTGGCCCGGAGGAAACAATGGTTGATTATTTTGCCTAAAGCAATTGTGTATCTCTTATACAAATGGTCCTTAACTTACAGAGCCTTGACTTACAATTTTTTGACTTTATGATGGGGCAGAAGCTATATCCATTCAATAGGATGCCGACTTCCAGTTTTGAATTTTGATCTTTTCTTAGGCTAGTGATATGCAGCGTGACTGTCTTTCAATTCTGGGCAGCTCCCAGTCAGCCATGCTATGATGAGGGTAAACAATCGATACCACCATTCTTTACCCATACACACACTTTGGTTTTCACTTTCAGTATAGTTTTCAATAAATTACATGAGATATTCAACACCTTACTACAAACTAGGTTTTGTGTTAGATGATTTTGCTCAACTGTTGGCTTATAGCAGTGTCTGAACACATTTAAGGTAGGTTAAACTATGCTCTGTAGCTTAGGTGTATTAAATGCATTTTCAACTTAATGATACTGTAAAATTACAGTGGGATTATTGAAATATAACCCCATCATAAGTCAAGGAAGATTTATTCTTGTGTCCTTAAATACTAGTTTCATTGCCCTAAATAATTTATTTCTGCCTAACCCCATCCAATCCATACCTCTTTTTAGCTTCAAGTTAGAAGTTGTCTTGCTAAGGAAAAACTGGTATCTTCCAAATGTTTGTTTATGGACACGTTAGGTGTTAGATAGAGTTACCTTTGAAAAGAATTGTGTTTCTCATCTGAGGCCCGTTTTTACCAAGTAAGGGTATTCTGTTTCTCAAACCAAAACAAATAAAAAAACCTCTTCCTTCTCTGATTTATATATTTTTTCTTACTCCTCTGCCCAAATACATCTGTTTTTAGTCCTTTGAACATTTTCAAAGCAAGTACAGCTCCATAGTATCTTGAGAAACACTAATCAAGAAAAATTATTCTCTCAATCTGAGTCACCTCTCACCAGACCACTTTGTTTTTTCTTGCCCATAGGGAAAAAACTATACTTTACTACAGTCAAGTTTCATTTAGAAATTTATCCAAAGATGTACAGCTATTGAGTAAGGAGTAGACTGTAAGGGTAAATATGAATCAAAAAAGAAAGTTTCTGTTAACAAGAAGGAAAAGAAACTCATCCTACACCTTATCTTAGATCATTTACTTTAGAAAATTTTTAAGTTCTTTCTCTCTCTTAAATGTATGTAATTTTTTAAAAGCTAAATAAGCCTTTTGCCAGCTTTAAGAACCAGAGAACCGTTTCTTTGAAATTCAGCCATCAGTGAAGATGGAGCTCCCATCTTCCAGTTTCTTCTAGGGAGTAGAACCCTAAGTTTGATACGGGCCTCACTCGTAAACTACTTCCAGTCATAAAGACGTGATAAGCTTATTTATCCTTTGCGTCAAGCTACTTAGCTAATACAGATGATCAGTCCCATTGCCAGCTGAATGTAGAATGAAGTGCATTTGCTGCTGTCATGTCCTCCAAAATTAGGTATTGTTTATCTTAAGGACATGTATGTAATGTGTTGTATGAGCATGACTACATGAAAGGGTGAGATTTCTTTGTTTTCGCAGTCTGTTGGGGGGTGGCTGTGATGTTTATCACATTCAGCACTGATGCTTATTCAATTATAATTTTTTTTTCTTTCTCTCCTACTATTGTGGAAAGGTTTTAGTGGGTTGGGAAGAGATAAGTTTTTAGCTATATTTTGCCAATAGCATTCAGTATCGATGTCCACCATGTTAAACTTGATCTAAGCCGTGCGCTTTCCAAAAGCAGAAACTGTAAAGAAATCTTCTCCCCCTTTTGTGTTCTCAGAAAGGGCTGATTAAGAACCACCAAATGTTCGGAAACAAGTCCTGGCTCTGGCTTTCCTCTTCACTCTCCTGACGCTCATGGACAGCTCCCTTGCTTCACTATTGCTATAAAAATGACCTTAGACCCTCTTCCTCTTCTTTGACACATTCTTTGTCAATAAATGTTCTCCCTTTTGTAAACTTGAATAAGATCATCTTCTTAATTGTCTTGTGCATACTACATTTAACAATGCTCTTGTTTTACCAACCTATTGGGTAGTTGTGGGGTTTTGGTTGTTCTTGCTGTTTTCACTTTGCCAATTTATTTTTCTTTAGCTCACTGAGTATTGGCAATTGAATGCCACAGTGATTTCTTGTCTTTCTCTTTCAGACGTATTACTGAAACCCAAGTCTGACTGCCTGTCGCTCGAAAGGCCAATACTCAAGAGAGAAGTTTTGATTGGAAAGGAATATGAGTTTTATTTAGGAGCCCGGACACCTGGGGAGAAGGCAGACTCTTTTCCAAAGGCCAGCTCTGAGGTTTCTGTCTGGCTGAGAGATTTTTAAAAGGGTTTCATCAGTTAAGGCACTGCAGTGGTCTGTGACATTTCTTGATTATGTGTAGACTCGAAGATGCCAACTACAGTCATCTTGGCTCTCCGAGGTTGTGTAAGAAGGTCTGGTTCCTTGGTACCTGGGGCTTGTGGGACAGTACTCTGTTCTTTCTGCTGAGGGCAAGGTCTACAGATACACAAAGGGAGGTCACTAAAGTTGTTTATGACCTTGAAAATAAAAAAAAAAGTTTTGCTAAAAGATTGCTGGTCTTATCAGAAAGCTGAGGCAGCTTATACAGACTTGCTGGCCTCTGTGGTCCTTTACTCCCCAAGGTTCGTGGTTTGCAGATTTCAAAATAAATTAGTTCTGTTACAGATCAAGGATCTTAAGTCAGCAGGCAAGGAATGTGTTAACTTGAACCAAGTTAACCCATCTGATAACAGATGTCTGTATTAACTATTGGATTGTCTACTAGGCAGGTCTGAAAGGCGGTGTTCATGTAATATTTAACCAACACGTTTAAACTTAACTCATTATCGTGACTTTTTTTTTTATCTCGACTCTTTCTTTCTATTGTGAAGATAAGTGAAGACCACTCAAATGAGAACAAGCAAAGTCTATTTATTCAGAGCTTGCCCTAGCAATAGTACTCCACCTGTGCTTGGTGGAGGCGTAAGACATAGAGGAGCATGAGAGCTTTATAGTGGAAGAAAGGGAAGGCTGCAGGTTCGCTCTGACTGGAGGCTGATGGTCCTGGAAAGCTGGAGGGAAGATAACTACAAGCAACATGTTCTCTTTGATTTTCTAAAGGAGCATATTTGACTTTCTTCAGTTGGTCCTAAATTGGGAGAAAATATAGGGGAGCTGTCAGTTACTGATCAAGTCCTGACGATCTGGGGCCAGTTGCTACAGAGCTTGTGGTTTGGTTTTACTGCACTGGTTGCTGCAAAATGTTAGGTCAAAATTCTATTTTTTTTTTAAGATGTATTTATTTATTTGAGAGAAAGAGAGAGAACTGGGGTGCCATGGGGGGGGGTGGGCAAAGGAAGAGAGAGAGATTCGCAAGTAGACTAGAGAACCCATTGCCAGGCTCAATCTCAGGATCCTGAGATCATGACCTGACCTAAAATCAAGAGTCAGATGCTTAACCAAGTGAGCCACTCAGGTGCCCAGAAGTTCTATTTTTATATGTACTCTGGTTGTTGCCTGTTTGCATAGTGTCTCTCACTGTTAATGTCATTGCCATTCTCTCTGTCATCCAGGCTCATTGAGTATTTCATTAGTTTTTGTTACCTCTCAGTTTTCTTATCAACTTTACTTTTTAAAACATTCTCATCTTTATCGATTATATAGTTCTGAACTAGGACATCCCAGACTCTTCCCATGGCTACATCTTTAATTCAGGTCTTTGATTTCTTTCTCTAGGAAATGTACCAGTGTTCTCTGTGTACTCTGCTTTAGGATTTTTTCTCAGCATTCTATTCTCTATACTACTTTTATATAAAGACAAATTATTTTGATTAAATTGTCTCCTCCACCGAAAAGTCCTTCATCCTTCCTATGGCAGAGCTGTCAATTTTGTCCATATTCAGCCCAGTAGTCTTCCTTGTAGGTGTCATAAACTCAATAAATGGCATTTATTGGATGAACAATTGAATAAAATGAATTAACTCTATATAATTCTCCTTTTTCTCCCCCCATCAGCTTTTTTGTCAATTTCAAAGCTTTTATTTAATAGAACATGAGTCTATTTGAAATTTTAACTTTTTAACTGATAGTTTTTTCCCAAAGATTTGTCTTTTACTCAGTTTATGACAGTTACATTTTTAGAAGTAATTCTAAATAAATAAAATAGTTCCTCAAAATAGTCAAGTGGATAATACTTAGACTAATGTTGGTAATACCTATGTCCCATTGCCTGGATTTCTGGAGCCCCAGGTAGTCACTCTGAGGCATTTCTCTGGGGCTGTCAGTCATCCCAGTGCCAATGAGCAGAGAGTCCTGCTGTTGTCATGATAAAGAAATGGCAGCTACCATGCTGTCTGTACTTACTAGCATCGTAGAGCTATACCTTCACCCCAGAAGCGTTGCATTTAACAAATTACACTTACAATACTTTTGATCCTATTATAATTTTCTCTCTCTGTCTTTCTCTTTCTGTTTGTTTGTTTTGTTTTGTTTTTATTTTTGTTTTTTTAAGTAAATTCAGTAGGGGGCCTCCAAAATACCTACTTTTTTTTTTTTTTTAAAGATTTCATTCACTTATTTCACAGAGAGATCTATCACAAACAGGCATAGAGGAAGACAGAGAGAGAAGGAGAAGCAGGCTGTCTGCTGAGCAGAGAGCCCGAATGCTGGGCTTGATCCAAGGATCTTGAGATCATGACCTGAGCCGAAGGCAGAGGCTTAACCCAGTGAGCCACCCAGGTGCCCCACAAAGTACTTACTTTAACTTAGAAAATGAGAGAGTATGTTCAGCCTTTTCACAAGTTGTGTAACACTTTGGTTTTTACTTTGGCCTAAAGTTGTTAAAAAGGAGACAATAGGCCCCAAATAGAGTTATTTGTGTTAACCTCCCCATCAACAAATCAAGACTTACTACCTAACTTAATTGCAGTTTCAGCCTCTCCCAGCAATGTAACCATCAACAGTCAACCTGGAATTACCTGTTTGAACAAGCAAGGAAATCTGCCTGGGAGACACCATCCCCACTTAGGATGGAGGCTTGCCTGAAACAATACACTCTTTCTTAATAAACTTCCTTTTGTCCACCTCCTTTCTGACTTTAAAAAGCATTCCTGGGTATACTGGGTGTGGTGCATAAACAATGAATCTTGGAACACTGAAAAAAAATTAAATTAAATTAAATTAAAAATAAATAAATAAATGGCATTCCTTTTTTATAGCTCTTGATAGCTTCTTTCTATTTGCTCGATGGGATGCTGCCCAATTCATGAATTGCTGAATAAAACAAATTTGATCCTTAGGTTTACTCAGTTGAATTTTGTTAATAAAGTAAAATTTGTTTATTGAAAATATTTTCAAATAATGTTACTTCTACTGAAAAATTAATTATATGCAAAATGACTAGGAAAAAACATGCTAAAATAATTTCCCTATTCTTTCTTATAAGTAATTTGGGTAAGCCAAAAAGAATTCCACTGGAGTTTAAAAACAGGGACCATTTCCTTCTCATCTGCATCCTATTAACACTTATCCTAATACTTTGAAAATATACTCAAATCTGACTTTCAGTATCATGAATCTTTCTGTGGTGCATATTAGAGCTCAAAGCAATCACTGCTAAGGGCCCAGTAATCTGAGTGTTAGGAATTTTATAACTCAAATTCTTACTAAGGTCATCTGAAGATTGCATCCTGGCACATTTTGCATGGGTGGTGGAAGGAAATCTGCATGACTGTATGGACTCGGAACAACCCAAATGTGAGCCCTTTAAAGCATGTCCAGGATCTATGCTCTACTTCCCTAAGCACAGGTTAGGTATCTCTCCTGTTCCGTGATACTTTGCCTCTATCATAGTATGCATCACATTCATTCATCTTTCTCCCTATCTGGTGGTAGTTCCTTGAATAAAAGGACAACACTTTTTGTTATTTTCATAAGTTATTTTGAATGTAGGTTATAGAAATTTCCTGAAATTGACAGTAGTGAAGATTTTGTATATTAAGGGACAAAAAGATTAAGGTTATTTCAATATGTCACAGTACATATGACAATTTGCAATTTGCAAAAAACACAGGACTTAATTCATAAGGAATATAAATTAGATAGGGAATTTTTACCTTTTATTCCCCAGTGCTCTTATGTATCTCATTTCTATAGCTAGTAAAACTGAAGAAAAAACACTATTCAAGAGGAATCAGAGTTTGAACTTTCTAAAAAATAAAAAAATAGAATAAATGAACATTGAGAACAATATTGTTTAGATACTTTGTTTTCAAATTAGGAATGTTAACTATAATATTGTACATATGATGTGGGAATGAAAAGTAGAAGAGAAATTATTAAATTTCCTTACTACCTTCAGCCCATTGACAAGTCCTTGAAATAGGCAGAATGACATTCCTCTAAGGATTCAACTGCCTCAATGTTGACACTTTGCTAAAGGCAAAGGACAATCCTAGCCCAAACCTGCCCCCCACTCCAAACCTGTAAGTCTACTTGAACATACAAGAATTCCTTTGGAAATTTTCTTTATCTCTAAATCCTTCAAGATATGTGTTGGTAATCATTCCCCTAAGAAAATGGCCCTTAATCATATACATGATTAAGCTTTTAATAGATGGTAATAAACACTCTTCTCCCAACAACAGCTAGTCCCCTCAAGATCCTGGAAACCTTTCTTCCAAAATTCCTTAGAAACTTAAGTTGTCCCTACTGCCCTCCCATTGAGAAAATATATAATGGACTACTCCTCATGACGCCAATGCAGCTCTTTTTGCCCATGGGTCCTGTCTCCATGCTTTAATAAAATCACTTTTGCACCAAAGATATCTCAAGAATTCTTTCTTGGCCATTGATTTCAAACCCTAACATCTTTCCTTCATCACATAGACTAAAATCTACCCCATAAAACTATAGAAATAATAAAATTCAACAGCAACAAAGAAACATGCATGTCACATGTAACCATCCCACCTTTTAATTCTATGATGGTTTTATAATTCTGGTCCAATATACTGTCTAGATAACAACAACAACAACAAAAAAACATCGTTTTGATGAGGGTTACTGTATCTTGTATTTTATTATTTCCAGCTGTGAGGGAAAAGAATTACACTCTGTGACCCAATGATTATATGTAGATAGATAGATAGATAGATGGATAGATAGATGGATACTGAATTAACTAACTCCCCAAGCTCATGACTACATATAATACCTTTCACATTATGTGACATATGTAAGAGTTTCAACCATATTGATTTCATGAATTTGAACTCAGAAAGCATTTAATTTCAAGGAGGAAAAAAGAAGTGAGTGGATATGATGATGAGGAGTTCAGGGTATGGTACACTCCCACCTCCCCCCCTCCCAAGTGTGCTACTTTGGCATATGGGTCATTTTGAGTTGAAGGCACTAGAGGCTCTGCAGGCTCAAGGGAAACTTTTATCCATCCATTAGGCACATGGAAAAATATAAACTGGGGGTCTTTCCCAGAAAAAAGTTCACAACAGTGACCATCTGTATGGTAAGGCAAATGTCTAATTATCAAACACCTGCTTTTATATGCCCTATAAAGTGCATTTTTTTCTTCTGAACTCTAAACCTCTACTCCCTACTCCTTAATTTGGAACGACCTATACATAAACATTTTGCTTCACTGTCTTTGGAATTACCATGTATATGTGGATTTCCCATAGGTACAATTATTAAATGTGATTTTCTCCTATCTGTCTCCTGTCAGTTTGGTTCTTACTTCAGCTGGAAGAAACTTTGAGGGGACAGGAATTCTTTCTCCCCAACAATGAAACTTTTTAAATAAATTTTCCTTTTGGGTCTTTGCAAAAATTAGAATTGTGAAAAGACACAGACTGATATTTGTAAATTTATGTGAAATATTTCTTCAAATAACGTATTGAAAATTCAAGGCATTACTATTACAGTTAAAATGGATACTTTTAAAACCTTGAGAATTATCAGAAAACTAGAGAATATTGTATCTCCACAGTTTCAAAATTTTTCCAGTGTGGGAGGGTTTGTGCATTCTTATAAAGATGTAGTGTTACTTGCTATTATCAATAGATAAACAGTTAAGGTCTATTGCAAAAGAAATAGGAAAGTGGCAATATGTAGAAAGTTGCATATCACCTGCTTCTCAAATCTTCTAGTATGATAAGACATATAGACATAATTTTGGCTATAGTTAATTTCAAGCAGGAGAAATTTAAAGTGTTACAGAGACATATAAATTGATAATTTACAGTAATCTCTTTTTATATGGGTGGGAAAGAAATATTTAGGTAAGTCTTTGTTAAGAGAGTACCAAACAAAGGCTTGAAAGATTAGCACAGGGTTAGAAGGGAGAAGCAGAGAGTAGTGGGTATATTTTGGGTCTTGAGAGC
Source organism: Mustela nivalis (assembly GCF_964662115.1). NCBI lineage: Eukaryota > Metazoa > Chordata > Mammalia > Carnivora > Mustelidae > Mustela > Mustela nivalis. The sequence continues at coordinate 51,585,165 of NC_139035.1, read as the reverse complement.
ACATGTGAATATCCTCAAGGTAAAAAGAACATGATACTTTCAAGGAAGTAAAAATTCCGTGCTAAAGAAAGAAATTTAAAAACAAGGGACAGTGGAACCAATAGGCAATTATAGTAAGGCTGTAGGAGAAAAGGTTAATACAAATTTAATTTCTTATATAACAGTAAGGGACATTTGAAATTTGAAATTAGAAACTATCATTTACTCCAACACCAACAAAAATGAAATACTTAGTTTAGATCTAACAAAATATGTACATGATCTATATGAGGAAAACAAAACCAGGCATCTGACAAACAAATCACGTTTTATCTGACAGAATCCTCTATTTCAAGTCTGTAAAGGCCAAATAGTCCTTTTATTGTTTTCGGATGTTTTCAATAAAATATAAACATGTTAGATCAAGTTGGCCTTAAACCACTATAGACTTAACCCGATTTTATAAAGTATCTACATGATTAATTTGTTACAAGGACCCACATGAACTCTGTCAATTGTTAGGTGGATAATCAGGAGTAAGTTGAAGAAAAATTATCATAATAAGTAAAGATAGATACGTCAAACCTTCCTTTGATTATATACTCTTTGCACCCAAAAGCCTTAGGCCAGATTCTCTATTGAGTTTGAATTTTTTTTTAATTGTATTTTAATATTTGCTGTTATTCTTGTTATTTAATCTTTTTTTTTTATTTAAAGATAAATAAGAGGAGTTCAAGTATGTACAACATTACCTTTTTTTATTAAGAGATATTTGAGTTAGCGTTAGCAACACTTTCCTTAGGTACCTTGTAGGAATAAAAAAAAAAAAAGTGCTTTCTTCAATATAAAGATATCAAATAAATCTCAGAACCTGAATCCTGGGAGCATTGTTGGAAACTTGTTTCAGTTTAGGCTCCAAAAGCAATAAACAGAGGTTTATGTGAGAAAACAAAATAAAAATAGAAAAGAAGTTTGTTGGGCTTCATCCAAATGAGACATAGATTGGCCTATAAAGACACTCAAGCCAAAAGGAAATTACATCTGTCATGTTGGTTTGACATCACATCAAAACTATTGAGATATATATTTTATGTTTTCAACCCTCAAATTTTTTATGTTTCTTTATTTTATGAAGATAACCCAGATGTTAAAAAACAAAACAAAAAACAGTAAAATTTTACAATGGCATTGTTTGTATTACAGCAGTGTGTAAGTTTTTCACATGTCAGAAACATGGACCTATTTAAATACCAGTACAGAAAAGTTTAGTTTCAGATTTCCACAAATGTCAATCTAAAGTGTTTTATTTAGGGCCACCTGGGTGGCTCAGTAGGTTAAGTGTCTACCTTCAGCTCGGGTCATGATCCCAGGGTCCTGGGATCCTGTTCCACACTGGGCTCCTTGTTCAGCAGGGAGCCTGCTTCTCCCTCTGCTTCCACTCCCCCTGCTTGAGCTCACTTTCTCTCTCTGACAAATAAATAAATAAACTCTTTAAAAAATAAAAAGTAGAAAGAATAAAGTGTCTTATTTGTACATAATATTTTAAGAAAAATAACTAAATTTGAACAATTTGTGCATTCCCTATTTTTGGTAATAATAATGCATTTTTTTTGCAAATAATTTTTATTAGTAAATGGCTTCTATGAAATTATATGTGAATTAATTCTAAATGAAATCATTTCCACAGTTAGCATTTGTAGATTAAAGTTTATTTTATAATATAAATCATCCATTTCAGCATCTAAAAATACTGTGCATATATTCCTTGATAACCAAAAATGAGATGAATTTGTTTTATTGGGGAAAAAAAAACCTTTATAATGTCAAACTCAAAATGTACATTTACAACTATTCATGCGAATTTTTTCAGTAAAGCTGTTTTTTTCACATTTAGTAAATAACAGTAAAGATTTTCAACTGAGAATGTGAAAATTCTCCAATTACATAAAAATATATATATTTGTTACATATTTGACTCCAAAGATCAAATTTTCTTTTATCTAAAATAGTTTATAAAATGAAAGCACAGATACAATTTGGTATTGTCAGTCATTATTCTTTGCTCTTTTCAGCATAACTACCATCTCCTTCTGTTCCCTGAAGTTAATTCTTTTCTTTTAAAGATTCATTGATGGATTGATTGAAGACAGGGAGAGAGGGAATGGGGTGAGGTAGACGGGGAGGGAGAGAGGGATTCTTCAACAGGCTTCAAGCCCAACAATGAGCCCAACACAGAGCTCAATCTTATGACCCTGAGATTATGACCTGAGTAGAAATCAGGAATTGGACACAACCGACGGAGCCACTCCCACGTCCCTATAAGAAATTCACTTTAAATGTAATGATATAGGTAGGTTAAAAGTAAAAGGATAAAAATAAATATGTATGTCATGCAAATATTAATCAAAAGAAAGATTAAGTGACTATATTAATATCAGGTAATATAGACTTCAGAACAAAGAATAAGCGTAACCACATCAAATTACTGTTTTGTTGAAAACCTGTAACTTTAATTTACTCTCAGAATAACATGCAAATCCCTTACCTTGATCTAACAAAAACCACTCTATACATCTTCTAGCACTCTTATCCATTCACTTGCTGTTTCACTTCAAAGCTCTTAAAACTATCTGACATAATCTTAATCATTGTTTGTTTTTTGTTTATCCCACTAAAATGCAAGCTCCTGGCAGAATTGTCCTTGCTTATCTTGTTCACTCTGATGTCCCCGGTGTGTATGAACAGTACTTGGTATAGAATAGATTATCAAATGCAAATTTTGAATGAATAATTAATTCTCTTTCGAGGAATTGTTACAGAAATTGCATTTTTCCTTGGCATAATAATTTTTAAATCTCAGGACAACACAAGAAATAGTTTAATATCATTTCTAGATGTTTAAACTCATTGCCTAAAATTTGTATTTCATTAGTATTTTTCCACAGATACATATTTCTTGACTTACCTTCATATGAATGTCTATACATAATGTCAAGAGAATGCTTAAATGTTGATTCTTTTTACTCTGGGAAGTTATCCACATCATATGACTATGGATTTTTCAAACTAAGCAAGACTCAACCGAAACTTACATAAGCTGGATTTGGGGTATTGATAAATTCCAAGAAAGCTCAAGGCCAACAGGTCTAATGCAATTCAGATAAAGAAAAAAGGCAAAGAGAAATGTAAGGAAAAAAGAAGAAGTAGAGTTACTAATAGTCTTGTGATTTTTTTTTTTTAATATTTGAAGAATCACAGAATCTGAGATGGATAGAAATTTAAAAGTCAATATTAACTTGATTCAATTCAATTCAATTTGGTAAATACACTGAAATGCGCTTTCAGATGGAAGGCAGTGAATGATTAAAGATACACAGCAGTACAGGTCTGTTTAGCAAAGACTGTGAATCCAGATCATCTTGGCATCTAGTGTCAAGATGAAGTGCAAATAAATGTTAGATAGCGTAGCATTCATCACACTCTAGACATTCAATAAATATTTGTTGAATGGATGAAAGGTAAGCTAAAGACATGTTTTTAGAGATTTTTGAAGACCATTACACTGAGTACTTAGGACTGCTACTTCTAATCTCTCTCTCTAGAGATATTCTGCTTCTCCGCTCCCAGGGGTAAATGCAAAGCCTCGTCTGGGCCAAAGATAACTGCCTCATTCAAACGTACACAGTGACTTTCCAAGAGATAAACATAGGACCCAAGTTAAGCCAACCAGAATTTTTCAATAGAAATTTTCAATTTGCAACTGGGAGAAACAAGTTTTTCTCTTTGTGTTTTGTTTTGTTTTTATTTTTGTTCTCTGACACTGAGTTTTCTTCCACTCCGTGATTATGAGGAAAGGAATACCAATGATCACACCTCCATCACATACTGATCATCAGTAAAAGAAAATGGATTTGTAGACATTTAGATATAAACAGGAACTTAAGGAGCTGGGGTCTACTTTCTTCTCAGATTATGTTTCTTTTCATTTGGAAAAAAGATTCAATTAATTACATACTTGCTGGAAAAAGAGGCTTTTTAAAAAAATATTTTGAGGTCACTAACTGCTTTGAGAATCTAAAGAAAGCTATTTCTATCTTCTCGACATTGTTATGCATTAATAGGCTTGACTGATATTTTGACTGTCTTGATGCCCACCCATGTAACCTTTTTGGACGTTATATATCCCAATGTAGTGAAAGGAACTTAGGTAAATATAAGTGGACACTTGCCTTATTCATACATCACCTTTTATTTCTAATGCTTCTTCCTTGACCCATTGATGAAATGTTTAACCAGGTAGCAAATATTTGCCTGCATTTTTCCTTTTATTCCCTTGATCTAATTTTATCTGTTTCTTCATCTTTCCTCATGTTTGTAATGACCCATCCATATTGCATCAGTTGCAGAAAATACTCAATTTCTTCATCTGATATGTCTCAAAAAATCACAATTTCATGGCAGAAGCTTCCTCTATACCATTTCTGGAGTGCTAGTAATTCCTGGCTTCGAGTAACTATTGCATTGGCCTACACGAAGCTTAAATGTTCAAGTGGGACTCTGCAGAGTGGTTGCTTTTTATTCTTATATAAGAATGGCTTTGCTCTCTGTGAACTTCACCTCAGAACATCTTTAATTATTCTGTATGCTCTCAAGTATGTGCTGTGAAAGCAGATGTGGATTTATTTTCTGGTCTGAATCATGGTGGAATGAGAGGTGACTTCAAATAGGTAGAATCTGAAAACATTTTTCTCCTGCATGAAGATCCTTTCTATCTTAGTTACTCCAAACTTACAGAAACAGCCTGGGGTTTTACTACCATAAATCTTCGTGTCCAGCAGTTTAAGGGTTACACTGGCATAATGCTAATTTTATAATTTTGAAATTACCACTATTATAAGCTCAAACTTCTTCCTGTTTTGAATAATTTCCAGAAGTCCATTCATTGTGAGGGGATTCTTTGTGCAACTATCTAGTTGGTGATAGTGATTAAACTTAAATATTGCTTGGATATTTACTAAGTACAGATTGTATGCATAAAAAGTCCTAAATACTCAGCCAGACATCTCAGAATCTTGATATACTATTGCCAAGAAGTGTGTCCAGACTTCTTTTTTTTTTTCCTCCCCTGTACACATTAAAAAAATATTCTTAAATTGTTAGCAGTATCAACACCTAAGGTATACTAAATGCACACTTTTGTCAGACTTTTTGGTTAAGTAATTAATCTTACTCTAGTCACCCTTTGAAGTAGGAACTATTATTATTCCCATTTTACATCTAAGGTAGCTGAGGTCCAGATGGATAAAGTCATTTGCTCAAGATCACAAAAGCACCCTTACTCACTTCAACAAAAAATCTATGATGGTAGGATTTTTGTTGGTTTATTGACAGATCTCAAAAATATACCACAGTAGTGAAACAAATATAAGATATGATAGTTTTTTTAATGTGATGGATAGTCTCTATTTGCTCCTCAAGATACACTGTCCACCATTTTTCTCTTTTCCCTGTGCCCTGAGTGGGGATAGACATGACTTTATGAGCTGTATTAACTGATCTCCCTTGCTTTCCAACTTCCTGATGGGCTTAACTAATAGTATGTCTGCAAAAGATCTAAGTCACCATGAAGTTATTTTCCCATTTGCTCCATGTGGCATAGCAGATTCAATTATCTTTCTAGTACCTATTATAGATAGCAATGCTGTACAGAGCCATTGGCAGCACTCTGTAAGGGAAATACAGTACACATCTTCAGTGCATTGAAGTAAAGTTGTACCATCCTCTTCAAATAATGATTTTCTTTTTACAGAACAGTTTCCGGCATGCTAGAGAGCCTACTAGAAACTGAAAACGTGACTATGAGCCAGGAAGTTAGTATAGAACCTGAGATGCTAAGCATAAACTTTATTTTGTTTAATCCAATGACCTGTAAGATTGGACAACATACTCAGCATATAAAAGTGGTGTATATGTTACCGGGCTTAAAGAGATCCTGAAGGTATAAGTAAATTGCATGGACAAGTGGTATAGATGTCCAGGACCCTTATCTGGCTACATTGTCTCCACCTTCTGAACCTACACCTGTGAACTCATAGGGAATTTTCTATAAATGGTTAATAGAGGAAGAAAAAATGATTTTCCATATATTCTGGTACTACCATAAAGACTATAATATTTAGTATATGTCTCTTCATGGTCACTTCAAAGAGGAATAAGCAGAGTTAGGTGGTATGCATGTTGTTCATTTCCTTAGAAAAAAGATCACCAGCAAATGGATTTACTCTGAGTCTTGTCAGTGGCTAATGGTTTGGTTGGATGGTCAAATGTATGAAAAGTTTGAAATTGGAAAGTTGATGAGAAGGAAGTCTAAGGAAGAGGTAAATGTCACACCTTTCTGAATGGGCAGGGCATATGAAGATATTTGGGTTTCGTGTGAATGCTCCCAGAAAAGTAAAATCTTAATAATCAGGTGAATAAGGAAAAATGTCCTGTGGAAATCAATTGATCTTATACCTGTCCTATGGACTCACAAAAAAGGTAGGCATGACATCGGTGGTGCAGGTTTTCCATGGACCCACCAACAGGAGCATCCATTTGCTAAGCTCGTCTCATAATGTTAATAATGGCAGAGACAGTCACTCTACCCTTCGTGTGTTATCATTGCCCTGAAAATGGAGGGAAGGTCAACCAGCCACTTCAATCTTGGAATCAGCCATGCTTTGATGTCACTAGATTTTCCCTTCTTATCAGCAGTGGTCCTGAAAAAAATCATCTTCCATGCTATTGCAAATAACTTTATTTACCATTATAGCATTACACCTAGCTTTGTGTCTGACTGAGGAACTCATATTAGAGCAAATGATGCACAGCAATAGGCTCATGATGATGGGTCAGTGGTCTTGCCATGTTTTCCAGCTCTGGCCCGAGAGAAGTATGGACTAAGCATTTGAAGGCTTGGACTTCGTGCAGGTGGGCGGCAATGCCTTATATGGCTTCAGTAATGTCTTCTGGGTAGAAGTATATGTTTTAAACTGGTGACAAATATGTGATACAATTTCTTTCATAGCAGGGTTAATAGGTACAAGAATCAAAGTGTGGCTCTTTCCAAAATTGCTCTTGGTAAATACTTCCTATAATTTTGACCTTTGTTAGTCTAAACATTTAGTTCCCAAGGGAGGATGTTTCAATGAGGAGACCAGCCTTAAGGAATGTGACTATTCGGTATATTGTGGGAAAAGGAAAAGGAGTCAGCAGGGTAAACTGATAGCAACCACTAAGGTAATGGGAAAGCAAAATCACAAGCAGACAAATAAATAAAAAGACTGGTTAAAGAAAGAAAGGATCAAGTACTGTAGGCTTTTTTTTTTTTTTTTCCTTCCCCAACTGTGCATTGATCCACCTTCTTTGGATGGTGGCATCCCAATTTTCATGTGACGATAACCCTGTATTTAAATAAACAGTCTTAGTGGCAGATGCTTTAAGGTGCTTACTATGTCCAACCCTAGACAAAACATGGCTTCATAGTCCAAACTAGACCCGTTTAATTCTATCCTAAAACTTTAAACTGGGCCAGAGAAACATGTGGATTATAAATTCTTAGTATTGTTTTTTATTTTATTTTACTGGCAGTGTGGAAGAGGCAATTACTGGTTTTTGCCACCTATATCCCACAGCCATCCACAGTTCTAACTTTTTTTTTTTTTTCCCTGAGACTCGGTCATTTAGCTTTTCTTTCATTTCTATGAGCTACACTTACTATGTTTCACTGAAGTTACCTAGAGTCATTTTTAATGGCTTACAACCAAACAATTAAGAAATTGCCTAATATGAGGATAAAATACTATCCATAGAATTTGGTAGCTTGGAAATCAATATTGATCTTGCAAAAAGTTTAACTTGTTTCCTGAGCATTGAGATGTCTATAGTTGTGAGGAGATGGAGACACTGAATACAAACTTTTTTTGCAAAAACCTCTAAGAGAAGCAGAGACGTTTGGTGCGAGTTGAAGAAGTTGTGTGGTATCAAGAAGAGGTGTTTTGTTTTTCAAACAGAAACATCAGACTGTTTATTTATTGATAGGAAAATATTTAGTTTTTTTTCTTTAATTAATAAAAGAATGTTACATATTCAAAATTTAAATTATTTCATTCAACATACTAATTTTAAGTATTTATGAACATAGTAAATGTCAACACTCACTGTTACGGAGTCTTTGAGTAAGGCTAGTTCCCATTTACTAACTTCATTTTTTTTTAAAGATTTTATTTATTTATTTGACACAGAGAGGGAGCACAAGCACTGGGAGTGGCAGGCAGAGGGAGAGGGAGAAGCAGACTTTCCACTGAGCAGGGAGCCTAACACAGGGGCTCTATCCCAGAAACGCACACGATGGATTATTCCTCAGCCATCAGAAAGGATGAATACTTACCACTTACATCAGAATGGATGGAACAGGAAGGTATTAAGCTGAGCGAAAGAAGTCAATCAGAGAAAGACAATTATCACGTAGCTTCATTCTTATGTAGGATATAAGAAACAGGACAGGGAAGTAATTAGAGAGGGGACAAACCATAGGAGACTCTTAACTGTAGGAAACAAACTGAGGGTTGCTGGAGGGGAGGGGAGGGTGGGGATTGGGTAACTGGGTGATGGACATTAAGAAGGGCACATGATGTGATGAGCCCTGGTGTTATATGCAACTAATGAACTATGGAACTCCACATCTGAAACTAATGATGTACTGTGTGTTGGTTAACTGAATTTAAATTAAAAAATAATAATAATAAAAATTTTTTAAAAATCTCTCTATGTGGAATAAAAAGCCCTTAAAAAACAAAATGCATGAATATAGGTTTGTTTAATGTGTATAATATATTAAAAGAATGGAGTCATTGCTAATCTTGATCTCCTGAGCTTTATGAACAGTTTCCAAATCAGTAAGCTCATATTTTTATGGATCACAGTACTGCAAGCTTCTAACTCAATTTTGAGAGAGTAAATCCTAAATCTGTAAAATAAAGATTGCCTCACATATGTTTAGAACAGACTTACAAATATTTACAGCTATTTAAATTTCTGTGTCTATTCAGTTTCTCTTGTTTGACTGAGATGATTAATTTCAAATGCTGACAATTTCTCTTCCTTCTGGCTTTTGCAATCGAAGTTTAATCTGAAGAGAACATTACTCCATTTTGATACATTTCTAATTATTTAAATATCTTTTTTTGATGGTCGAGTTAAATTTTAGCATTTCTGAACAGAATTTCTACATACAAAGTCACATTTTAGGTCCTCACTATATTCTGCTCTGAACCAATTTTTTTGTTATGTACTGGAGATTTAATTTTGTATGCAAACTTATTAGCAAAGTATAATTACTAATTATTGATACTCAATTTAACACAGTAATATATTCCAAATGTAGGTCTTCTTTAAACTTAGTTTAGCTTATAAATCTTATTATTCTATTTTTCAACCCAGCAAATTTTGATAGTATTTTTTAATAAGTCTATGATTCATGTTTAGTTCCATTTGCAAGTTTCAGTAAGCATTTATTAAGTAGTTTTTATAAGTGCATTATATTAAAGAGCTAATATGGCAATACTCAAATTTGCTTAATTATTCCAAAAGAGTAAATAAACTTGTTTCAATTTAAGTCACAAATACAAAGCAGTTACTCAAATTGTTGCATTTTTTTAAATCACAAGACTGACTCAGATACTCTAGCAGCCCTATCTCCTGGATTTTTGGATTGGCTCATATCTGTTGCTTTATTCTTTAGTCAATGGCAATAAACTTTGGATAATGGGGAACAGGATCCTGAGGGTAAATTCATTTACCTTTCCATCCCCAGATGGGATGTTTGGACACAAAGTAGTTGCATAAGATTTCATGCGACAGGTCTGAGCAATCAGCATTTCCTCGTATTTTCTCTTGCCCGTCTTATTCCTCTTTTCCCTTATTTCTGCTCTTCTAAAATTTTAGTCCACTTCACAGTTCAATTCCTTAAGACCTTGTCTCATTCTTTGTTTCCTAGAAATCCCCATTTAACATAGCTAGAGTCACATAAATGTTACATGCCCGTAAAATGCCATATTGGCACAAATTTCCTAATCAAGACATTAATGCTTTTGTCATGTGTGTACTGTTTTTTCTTCCAGTAGCCCTGGTGACTATGTTATTTAATTGAACTTGAATTTGCATTTCCTTGGATCTTTAAACTATTTCAGATCTTTTCTGCTAGCTCAAAAACTTTTTTACCTTTGATGGAAAAATGTTTATCCTTATGTTCTCACCTGTTAAAGCCATAAAATCTTAGGACACGTTGAGATTTTCGCTTGGCTTTGCCTGATTACATGGTTGTAGAATTCTAATAAAATCCTTCTCAAACCTCAGCATGCATTAGAATCACTTCAAACTATTGTTAAAATAAGCTTCTGGGCCTCATTTCCAGAGTTCCTGATTCAGTACGTGGACAAAGGCCCGAGAATTTGAAATCTTTCCAAGTTCCAAGTTGGTGCTGATGTGCTCATTTTGGGAACCCCTGTTTTAAAAGAACACCAATGACATGTACCAGATAGGAAGTCTTAATTAAGACTACACCATATTGATATGGTGTAACCAAGTAGAGAAGCAGTAGAGAAAAGCTTATGGAAAGAATGTAGAAACCTATTTGATAGTATCAAATTATAATTTGTTTCTTAAATAAGATACAGTTATCCAAAAGATTGACAGGTTTGGTCCTTTTACAGCAATATTCTATTTTGTGAAAGTTTTCATAAATAAATTGATATATTTGCCAGATATGGAGACAAGGAGATAAGGAGAATCTCTACAACATATATGACTAACAGAAGAATAATTTTAAAAACACATAAGCAATCCATATGAATCATAAAGAAAATATCAATAATGCAATGGATAAATGGATAATGGACAAAATATGAAATTTACAGAAGTAGATATCACTTGTTTCCATTAAACTAATTAGATAATCACATTAATAATAAGGAAAATACAGATTATAATAAGAGAATGCCTTACATTCATTAAACTCATAACTTTTAACAAATTGCTTTACATCAAGTGTTGGTGAGAATGTAAAGACATTCTTTAACATTTATGATAGGATTGTTATTTGAATAACTAGTTTGGAATGTAGCCAGTCTTTTTAAATTTTAGTCATTGTGGTATGTAGGTAGTGGAATCTCATTGTGGTTTTATTGTTTAGTATTGATACATAGGTATTGATTTTGAAATATTTTTTTAACCTGTGTTAATGTACTAAATTTACAAAATAACATAGATATATATTCAATGAAGAAATTTAACCTTAATATCTGGCCCTATGGTAAAGGTTGGAACTCAGACATTAAATCACTAAATAAAACATGGTAGGTGAGATTGAGAGGCTCTATTCATTATTACTCACATACTTTTTGGAATAATTTGTGTGTGTCTTGGAAATGCAAGTCTTTAGGAAGGTTTAAATGATAATTCTTGTTCAAGATGGTATTGCATATTCTGGGATGGACTGGCTAGTATTTCTAGGATATCTTTGAGACATATCATGATTATATTAATGTAGATATTGAGCAAGAATAAAAAAGCTGCAACATCACACTTCCTGCTTTCAAAATATGTTACAGAACTGTAAGAATCAATACAGTGTGGTACTGGCATAAAAACAGACCTATAGACCATTAAAACAGAATAAAGACTCAGAAATAAACCAGTAAGCTGAACTTTTACAAGGGCTCCAAGAATACATCATGGGGTGGGGGTGGGGGGGTGAATTAAGCTCTTATCTCACATCACATACAAAACTCATCTCAAAGTGGATTAAAGACTTAAATGTAAGATCTGGAATTGTACGACTACTAGAAGAAAACATAGGCAAGAAGCTTCTTGACATGGGTCTGGGCAGTGATTTGGGGGTATATGACACTATAGGGAACAAAAGCAACAATAGACAAGTAGGATTACATCAAACTAGCAGCAAAGATCGCAGTCATCAAAGTGAAGGGCAACTTATGGAATGGGAGAAAGCATTCACAAACCACATATCTGGTAACAGGTTAATTGCCAAAATATATGAGGAACGCCCAAGACTCATAGCAAGGAAACAACTTAATTTTAAAAAATGACAAAGAAAAAAATGACAAGGATAAACAAATGGCCAACAGTATATAAAAAGGTGCTCAATATCACTAGTTACTAGAAAAAGGCAAATCAAAACCTCAACATATATATCATCTCACACCAGTTGGAATGACTATTTTCAGAAACAGGAAAGGGAATGAAGGGTGACAGAGTATGCTATCTCAAAATATGTCACTTTGGCATTGGACTATTTTGAGTTAAATGCCCTTGGAAAATAGCAGATGCAAAACAAACAAACAAAAATAAACAACAACAACAAAAAACAAAAACATTGATCTTTCTTTTCTTCGAGCAAAACTGTAAGAGACTCCTAACACTAGAAACAAGCTGAGGGTTTCTGAGGGGGAGGGAAATGGGGGGACGTGGTAACGGGGTGATGGACATTAAGGAAGACACATGGCGGAATGAGCACTGGGTATAATATAGGACTGAAAAATCACTGAAATCTACCTCTGAAACTAACAATACACAATACAATATATGTTCATTAATTGATTTTAAACTAAATTAAATTATTACAATACAACACAATACAAAATACTGGAGACATGGGGTGCCTGGGTGGTTCAGTGGGTTAAAGCCTCTGCCTTCGGCTCAGGTCGTGATCCCAGAGTCCTGGGATCAAGCCCCACATCAAAGGCTCTCTGCTCAGCGGGATCAGGGCTCAGAGGCCCCGTTTTTTTTTTTTTTTTTTTTTTTTTTTTTTAAGATTTTATTTTGGTGGGGGTGCCTAGGTGGCTCAGTGGGTTAAAGCCTCTGCCTTCGGCTCAGGTCATGGTCCCAGGGTCCTGGAATCAAGCCCCACATCTCAATCTCTGCTGGGCTCAGAGCCTGCTTCCCTCCTCACTCTGGCTTCCTCTCTGCCTACTTGTGATCTCTCTCTCTCTCTTTCAAATAAATAAATAAAATCTTAAAATAAATAAATAAATAAATAATCTCTTAAAAAAAAAAAAAGGCAAGAGATGAAAATCCCGTGTGAAAGATGCCTTCTCTGGAAAAAGCAAGAGGTGAAAGTCCCATATGAAAGATGTCCTCCTTGTTGCAGAAGTAAAGTAATATCCTTCTCATCGGGGGCAAGAAGTTCAGACTGAGAAAATTCTATACAAACACACCTTGATAAAATAATTCTCATCTTCCTTTAGCCTCCCGATATAATGTAGTTACAGTCGCAATTGCTTCTTTTTATTCAACCTACTGTAAAATCTTATAAATTCCATCATTTCTTTGGTCATTTCACATGTCACATAAAACTCACTTGTAAGTTTATATAACATATGTTAAATGATTGTCTCTTTTTAATCAGTCTTATGTCAGTAATTCTCAGTCCCAGTCATAAAACCCTGCGAAGGTAGAGGTAAAAACTTGCCTCCTTTACAATAATAAGTGTTGGTAAAGATCTGGAGAAAAGGAATCCTTGTATGTTGTTGGTGGAAATGTAAATTGATGCAGCCATTATGAAAAACAGTATGAATATTAAAAAAAATAATTTTATATATATATATATATATATATATATATATATATATATATATATATATAAATGGAAGTACCATATGATCTGGGAATCCAGTTCTGGGTATACCCAAAGGAAATGAAAACATTTTCTCAAAGAAACTCCTATGCCATTTCAGCATTATTTATAAAAACCAAGATAAAGAAGCAAACTAAATGGTCCATCAAAAAATAAATGGATAAACATTCCATATATAATGGAATATTATTTATCCTTAAGGAAGAATGAAATCCTGTGATTTGTGACAACATGGATGAACCTGAGGGAAATTATACTAAGTAAATGAGCCAGACACAGAAAGACAAATGCTACATGATCTCACATAAAATGTGGAATTTAAAGTAGCCAAACTCAGAAGCAAAAATAGAATGGTGATTATCAAGGACTGGGGGGTGAGGGAAATGGGAGATGTTAGTCAAATAGTAACAAGTTTTAGTTATGTAGCATGAATAGTTTCTGGAGGTCTAGTGCACAGCAATGTGACTAAACATCATAACACTGTATTGTCTACTTGAAATTTGTTAAGAAGGTATGTCTTATAAGTTCTTATTGCAAAAACAAACAAAACAAAACAAAAAACAAACAAAAACATACAAGAAAGATAAAAATACATTGTAGCATTGTATAAATACATTGATACATTATAATCATGTGACATGACAGATATGTTAATTATTTTAACTATGGCAAATATATAGTGTTTGTGCATTTTAAATATGTACAGTTTTTACTTGTCAGTTACGTCTTTCAGTGAAAAGTGGAGAAAAGCTGCTTGGAACACCAGGAATCTATATGTGTGCCTTTTTGCCTAATAGTCTATTCGCAAGTAAATTATTTGTTGAAGTTGATCAGAGTTTTGAAAAAGAAATCACACATTGTCACTCAGCATTCCCTAAGGTTTTCAATGCTCATGTTTCAATCTGAGATGCAATAATGTTTATATTTAAAATATATGTTGGGAGGAGTGTCTGGGTGGTACAGTTGGTTGAGTGTCTAATTCTTTGTTTTCAGTTTAGATGATAATCTCCAGGTAGTGAGATCAAGCCCCGTGCCCAGCTCTGTGCTCACATAGAGTGTTTGAGCTTCCCTCTCTCTCTCCTACCCCTCCCCAATGTGTGCATGCTCTCTCTCTTTCAAATGAATAAACAAATAATCTTTTAAAAACAAAATGTATGTTAAAATATATGTATACATATGTGTATGCTATTTTTTATAATTAGCAATATTTTCCATGTGAAAAAATATATTGAGAATTTATAATCTACTACTGTTTTGTGTGATTTTTATAAATTAACTTGTTTACCTCTATAACACCACTATTAATTTACATTTTCTTTAACAACTCCCCTAGCTATATGTGAACATGCGTTGCATACTGTTCTCAGACCTTTATGACATTTAACTTCCATAATCTTCATAACCAGCCTGTTGGGTAGTGCTGTTACAATACACATTTTACAGATTAGACCTCTGGCCACAGAAGCCTGAGTAACTTGCATAAAACACAGCCAGTGAGTGGCAGAGGCAGAATTCAGAACCCCATAGTGTTTTTGAACTGTGCTGGTAACTCTTCTGCTATGTTGCCTATGAAGAAATGATGCTAACGT
This sequence comes from Mustela nivalis, assembly GCF_964662115.1. Taxonomy (NCBI): domain Eukaryota; kingdom Metazoa; phylum Chordata; class Mammalia; order Carnivora; family Mustelidae; genus Mustela; species Mustela nivalis. The sequence continues at coordinate 51,569,904 of NC_139035.1, read as the reverse complement.
GATTGAGAAGAATAAGGCCAGAGAGAAATCAGTAACGATAAAGAACAAACACCTAACTAGGAAGTGTCACTCTTGAATCTGGGCTCTTACCCGTTGTACAATGGCTCCTGGTGGTCTTTCATAATACTAGCTAGTTGTTGTTGTTGTTTCATTCAGTTTATTTTATTTTATTTTATTTTTAATAATCTCTATACCCAACATGGGGCTGGAACCTGAGATCAAGAGTCCCAGTCTATTCCAGCTGAGCCAACCAGATGTCCCAATAATAGCTAGTTTTTCCCCAGCTATCATATGTTCCCATTGTTGCAGCCAACACTTTCCATGAATTTGCTCATTTAATCCTTAAAAAAGTGAAGCATAATAAATACTTAAAATATTATTATTCTAATTTTATAAATAAGGAAACTGGATCTTAAAGCAAGTTAAGGGATTTAGACAGGTTACAGAGCTGGTGATTGTGCAAACCAGATGCAACTACAGGCGCAATTATTAAGCAGGACAGTCCAAACATTTCGTAAAATCTGTTTGAAGTTCTACAAACTTAATTTAGGATTAAGAACAACCACAGTCCAGCATCAATGAAACAAACATGCAAAAAATGCATCTTTTAAAACTGTGGCGACAATTCCTTTTTGTTGAATAGATCATAGAATTTGTTATAATACGAGTTCCAGAGACTTTATGCATCCCAGAAATGTATCCCTTTAATTCACCGATCATCTACTGAGTACTCACTATTCATTCTTTCATTTATTTCTCAGCAGATGAGAAATATGCTAGAGTATCCCAGGGTCTATGGATCTGAGGTGAACTGGGGAGAAAGCAGCCTGGTTCGTTGGTGCTTATGTTCTAGAGAGTGATTTCAGGGGAGAAAATTGGTAAATGGATAAAACCAAAGTAAGCAAGGGAAATTCAGAAAAAGGAACTATGGAGTCAACCACAAAGGACCATGAAGTAAGAGCTGCAAAGGCAGTTTGTCAGGAAAGACCTTTTTAAGAGACTATTTGAAATAAAACGCAAAGGCTGAGAAGGACCCAGGCACATAAAGATCATTCCAGGGTGAGGAGACAAGAGGAAATTTGCCTGTGCCAAGAACCGGGGGGGGCGGGGGTGTGTGTGTGAAATGCCCTTTATTCCTATTTCCATCTTTTCCATCCTGGATTTCATTATTCTTACTGAGTCTTATTATAGTTCCCTAATGATCTCTTTTCCTTCACTTTCTCTGGTTTCCAGTTTAGCATTTATTCATGTGACAGGTGTAACTTTCAGAAGCACAGATTTTACCATTTAACATCCTTGTTCAAATGTTCTTATTACTTTCTCTCAGCCTATGGTATCGAAGGCAAACTCTCTAGACTAGACTATCATTATAGTCTTTCTTTGTTCTCTTGACAACGTGCATTTTCAGACACATTTTTCAGTATAGTCTCTCACACACATTTACCCTGGCCAAAGTAATCTATTCAGTGTTCTTAACATCACTTTGTGTCTGAGGTTTTGTTCCTGTTGCTCCCTTAACCTAAATTCCCTTCTACCTTGCATTTAAGCATTTCCAAAATGTTCCCATATTCTATTGGTTAATAAAAGTTCTGACCTTATGCTAAGAAACTTCCAAATTGGTAAATTATTTGAAATCACTATCCCCATTGTTTCCATAACCAGAAATATACAGTGGACTAGAGAAGTGATTTTTTTAAAAGACATTTTAGCAGATACATACATTATAATGGACATTTATTACGTTTTCTTTCTTTCTAGTCACTGGATGATTTCTCTCCTTATGAATAATACATCTTGTAGGCAGAGCCTTAAAACTCACTCTTGAATGTCCTTTGAAGCTAGAGCAAAGACATATGAACATTTGGCTTCATCAATCGATTGAAAAAGTACTTGATTTTAAATAAATGTCAATTTTAAAGAAATAGTTGCTGGGATAATTTCTTGTTTCCTTACTTTTATTTGGCACCCCCAACACCAGTAACAACTTGGAGCTTGGGGAGATGCATATGGCTTCATGTATTCTCCTACCGATGTCACTCAGTAAAACTTAAAAAAAAAAAAAAGACACCTGTATTCTCACCATTTGTACAAACTGTCCAAATGCGCATGTACTATCTTCAGGAACTATGGGAAAGTATACAACATTTTTATATTGTACTACTTTGCTTAATTAGAATTGACTCTGAATAAAGTACAATTTTGCCCTCTGTGAAACTGCCTTGAACCTTCTCCACTTATACGGATTCCTCAGCTTCGTTGCCAAGCAACTGTGCTCAGATTGCTACTTTGCCTTTGCAGTCAGAAGAGTCAACTATACTACACATTCACTTTGCATTTTTTGAGCATAAATAATTTTTTCCTCTTCTCTTTCAAGCAGATGTATCTTTTAGTTCTATGTTCTTGACAGATGTGCTCCATAGGCTATTTGCATTCTGTATCTTATACCTTACAATTTTCCTACTCTTGTCAACTTAGGAACTTGGCATTTATCTTTTTTTTTTGGCTTCTCAGTGGAGCAGAATTGCACTTGTGTCTTAATAATAAAATAATAACATTTATAATAGAAGCAAAAATGAAAAAAGATAAAAGTTATTAATTCAGCAAACACTTCCTATATTCTAGTTATTCTTTTTGGGATTAGGGATCTAGTAGTGACCAAAACAGATGAGGAAATACCTGCCTTCATGAAGCTCCATTCTACTTAGGGAAAAGGCAGAATACATATGTGAACAAAAATGAAGTACGGTACATAGATGGTTAATAAGTTATAAGCAAGAGAAGATCCACTTTAGTGTAGTCTTTTTACATCTCTCTATATCTACGTATATATTACATACAACCAGATGGCACTTCTAAGAGCAATAATAAAAACCATAAGTACAAAATTAGAAGAACGTGGAAGAGGCTATGCAAAAGAGGACTTAAGGGCTTTGAAATTTAAGTATCCTCAGTTTTATAGTACATCCACCATTGATGTTATGGTTGAATATAAAACTGAGATGAGACATGTGGAACTCCAGGCTGGTAGGAGGTTGCAATTCTGTACGGGCTACGCAAAGGAAGCCTCGCTGAGAGCATGGCATTTAAATAGCAATTTTAAATAATTGAAATAAGTGATGGTGTGATTGATAAATGGATACCGTTGGGTGGAACTCAAAGATAGGAAGTTAAACCGGAAAGATAAGTTAGAAAATTGTTCCTGCAGAGCAGAATGCTTGAAATTTAGATTATGGATGTTGACAATGTTGGTAATAACAAAGTATGGGTTAATCTGTAGGAATAAGCAACTGAAGTAGTGTGAAGGATATGATTATTGGAAGGATAGAGGCCAAAAAAAATGAGTCGCAAAATTATTAAGTGAATCAGATATATTGATCTTTAAATAATAAGAAATTAAGGCAATATTAATGTTAGACTGCATGACAGCCAGGTGCTAAACGCACCTATGAAAGATGTGTAGTGAGCTGAGCCATCGCAGTGATACGATTGACAGCATGGTAAGGAGGAGAGGAGGGACAAGAGCCTGGCCCGGAACACCCAGAGCTTTTCAGTGATGTATTCTTGTGTATATGACAGCAACAAGGATGGATAGTGAGTGCTATAATCTGGTGTCGTGAAATTTATGACTGGGGTAATTCAGTGAATAGAGATGAAGAATATTCTGAACACAACAATGAAAGCCTCAGTGTTATGAACCCTACTTCCAGGACCTTTAATATATACAGAGTATAAAAGAAAGCAGTCATCATTTAGGACTACAAGAGGAATAATGTTCTAAGGGAGATCTAAATTTCTTTTCCACCAGAAAGGTAAGGGGAATGTTCAAAGAAGAGATTTAGACTATAATGTACTTGCTGATGACCAACCATGAATTTCTAAAGGCACAATGGATATTTTTCAAAAATTGAAGAGCAGCTTCAGGAGCAGAAGCTGACAGGAGCAATTGACGGAAGAAAGGGAAGTGCAGACCATAAGGGAAAATTCAGTCTCCATGATGAGGTCTTCCAGTTAGTATTAATGTGTCATGGTTGGTCTCAGAGCTAGAGACATATGCATTTATCACATCTGACTATATATCATTCATATTCATATATTTACATATATTTATGAGCATAATCACATACAATCACATTGTCTAATTCAGACAATGGAACTTTCAGAAAACAGGCCAAGATGAAATATTGATATTAATTATCATGCCATGCATGTAACTTGCAAGTAACTTCTGTCCTCTGGAGTTCTATAAACACCTCTCTAATGAGTCACCTCCCACAATAGAAGTCTATTATTATATCCAAATTTCAGAAAGAACCAAGAGCAAAATTTTCTTAGGTACATCACAATGGACAGTATCATCTGGCTATATAGCTACACTTATAGGTCAAAAATTAAAATGTGTATATCTTTTATGTAACCTTTTCATTAAGATTTACTTTGAAATAAGTTGATTTATTAATAGAAGTAATATTAGAGGAAAAATAAAAAATTCAACATAACACCCTCACATCCATAGACCTGTTTAATGAGTTCTACTCATCTTAATCTCGTTGAGCAAACATTAAATCTATGTTTTTTGAATTCTTATGTTTGAAAGGAAGAAGGCCATTTCATAAAAGAATCTTGTACTCCTTAATTAAATTATAAATTTTAGTGGTAGTTCATTGTATGATTCATTGACCTTTATCTCTCTGATTCTCTCATTTAAAATTGAACTCACATACGCATTCCTAAAAACCCACACTGGTAATTTGTTTGTTAAAATCCACTTTGGAAAAGGACTTTGTAAATGTCTTTATCTCATTTGAAACATAAAGCAATTCAAGCGTTTCAAAAAATTCAGAGTAACTGACAGTTTCAATAAGTATTTTTCATTCATGTACATGAGTGAAGACTTATTTTAATTTCAAGAAAGTAAGCACTTTATAAACTTAGCACTTTATAAAAGCTTTTAAAAGCTATCAAATTGTCTATTCTAAAATACTGAATAGAGGGAGATAGGCAAGAAGGATCATTGGGTAAATGAAGCGTGGATTAGAAAACCATAGACACAACTGCGGTGCTATCTTTTGGCTGCTTTTGCCAGGAATTCTTTAACCAGTCTATATGGGTGATTTATCTAGAAGGAAATTTATGATTTTAAAGAAAAATTACTTAGGGAGTTTCGATAATATTTTGTGTATCTAAGGACAGGATTGTCATTGGAAGGGCCAAGTTAGGTCTTTCTGATGGATGACTTACGTCTCAACTCACGAGGAAGGAAGTAAAATAAGGGCTTTTGTTTCTTGAGGACCCAGAACAAAAGGAGGATGCTTAGGTAAAGTAGGAGAAAAAAGAGTTTCTGAGTCTGCAGGCAAAGGTCTTTTTTCTGAGAGGACCCACATCCATTTATCTGTTTGAGTCTGCAAAACAAATCCTGCAGAGTAGAAAAGATTCCCCTACAAGGAGTTCAATATGAGTTGTCAGGACCATGGTGAATAAAAAATGCCAGGTAAACACTTGAGCTAGTACTGATTTTTGCATCTGTTTCATGAGAGATGTATTTCCTTGTCTCTCTCCTGGGGTGACTTTTTCTGGCAATCATCAAATTACCCCAAGTATCTTTGGGACTTGGAATTGTCATGTGTCAAATCCTATAAAGGTGGGATGCCCCCTGCCTTCACCCAGAAGGTGGTAGAGCTTGAAGAGCAGCTTCCCGACCAATATCCCATGGCTGGAATAGGACAAGTCAGTGTAACTGAGATGGGCACCTAATGAAGCAAATGCTACTCCTATGCTAGTGTCAGGCTATACTCTTTCTGTATCAACTAGAAATAGCACAAAATGGAAGTCGCACATGAATACTGTTGACAGGAATCTCAAATAAGTAATATATATTTAAAAGCCTGCATTTATTTAAAATTTGTTATTATTATTTTTTTCTTCTTGGTTAAGGCAGAAGTGGTTTTAAATATAGAAATTCATCTTCTCACTGAACAAAGAAGATGAGAGGTCATTTAGGTTGGCGGGGCTCAGGGTTGGGGAAAGAAATTTGAATTTGACTAACAAAGCAGGGCTTTAATTAGAGCTTATCACTGAAAGAGTGTATCCTGTAGTCCAAAATGTATTTATACCTAGATATACTGTCACAGTTCTACTCAGGAAAATCCCTTATAACATTTTGAATAGATTAAGAATGCACACATACGTAAAAAGAGATAGGACAAGCGATTCTGGACTTTTTCTTTTCTTAATGGAAAAAACAAAAACAAAAACAAAAAACAAACAAACAGAAAAAAAAAAAAAAACCAGTAGTGTGGAAAGACAGTACTTCACCAAGGAAGAAAAAATTTTATTACTACTTTCTTTCCAATTAGAATTCTGAAAGGCTTAAAGAGTCAAGCAATGTATACAAAAGTACAAAAACAAACTCCAGACCTGAATGCCACAAAATACCGGTATAATAAGATAAATTCAGCCAGATGCAGTTGGTATCAATGCATCTATAGGCCTTTTCTGAGATCTTGGATTCCCATGTTGGCACTCATCCATCACCAATGGAGACTAAAGGATTAGTAAGGGCTCAGGAAATGTGTTATGCTTTCAAGTCTCTTGATTCCATTGAATGAACTGAGCAAGATCATTAAGGAAATCTTAGTAGAAAACCTCACATTCCACTGAAATCCACAATGGAAAAAGCTGAATTCGTTCATTTAAGAAATCCAGTTTCTCACTGAACAAAGAAAAATATGAGGTAACACAGGATGTGGGGAAAACGTAAGGTTTTAGGCTAATTTAAACAAAGCAAGATTTTAACTTAAGCAAAGTATGACAGGTCTCTTTTTTTAAATGAAATTAAGAACAGATCCATTTGTAAGGGGGTCTACAGCTAGTGTGGATTCTACACAAAACCAGCCTCAACCTTTCTTTATGTCAGTTACATCGTTTAGGGTCCTCAACAATGTTTTTAGCATTCGATTAAGTTTTAAGGATTCTTTTAGTTATGCTGTAACATATATCTAAGAACAAGTCATGGATATAAAGGAAACTAAAATGTGCTGGCTTTTTATTTGTTTATTTTTCTGTGTTAATTTATTTGTAAACTATTCATACCTTTCCAGAATCAATGATGATCCAGTGATAGGTTTTCCTCTGTTAAAGGGAAAACTTTGTTTGGTGGCCCCTATTTAGATGGTAAATATTTTGGGGCTAATAATAACATTGTAAGTGATGTGCTCTGGATCAGAGTAAGTGATGGGCTCTGTCCTACTTCTTGATGACTTGTTTAATGGTTTTGATAAAATAAGACTGAATGGTAAGCACATAGGATGGTAATTTAACAATAAACAAACAAGCAACCATCATATTTTCATGACTGATTCATTATTATTTCAGTGACTTATAAAACAATGACAATGATGATGTCATCCTGAAGCTGAAGCACTCATGCTAGAGGTGTGAACTCTGCTGGAAGGTGAACCTCCTTCCTGGCTGCCCAAGTTCCAGCAACTGCTACCGGGGAATAATGGGCCATTCTCTTGGCCTCCCAAATTTCATGCACATTCTTTATTATAAAATTTAATAAAATTTAAATTTAATCAAATTTAAAATTGTAAAATTTATTTATTTTAATGGTGAACAGTATTTCATTGTATTTTTTTCATATTGCCATTTAGGAATGGTTAACTATTGTACTCAATTGAATCCGTGGCAAAATTAATTGCATTGTTTGCAATGTGCAAAGGGACTTGAGTCTTTGAGCCTGGGTGGCTCAGTCAGTTAAACATTTGACTTCAGCTTAGGTCATGATCTTGGGATCGTGGGATGGAGCCCTGCCTTAGGGTCCCTGCTCAGCGGGGTGTTTGTGCATTGCTATCCCTTTGTCCCTCCCTGAACAAACAAATAAAATCTTTAAAAAATAAAAAGGGGACTTGAAAATACTATTTTATAAGGCATGGATGCATAGAATCCTTTCAGCTTATACACTGAATTAATAAGAAACCTCACATTAATTAGAAATGTTAGTATTTTCTGATAATACCAAACTCTGCCCTTTTCCTGCTCCAAGCTTCTTTCTACTTATAATGCAAAATACTTTTCTGAAGGCCTTGCCCTTATTAAGTTATTCAAACTTCATAACAACTCTTAGAGGACAAGTTATCACTCATTTTATAAATAAAGAGAATAAGCTGTAGAGAGGATGAAGAATTTTTCTGAGCTCATATAGTTCTAATTATTCAAGTAATAAGTGAAAGTCAAGAAAAATAAAATATCAGCTATTCTGTGGTTCCACTGTTTAAATGCCTGATTTTATACATAGTGAAAATCTATGTATCTCATATTCATGCCCAACACATTTAAATAGCTTGTTATTTTTCCTTCCACTCAATTGCTTTACTACTGATCATAATAATAATAACTTGGGTTTCCATGACATTTTATTTTTTTACCAGTTGTGTGAACACACACACAGCTTGGTAGCCTACTATCATTAGTTTTATTCACTTGGGAAAATAAGCTTTGAAATCAGGATTAATATTATGGTATTTATTCTCCTTCTTTTGGAAATATATAAAATTCATATATTAATATTATATCAAATTATCATATTAAACACAGGCATATTTTAATTACGCACAAAACAGGTGTTTTCCATGGACTTCAAATTATATAATCACGTTTTTTCCATGTCTGTATATAGGCATTGACTATAATTTAAATTAGTGATTTTTATAGACTTTAAAAGTCAGAATTTAGACTGTTGTTAGTGAGGTTTTCTCTGTTTTTTGTTTTTGTTTTTGTTTTTGTACTAAATAAATCAGCAGGAAGTCTAACTATTTTTAATGGTGTTTTGAAATGGAGTTGCAGAATATTGCTCGAAAGATACATACACTGAAGGTAAATGTACTTTTGCCTTTGGTTTAACAAAGAAATAATGCAAAGGGAAAAGGTATGACAGACAGTATTGGGCAAACTTAGGTAATATATAGTCATCTTTTAATGGGAATAAAATTATATATATACCTATATGTAAATTTATGTGCTTTCCATGTGACATAATCATTTATTTTAATGTTATTTAAGAAATTCAAAACATAGACCTAGGTATAAATTCCCTATGTTTATACAGCTATATAGCCAAAACTAATTTAAAAATTAATTATAAACATGATAAAATTAATAATATTCAAATTAACAACATTGATTTAATGTCACAATTAATATTTTGCTGAAACTTAATTGCCATAACCAGCTGTGTTAGCCTTTTTTATTTTTTAATTTAATATGCCTATATACTTGTGCTCAGTAACAGCTGAATTTTCTTACCAGCATTTCTATTCAAACCTTGGCGGAAACTTCACTAACCTGAATCATTTGGCAGAAATTCAAAATTTACATTTATTATACCCTATTGCTGCCTCATTAATATAGGATATGGCAACCCTTCCTTTTCTCATTAACATAACACTGTGGACTCCAAATACATTTAAAACCAAAACTCAAATTAAGAGGTAAACTCTCAGTGTCTATTCTTCAAAATATATTATAAAAAATATATATATTATTATATATTTATCCATCAAACTTAAAAATTGGTGTAGTAGTATAGTATTAGTATTTAGTAAGGGCCTACTTCATAGCAGAAGCTATATACAGGAAAAAAAAAATACAAAGTCCATATTCTCATAGAATTTATATTCTAACATAGGAAAAAGCAAATTAAAATTAAATCTATATCTATAGCTCTCTATGATTCTACATTTACATCTGTATAATCTGGGATTTTTAAAAAAAGCAAGGTTAAAAGGAATTTATTTTTTTTGCAGTGGTAGATACATAAAAGTATACAAGTGAGATATAAAGGTATACAAGTGGTATATATAAAATTATAAATTTTATATAGATATATAATCTAATTATATAAATATAAATATTTATATTATATAAATAAATATATAATGTATTGTATATGTAAGTTATATATATATATAAAGGAATATATTATGCCCATATATAAATAGGTATAATGTTATTCAGTGTAGTATTATTTTTTTTTTAAGATTTTATTTATTTATCAGAGAGAGAGGAGGGGAGAGAGCGAGCACAGGCAGACAGAATGGCAGGCAGAGGCAGAGGGAGAAGCAGGCTCCCCGCTGAGCAAGGAGCCCGATGTGGGACTCAATCCCAGGACCCTGGGATCATGACCTGAGCCAAAGGCAGCTGCTTAACCAACTGAGCCACCCAGGCGTCCCTCAATGTAGTATTATTTTTAATAGTAAAAGATGATGAAACATCCTAAATAAATATCTCGTCAGTAGGAGCAAGCTGGTTAAATGTCAATGACATGGAATATAACATAGCCATAACTAAATAATAAATGTGCTTATGCTATAATAAAAAGGAAAATAATATAACCTTTATTAATAAATGAAAAGATAAGAAGATTAGTCTATGCGTATGCTATCATTTTAAAAAGTAGCTTATATTTGCCATCTATCTAGATCTTTAAAAGAATTCACAGGAAAACAATAGCAGTGGTTATCTCTTTATAAGATAGAGAATGAAATATAGGCAGAGACATTCCCCTGCACATACCTTTTTCTATTTTTTGCTTTGTGAATCACAAGAATTTTCCCCCTATTCAAAAAATGGTATAAAAAATGTAATTTTATAAAAATCTTCCAGTGCACTTGAATTTGTGTGCTGAGTTCAGAGACCAGATGGGATAGCACTGTGGTATTTGCTCTGATACATGAAAGGAATAGAGGTGATATATTAGGAAGAGCTTTACACATTCAAGATACATTTGAAAAGTTGTCAAAGGCGTTGGCAAATGTAACCCTTGGCTGAAATCAGAGCAATGACAGTGTTCTAAATAAAATTTTGTTTGAACACAACTACACTCATTCTTTTATGTATTGTCTATGGCTTCTTTCATACTATGACATCACACCTCAGTAGTTGTAGCAATGATCACGTTGCCTGCAAAGACTACATTTACAATCTTGCCCTTTATAGAAAAAGCTTGCTGAACCGTGGTATAGATCAGAGGATTTTCTAATGGATGACTTGTGCTGTATGAAATAATAATGGAGGTAAACAATGACTGTACAATTTTTAGCCTGAGCAACTGGCAAATGCAATTGTCATTTGTTGGTATTTATTAAAATAGGATCACTCAGAGTGGAACAAATTAGAGTTGAAGAAAACTAACAGAGTCAACAGGATATTGGTGAATTCCCTGAGAATGTATGTATGACCCCATGAGTTCCCAGATCCTAATTTGAGAAGCGGTTGTGCAGGAGGATAGGAAGTACACATTTACAGGTTCTAAAACTAGCAACACTTGGAACAAATCTTTTAAACGTTATGATTCTCAACTTTCTCATGAATATAATAGTAGGTTAATCTTAGTCATCACTTGTGTCCCTTTCCAGCCCCAAATTTGTAAAATAGTTACAGAAACTTTAGTATATCAGTCCATAAGTGTTGCTTTAAAAAAAAAAAAAAAGATTTTATTTATTTGAGAGAGAGAAAGTGAGAGACAGACCACAAGTGGATGGGGAAGGAGAAAAGGGAGAGGGAGAAGCAGACTTCCTGCTGAGCATCCCAGGACCCTGGGATCATGACCTGAGCTCAAGGCAGACACTTAAACAGATAAACTACCCAGGGATCCCCATTAAGCATTGCGTTTAAAGACTTAAGTTCATGAAGGCTGCAAGATATAGTTAGCACAAAAAGGTAGCCTTCTCACTGAAGGCTGTAAGGTAGATAGGACTTTATAAATTTTGTAGATTTTGATTCAAACAAAGACACCATCAAAATTTTTAAAAAAAATGTTTATTAAATTGTATGGTATTAAACTTCAGGAACACTTACATTTCAAAAGTTAATGATAAGAAAACATAGCCAATCATATAGACTTCCACCAAACTAGTAGCCTACCTCCACTTTGCATTTTAGTTTGATGATTTTGCATAAACAGAGAATTTTGATAGCATGCAATTTCAGAAAGTTAATTGATATAGAACATAAGGCATTTCTCTGCAAGTTTAACCTTACTGTGATGTTTGACTTAAAAAATAAATATAGCAAGAATGTAATAAAACACGGAGAATTTCTCAGTGTTACTTTCCTCCCTTTCCATTAGAAACTTCCAAATATTTTGAAGATTTTCATATTTAAAAGAGATTTGAACACCCAGGCACCTCAACATTTTTTTTTTAAGACAACAGAAGTACATAAAAAATCTCTCAGAACAAGAGATTTGACCAAGAATCAGCTTCATTATTTCAAATTACCAGTCTGTTTCTGTCACAGTGAAATTTTCAGGCCTTTTTTAGGCATTTCTAAATTATTAAATACATGTAAATATTACCTGACCTATTTTTTTTAAGCGAGCCATTACATTTTTTGAGTGATGCTATCTTTGTAGTTGTTTTTACCAGCACACATTCTCTCAACTGTTCTCACACACCCCTCTTTAGAAATGCAGCTAGATATATAATTTCATTATGTCTAGTTTTCATGAGAGTAGAAGTGAGTGTTCTTCATTAAGCCTCCATAATAACCAAATTTTCATCCCCCCAAAATATAAAGTGGCAATGTTATCACCCTTTCACATCTTCAGTGAAACTCCAGTTCTATGATCTCTAAGATTTTCCTCTTTTGTTTTCTCCAGTTGATTGCATTACATTCTCAGATCAGCAACCGGAACTGCAGGCCGCTTTGTGTGTGATCCAATCACATAAAATTCAACTGTTCCTGTTAGTTATCATGCACATCTTAATAAGTTACATAAAACAAGTTTACAAACATATGCAAGTATGCATAATAGTTATTTGTTTTTCTCATTTATGTTTCTTACTGTATTCTCTGATAACTTCTTACCATTAAAATTTCCTTTATTTAAAAAAAGTTCCTTTATTTTATCTACTTCCAAATTTACTGTTTCAAAATGGATAGACCAATTCCTCCTTGAACATAGGTAAATCATTTATACTTAAAAATTATGTGAAGATAACATCAGAATATTTCATAAGCAATATTTTGGGAAGTGATTTGTGAGGATTGGTATATTTGGTAACACTTTGGGAAGGTGAGTTTATAGGCAAGCTTTGAAAGAGCTACATACTCTCTTCTTCTGCCAGCAGAAATTTTTCCTTTATGACTTCCTAAACGGGCTCAGTTTCCTCACAAATAAATACCTCAGTGAAAATATCACTATCTCATGTTCCACTTTAAAAACAAAGTATTTCTCAAATAATAAGTGAAAATATCAACTCATCATTTTTCCTTCCTTATGCTTTTATTACAAAATTAAACAGGAAGATGTGTTTTTTTTTTTTTTTTTAAAGAATTACTTATGTATTTTAGAGAGGGGGAAGGGGCAGAGGATGAGGTAGAGAGAGAATCTCAAGCTGACTCCCCACTGACTGTGCAGCCAGATATAGGGTTCGATGACACAACCCTGAGATCATGACCTGAGCTGAAATCAAGAGCCTAATGCTTAACCAGCTGAGACACCCAGGCACCTCACCATGTTTTTTCAAGACAAGAGAATTATATAAAAATATCTCAGTTCTCAACAAACTGAGGGCTTCAGAGGGGAGGGGGTGGGGGGATGGGTGAGCCTGGGGGTGGGTGTTAAGGAGGGCACATATTGCATGGAGCACTGGGTGTGGTGCGTAAACAATGAATCTTGGAACACTGAAAAAATAAAATTAAATAAAAAAAAAAAATCTTAGTTCTCTTTCCCTCTTTTCTCCTGTTCCTTCCCACCCAATCTCTGCATCCTACTCACTCTTCCTCAGATAACCAATATATCCTTCCAAAAATGTTGCTATGAATTGATATACACATTTTTTATACATACACCTAATTATTTTCAATACACCTTGTTCTGCGATTTTTTTTTTATTATTTTTAACTTAGTGATGTATCAAAAGTGTTTTCCCATGTGGGTATATATAGTTCTACCTCATTCAAATAGTTGCAGAGGCTTTTTTATTTTATCTCTACTATTTAAGACATTTTAAATAGTTTAAACAAAATTACATAAATTCTTCTACAATGCAGTGCATGGGTTAAAAGTATGGGCTCTAGATTCAGGACTCTCTATGTATCTGTTTTCTTTTTATAAAAGTGAGGATAAGGAAAGTATATAGCTCATATATTTGTTTTGACAAGTAATGACATAACACAAAAAGTATTTAAGCAAGGTCACAGATACACTAACTACTCAATAAATATGGCTACAAACATGGTCATATTCATGATGCTAAAACTGTTCAATAGAGATGTATAGGTTGTTAAACTATTATGTATTTCCACTATGTTTGGTAATCACCATGGCTCTGGGTCCTATAAGTCCTAATCAACTTTGACAGCTGCTTTCATCCCATGGAGCCCCAGAATACCACCAGCATAAATCCTCATCTTCTGCCAATCTGAAATCTGCTGGCCTACTAGGTTCCCATGTAAACACCTTTCACCCCTGCCCCACCACCCCCAGCCTTCAAGTTGGATGCTTGTAGGAGAGATAGAAAACTAGAGGGATGATTTCTAGGCTCAGCTGTCTGTCCTGAAGCACTTTACAGTTCTCTGAAAGTCATTTGTGGGTACTACAAACCCTACAGTGTACTAACTTTAATATTAAACATTTTTATTATCATTCAGGATTATTATTGATAGGGTTATAAATAATAAATAATACAAATACAATGATAAAATACACATAGTTTATATAGAGAATCTACATGGGAGATTACTTATATACCCCTTTTTAAGGATACTTTGCTAAATAAAGATATACTCCCTCAAAGAGTACAAATGCTGATGTTACTGGTTAATTTTTGTTATTCTTTTATTAACTTTTACATCTGTTTTCTTAAAGGTCAGCCTAGTAGTGCCAGTAGAGCTTAGTGATCAGTTCGTGAATAGTTAAATGTTGACCTTAAAAATGTTAAACAAGTAAGATTTCTATTCTCTGCTGATGGATCTTGCACAAAATGGAACAGCAATGAAAAAAATCAGGCAGCTTACAACATCTATTTTGGTTTTTACTTTTCTCCAGACCCCCTCATATCTCCTCTGCGTTCTGTGCTTGGCCTCATGTTCAGCCATGGACATGTGTGTTAGGTTGGTGGCCCTGGGAATGCAGGAGGATCAATAAAATGGCCGCCATCTTCCCCTACCCAGGAATTTCCCGCCAGAAGGACATCTGTCAAGGACACATCACCTTGAGTAAACCGAAACCTATGGGAGAAACGGAAACCAGCCACTTTGGGACTTTTCTACCCCTAACCTCTAACCTTACCAAATATGGTTATTAGCCCCCGCCCTGCCTTGGTCCAATAAAAACTCACTCAACCCCTTCCCATCTGCGACTTCCCCAATTCTCCTCTCCTGAGTCGTGGAACCTCGCCCTAGGGCGCCTTTAATAAACCTTGCCTTGTGCCTATCTCGCTTGGTGTCCTGTGTATCTCACCTGTAAAACCTTACAATGGGGGGTAGCAATACCGCTCCCTGACTTCCTCTGTACAACATTGTTGGATCATGTAGCTTTGCAGACTGCATCTTACACACAGAATACATAGATATATAGCATCTTATTGAGGCTTATTTTTCCTGGTTCATTTCCAGCATTTCCCTGTTAAATTTCTGGACGTTGAATTTCTGGATGGTCTTTCTGGAAAATCTGCAGACTTGCATAGCTTATCTTCTCTGGCAGAAACACTAAACACAAAGAGTTGGGACTTGGGGGGAAATGAGAAACTCCAGTTAAGAGGGTTACGAACCTCTAGGATTTTTCCCTAAGGTTCAATAGATTTTCTTGAATAAATCCATCTCTGTTGTGTGACTTTGGTCAACTTACAGAATTCCCAAAGTTGTTGTTGTCAATTTGGTACAGTTTTATCATTCCATTTTGGGAGTACAAAATTGCCAAGCTCTTCACATCACCACTCCAGGAGTCTTGTGAAGACACCAACTTAAAAGCACATGGGAATAGTCTATTCCATCACCAAGAGAAGGAACATAATCCCAAAGTCATATAACTTACACCCTGAGTTTCAGGTTACTGAAGGATCTTGTCATTAATTAATACAACTTACTTTTTAAAATCATAAATGAAATGCCAGAGTTTTATCTCATATGCAGGAATGCATGACAAAGGGGATGTCTAGAGATATTACAGTACAATATATGGGATTATAGCAGCTATACTTATTAGCTTTCAAGTTTCCTTTAATTATATCATGCTGGCTTTGAGTTCTAGATAAAATCATCCAAAGAAATACCACTTAGCTATATCATCTCCAATGTGGAGGCTTATGCTAATGAAACCATTTAAGGAAACAAACATTTGTTAAATATTTATTATATTCAAGGCACTGTGCTGAACAGCAAAGATGTAAATGTGAGAAGGTCATGATTAAGAAGAGGCTTTGCATTCCGCATTTAAAAATGAAATTATCCTTTGGTATTCACATATATAGTAGCTAGGGCAGTAAAGAGGTTTACATTTTCATTAATGTAGGTGGGAAAGCCACATCAGAAACTCTACTTCTGACCATTTATTCTGTTTTAATCACTAGCGATGTAAACAAGAAGTTGTTGGAAAGCACTTATCATAATTAGTGCAACAATAAATTAGTATTCATCAGTGGGAAAATAATTTACTATATATATTTTTATAAGAGAATATTATATAGATATTAAAATCATATTATCAAAGATATTAATGGTAGGGGGAAATGTTCACATACTTATATGGTAAAGCAAATATTCAAATATATACAAAGCATTCAAATATATACACAGGTTGATTCCAAATATAATTTTATAAAAGAAAAGGCATGGGAGTATAAAGATATGCAGGTTTTACACACACACACACACACACACACACACACAACATTCATCCGTGGGTGGATAGATGAGCAGGCGCAGAGATAGATGTAGACAGATGGAAGAGCCATTACAGATGTTTTCTGAGTCTCTGATCCATGGGCTTACCTAAAACTTTCTCTCTATACTTCCCTGTGATATTTTAAAATTATTTAATAAGAATTTCACATTAAATTCCTAATCAGAAAAGAAAATAAAAATTTTTCCCTGACGATCCCCCTCTCTGCCTGCCCCTTTCCATAATATTAAAAACGTGCATAAACATCCTTTAAAAAGAATCAGAGATAGATCATTGTTTTATCCCCTTAATCAAATATAACCTCTTGAGAGCCAGGAACCATGATGTTTATATCTCTCTCTCTCTCTCTCTCTCTTTTTTTTTTTTTTTCACTCAGAAATAAATAGTCACATTTGGTCATGGAAGAAAAAAAAATTGAATAAATTTCAATTTCATTACAAAAACAAAATTTACTGCAATGTTTAATGGTCTCTAAGAGATCACATTTTAAAGCGGCAAACTATGCCATTGATGTAACCTGAAAAATCCTCAAGAATTGGCAGCTTTGAGCACTCTAGGTTGTATAAATCCAAGAAGATAATAGATTTTATCTTAGCATTTTAAGTATGTATATACAAATATGTATACCAAAAGTGCAAAATAATTTTAACAACATTAGATGTATTCTCTGTCCTGTTATTTTCATGCACTTGTTAAAACAACTGCAAAATATTTAATTGGTTAACTTCTGCATCTGTATTTTATTTTTAGTTGACATTTACTAACGGGCTATTAGCCGTGTATTTTTATCTCTAAAGAGACCTCCAAAGCTAATGCAATTTAGCCTGATCATTTTACCCAGTGATGAATTATTTTGAACTTCTGGAACCTTTTTATGTGAGTTTAGAGAGATAAAATACATCAAACTAAGCCTTTTAATAAAGCTTCAATGAAGTGATAAATAAGATGACTATTGCAAACAATGTACAAGTATCTCTGTACCACTAAATGATGTAAGAAGCAGATCTAGTATAAATGAGTTGTTTGAAAATCAAAGAAGCATCATTCCATTTAGTATTTCCTTTTAAAATGACCCTTGAGACTCTACTTTTTATCAATGCACAGAAATCAGACTCTACTTTTTAAAAGCAAAATAACTTGTTTCTATTGAGTTCCATTTTTCTTTGCAAGATTTATCAGCTTTCAAGTTTTCAAATATACTAAACTTTTAAAAATTTAAAGTATAACCAAATTACTCTGTATTTACTAATTTTTATTTTAAAATTTAAGTTAGACTAATGAAGTATTCCAATATCTTTTTTAAAAATGGGAATTCATATTAATACTCTCTTGAGAAGATACACATCGATATTTTGGGGCTCACCAATATGCCCAAATTCTCATAAAGAAAAGACTGTTGAAATTATTTTATTTATACATGTTTGCCTTCATCAAAGGATATAACTTTTGAACTTCTAAATGCTTTTGTTGTTTTCAAGATTGTTGTGAAAATGTTGCTGTTATTATTCTTTTTCCATATTATACCTTCTCTAGTCTCCTAAAAGACTGATTGCAAAGAGTTTGAGAAAGAAATACATTACTAAGGATAATCTTCTTTTTCTAACGTGATTGACAAGGAAGCAATTCAAACTAGCCCTTTTTCTTTCATCTCTTATAGTAATGATGGAGAAATGAGAAAGCATAGAGTCAGATTTTCTTGACACCCATTCTGGCTCTGGGTAAAGATTGCCAGCATATATAACATAATTCAATATATTAAATATTTAAGATCCCTACACTTGCTGTTAGAGTTCACATTGAATAGTTATCTAAAGAAGGTTTGCACTATTTAGCACCATCCCTGGATTTGATTAGTAAGGCTGATACTGTCTATGAAGAGAATCTGGGGTTCTTGCTGATACTCTATTCTTAAATTCACACTGTTGACTTTGAGAAATGGGTTTCAATACCCAGAAATAGCAATAGAAAGATTTCCTGGAGTGAATGTGTATTTGAAAGCTAAAAGGGTAATCCTTTATTATTTCAGGATTGTTCAAATGAAAGAAGAGAGCAGAAAGAGTTGGGGAAGCCAAGAATTAGAGTACATCCCACCATTTGCTCAATCATATCTCAAGTAAGTATGACTGCTCCCAGTAATGTCGAAACTCCCGTACTTGATAACCAGATTGTGTTGGCTTTCCCTTCAACCCTCCCTGAAGAGATCCCATCTCAAGATTCTCCACTAAATGGGAATCTACATTATGGCACATTTCCAAGTCCACTGAAAAGAGAAATCTGAAGTAAAAACCAAATCCCTCTACTTTATTCTGTATAAGAATTTCCATGGAAAGTAAGAGGAAAAAAAAAAATCTCTTCAGCTCTTGGATCAAAATTTGTGTATTCATGCTTTTAGATTACTTTGCTCTTCTAAAGCACAACTTCCTTCAGTAAATATAACTCTCAATTTTAGAGAACCCTGTCAAGGAGTCCCCTTCTCATTATTGTCATATATGATATTATTGCTGGCTTGGCTTAAGATTTCAAGTTTTCATAGTAAATCACTCAATAAAGCAATATTATAATGAATAACTATTTTATTAACTATATGGGTATTCTCAAACATTGTTTCTCTGACACAGGAACTTGTAGATAAACTTTAAAAAATAGAGGTAAAAATCACCAAACAAATTATATTTTAGTCCTTCAAATTTAAATATATACAACATAAGTAAAATCCATATAAATTATTTAATTTGAATCCTTCTGTTCTCAGAATCTATTAAATAATAATACAAGTCTAAACTCTGATATCTGATATTTCAGCAGCCACTTAAAAGCTATATTAAACAATATCATATTCATGTAAATATGTGAAAAGATCATTACAGTGGCAAAGGACCTAAAACTAAGAAATAATTTTTCTGGAATATTCTACCAACTCCAGAATTGAATTTTATCCACATTTTAAATTGACCATTCCATTATTTTAATTCTCTAAAGTAATATTAACCTACAGAAAATAAATCTATTAAATACCTTCACTTGTAAGGAAATTCACTATCACTGCCACCTTTGCTACTCTTGATCAGCAAAACAATGGAAGCTCTGTCCAGATTATGTCTGCTTCAGTTGTTTAAGTTCTTAATCCTACACTTTTATAAATGCATTTAAGTATTAAAACCTAGATAATTTGTATTTGTCATAGTTAAAGGATGGTCAGAAATGAGACTTTTTTGTTTGTTTTTGCCCATAGAAGGACAGAGGCTCATAGAATGAGAATGTTCCCAAATAGAGAGAAGTTATTTCAAAATATTGAACAGCCATGACCATACTATGCCAACTATTTCTTGTACCTGTCATTTTGTTGCTATTATTAAAGAAAACGCTATGCAAAATCAGTAACTAGATGCCCAAACCATTTAATGGTATCAAATTTTTCAATGAACTTCTGAGGATATTTTTAATATTTCTGTAGGCCAGTCAAAAGAATTTTTAAGTTGGTGAAAAACCACAAACTCAGCAAAAGAAGAGAACGATGTTTTTAAATAGAAACTACTTTAAAAGAACCTAAAGTTTCATAGGTCTAACTTCTGGGAGTCTGTTATACTCTAGGATAAAAGTTCTAGTACATATCAAGCTGATTGCACTTTGGCCATAAGATTCTCATCTCATACTTCCCTTGACTTTTCTACAGGGCTTTAGACAGTATTCTCTGGTTTCCTGTTTTCATTTTTGTTTGTTTGTGTTTTCTCTGCCTGTGTCCTAAGAAAGTATACATAAGAGTAATTTTTCCAAGTATTTTTAAAATTAAAAATATTTTTGTCTTTATGCTTGATAAATACCTTGACTGATTATGCACTGGTTGAAAATCATGTTTGTAGACTTGTTTTATTCTTCTACAATCTAATACTGTTTTGAGAAATTTTATCCCTTCTGCTTTACATTCTTCTATACAATTAATATCCCTAACCCTCTCCCTCTCAGAAGCCTTTAGCAGCTTCTGCTTTACATTCTTTTATACAATTAATAACCCTAACCCTCTCCCTCTCAGAAGCCTTTAGCAGCTTCTGCCTCACTGTTGGAAAAGTGATGATACTATGCTTGAATTGCTAATTAATGATTCGTGATACATACCGTTATACTATAAACAGAACAAACTGAAACACAAGCAAAATAAACAAGAGCCATAGAAAGCTAGTTTCAACTCAGTATGCCATAGAAAATATGAGAGCAGAAATCATGATAACAATAGATGAATGGCTTATCTTCTTCAGCATGCAGAGTCCTTTCTCATATCGTGAAAAAATACTCTGGTAAAAAAAACTTAATGTTGATTTGTGCAAAGTTTTGTTCATGTTAATAGTTTTAGGAATTGTGTTGGTCTTGGTTGTGACTTGAACATATTTACTGAGTCTGATTTTTTAAGAGAAAAGTTGACTTCAATTTCTAGATCGATAAAAAAGGAATATTTTTAGTTTCTTCCAATTTGAAGTTCACATTTTGACTTTTTATCAATTTGGCTGATACAGGCATGTTTATCTTGCCTTCTTTTATTTTTTCTTTTTTTTTTCAAGCTGGGAGATGACTATTGAAGATAAAGATTTCCTTCTTCAAAGTACACATGAAAACTTAAGCTAGCAAGTTGGCTAAATTTATTTTTTCCAGTCATTTTAGATACTGTGGGTTGTTTTTTATTTGTTGGTTTGTTTGTTTTATTTTGTTTTGTTTTGTTTCAGGGGGGCTACATTAACTACATGTAACTAATTTTTTTTTTCTGTCAGCAATAATTTCTACATGCTATACAGGCTTTAAAAATATTTATTAAGCCATGTTACTTGATTAAATTTGTCCTCAGTCTTCAAATACATATTTTAATTGGTTACTAACCAGTTGTCGTTGGAAATATCTAATTGTGCTTTTTTTTCTTATTTATTTGACAGAAAGAGAAATCACAAGTAGGCAGAAGTAGGCAGAGAGGCAGGCAGAGAAGGAGAAGCAGGTTCTCTGCTGAGCAGAAAGCTTGATGTGGGGCTCAATACGAGGACCCTGGGATCATGACGTGAGCTGAAGGCAGAGGCTTAACCCACTGACCTACTCAGGCGCCCCTAATTGTATTTTTTACACTTTAAAAAAAAAAAAAGTGCTCTTCTTAACATATATAAATATGAATTATTTAAACTACTTGACTTTTATCCAATTTCCATATAATTTAGCCATTACTGTTTCCAAAATTTGTAGGTTTTACTTTCTCTTAAAAAGTGTATTACTTTAGTGATAATATCACTTACATTAATTCATTAAAAGACATCAAAATTTAAGATGCTAAACCATTTTTAAATGTAAATATAGAAAGTGATTAAGCTGTTTAAATAAAAATTGCTGTATGTCTATATTTTTTTACACACACACACACACACACAAAGGTCTAATAACATTTGTGGTCACTTATGCTGAATATATAGCCTAAACAAATATCCTAAATCTCTTGAAGTCTTAAATGGATAATTTTATCATTTTGTTATGTTTAAATATAAGATAATTTAAAGTCTATGTAAAACGGGTGGCTGGGTGGCTTAGTCGGTTAAGCGTCCGACTCTTGATTCCGACTCTTGATTCTGGCCCAGGCCATGATCTCAGGTCTGGGAACAGGCCCCGCATGGAGCTCTGCACTCAGTGTGATGTCTGTTCCAGATTCTCTCTCCCCCATTCCCTCTGCCTGTCCCACCTGTGCTGTCTCAATCTCTCTCTCAAATAAATAAGCAAATAAATAAAATCTTTAAAAAAATGAAGTCTATGTAAAGTATGGAATATAATATTTTAAATGATTATTTATTATTTTTTAAACTGTATTAGAATTGCTTAGCAGAAAAAGTGAAAAAGTTTGATGTCTGAAGTAGTAATCAGGTTAACTGGTGGCAGTTAACCTGATTGGTATGCATTTTTCAGAAAAAGACAAATAACATATGATATCCCTCACATGTGGAATTTAAGAAACAAAACACATGAATAGAGGGGAAAGGAAGGGGAAATAAAATAAGATGAAAACTGAGAGGGAGGCAAACCATAAGTGATGCGGAACTCTAGGCAACAAACTGAGGGTTGCTGGAGAAAAGGAGGGTGGGCGCATGGGGGAAATGGGGATGAGCATTAAGGGGGGGGTCTGTGATGGAATGAGAACTGGGTGTTACATGCAACTGAGGAATCAATAAATTTTACTTTTGAAACGAATTAAAATAAACAAGTGGATTTTTTTTTTATTTAGTTTAACAAGATGACGTTTAAATGACTAAATTTTCCCTGACCAGTGTCTTTATTCCACCATTATGGAGTCAGATAGTTTTTGCAAAAAGCTTCTTTCTCTACCTGGTGGACTTCCATTGACAAAACTCACAGATGAGTTCACATAATGAAAATCATGGCCATAGAACACCTCTGAGAAACTTAACTCTTTGTATCTTTTTCTTCCTCTTTTTCTTGTTTTATTCCTAATTCCAGGGGGAAATACTTTTGATTAAGCCATTTGTATCCTACCTCAGCCAACCAAATGTGCCCTCAGGAGCAGTAAACTCAGGTCCCACCTATTAAACTGAGTAGACTGAGAGAAGGTAGTCAGCCCACAGAAAAGGGAGAGAGAGATAATGTAGATGATCTGGTAGATTCTCAGTACTTATATTCTGGTTGAATGGCTTGCTGAGAAGCTGTACTGTATTAATTCTCAGTACTAATAACTGAACACTTTGCAAGGTAAAACTTTGGAAGGTCATAGTCATAGTAATAACAATAATTATATCAATATATCAAATTATGTGTATTCATTTCAATGAGTTTGTATTATTTCATTTAATTCTTGCTAAAACTGGTAAATTATTCAAAACAAATAACATAATCATTACATGATGAATATATATATATATATATATATATATATGGAGATACATTTCTCCAAATAACATGTTTAGAATGAAGCATAGTCAAGACTAAAGGTTTCAACTATCTTAGTCCAGTAATTAGCTCTGTGGTAGTAGAATTGCACCATATTAGGAGTCTAGAAACTTAGGTTCTGTCACAAATCATTTGTGTTATTTAAAAACTCACTTAAGACCTGTAATTCACCCTCTTTTATAAAATACTATGTGTTTATATGCTTTTAATTGTTTATTTTGACATTCTCACAGACTCTTGTATACTTTCATAGTCTTTATGTTGAAGACTTAGTTTAGTTTACAGTAGAATATAATATTGATGAAATTAAAACCAATGGATGCCTCTCTACTATAATTTCTGCAATTTTCCCATTTGTTTTATGTTTAAACAATTTTATTTCTGCATCACCTGGTGATCTAACATATCTCTGTTCACTGATTGTTTTCAGAGATGTTTGAACCTCATTTGAGTTTTTATTTGTACTCTGAAAGAAGAAAAGATTGAAAGACTCAACCCAAATTAACAGAGTATTTCCAGCCTCCATCTGAATGTCACTCATTGTATAAACACAGAAATTGTCAGATGAAGCAGCAAAATGCAGTCCCTTCAGAAAGTGCTATTCCCTGCTGAGCAGATTCTTAAAAACACTGAAAATCTTGAAAGAAAAAAATGAAGGGAGTCTACTCTGAAATAAGCATGATGTTCCATGCTGAGACAAATCACACTCACAGGGTCTATGAACATGAAAACAGAATTGCAAACCAGAAACAGGAAACAATGTAATGTTAGCTCGAGATTCTACCCCTAAATTTAAAAATGAAATTTAAGCATTTAGAGGAATTTAAGGCATGAAGTTAAGCAAA
Organism: Mustela nivalis; assembly: GCF_964662115.1. Lineage (NCBI taxonomy): Eukaryota > Metazoa > Chordata > Mammalia > Carnivora > Mustelidae > Mustela > Mustela nivalis. The sequence goes on along the minus strand of NC_139035.1, from coordinate 51,545,232 downwards.
TAGAACAACAGCAACAATAAAAAAAATACTAAGGGTTATATATGATTCCTTAAAAAAGCAAAAGCAAATGAGAAACTGTGTTGACAAGTGTACTCCTATAAAATGTGAGTACCAAAGTGTAACAGTTGCAGAACTAATTAAATGAACCAGATGTGAATGTGGTAAAAGTCATTTCTGTGAAAACTGGTTTGGGTATGTTGGATTTTAAATGTTCTAACTTCCTCTTTTGGAAATGACTGTCAAATACAAATATCTTTTTTTTAAACATATTTTTTAAAGATTTATTTATTTTTATTTGACGGAGAAAGACAGCACAAACTGGGGAAGCAGCAGATAGAGGCAGAGGGAGAAGGAAAGGGAGAGGCAGGCTCCCTGCCAAGCCGAAGCCTCAACTTGGGGCTCCATCCCAGGACCCTGGGACGTTGGCCCGAGCCAAAGGCAGCCACTTAATCGACCCATCCAGACTCCCCTACAAACATCTTTAATTGGAAAACTTCTAGCTCATACCCCGTTAGAATATATTTTATTTATATTATATCAAAAGTGTAGGTATTCTCTTAGGAAACAGCAGTTTTATAAAATATTTTCTGTCCAGAATTCCATGTAACTTATATTAATATTACAACCAGATATTCCTACAAATTAAAAATGAGAAATAAGTTAATCATAACTTGAAAACTAAATACTACATAGTGGATTCTAAACAACAGTCATCAAATTTGAAGAGAAATGTGTATAATGATACATTTATCTTCAACTTAAGTCATCTCAAAATACACAGGGCATGATATTTTTATTCTATATATTTTTATTCCCTCTACATTTTTCACAAATCATATCAGACCCCAGTGCAATAGATGGACTGAGAAGTGGAAGAAATAAAATATAACCATGAATGTTTAATATGTTACATGTGATATTAAAGCTGTGTGAGAAATTAATTCTAGTCTTGTGCCTTACTTCAGAAATTATGTAACTATTGCACGTTAGAATCAGTTGTTAGAAATGTGTAAGTTGTAAAAAAATAGAAAGCAAAACAAAAAATGGTCAATATAATGTAATTATGCTTTATATTTATAAGTTATTACAAATAGAGCACCTTATTTTCTAGCTTAATTGTACCGTGGCATTACGTTAGGATCATAGAAATAAGACAAGAAGAAATAAGGTGCACAAAAACATTTCAGCTACTAACAGAATATAAGAAATGCTTGTATACACTGTAGATGTCTTTAAGGTATTCCTAAGGGAGTACTTTTCATATCACAGACCTCAATCAGTGAGTTAAGATAACATAAAAAAATTATATAGCAAACAATTCCTTGCTAAACTCTTTCTCAAGAATTGATATCTACTCAGTTTTCCAATCTTTACAGAACCTATGATGTGTAATTCCTTCTAGAAACTCTGGGAGACAAGATATAATCTGTCCTCAGTGTAGTTATGATTAACTTAGAAAGACAGAACTAAGCATTTTATAATATCTAAATAATGTTACACAGGTTGCTATGAATAAACACTCTCTTCAAATTATATATTTGATAAAGCCTTAAAACAACAACAAAATTGGGGCATGTGGGTGGCTCAGTTGATTAAGCATGTGCCTTTGGGTGGGTCATGCTCCCTGGGTCCTGAGATAGAGCCTCAGTTGTCTCCCTGACCAGCTGGGAGTCTGCTTGTCCCTCCCCCTCTGCCCCTCCCCCACCCCCTCTCCTGCTCTCTCTTACAAATAAATAAAATCTTAAAAAAAAAAAAGGAAGCAATAGAATTTAGGGTATATAGGTAAAGATGGTTAACATGGACAAAAATCATGCAGTGGATGCAGTAAGACATGAACAAAGGCATTGAGGCAAGCATGGCCGACTGGGAGATGAGTGGTCGGCATGACACTAAGGATCATATTAGACTAAAGCATCACATGCCCACGAGGCTGGTTTGAAAACTGCATGTGGTAATACAGAAGGCACAGTGGTTAGTAGCTCTGGAAACATATTTCCTGGTTTCAAACTGCTCTCTCATTAATTCACTGTCTGACATGGAGCAATTTGTCCAATCTCTGTGACTCAGTTTTCTCCTACATAGAAATAGGGATAATGGTGCTTTCTAGCTCACAAAAGTGTTGTGAGGATCAACTGAATTTATACAGGTTTCTAAATGCCAGTATCTGGCATTGAGAAAGCTAAGTGTTAGCTACTGTAATTATCTGGTATTTTATAATAAGTTGTTAAATGCATGTAGCAGGGAATCAGAACTTCCCTCATACTTTAATGGCAATGTGAGGACAACTGTAAATTCTTTCCTCCCTAAAATTAATAAAAATGTTTGAGGAATGATCAAAATCAACTTTTTCAGAACTCCAAAAACTAATGAAATCTTACAGCAATTTTAGATTACTTATTCAAGAAAAAAAAGCAGTGAAATATCTATCAATATTTTAGCGAGGTATTTTTTCTTAAACTGACAAGTAGACCTTAAAGTTTACATGGAAATGAAAAACATTTAGAATTGGAAAAACACTTGAAAAATAAGAGTAATGTTGCTTTCTGATTTCAAAAATTATTGAAAGTTACAGCCTGAAAGCAATGTCGTGCTGGAAGATAGGTACATAAAGCAATAAAACTACTACATGTCCAACAATAAATCCCTATATTTGTGCTCAACTGATTTTTGACACAGATGTTGTAGTATTTCATTGGGGAAAGATAGTCTTTTCAACAAATGATGCTGTGACAATTGGATATCCACATGTAAGATGAACTTAATACTTCATCTCACATTATACACAGACATTAACTTACACTGGGTCATAGATTTAATTGTCACAGTTAAAACAAATAAACCTTTAAAAGAAAACAAGAAAACCTTTGAATCCTAATTAAGTAAACATTGCTTAGATATGATATCATATGCATGGTCCCTAAAAGAAAAATAATTGATAAACTGGATCTCACCAAAATTCAAAACTCTTTTTTTTTAATAATTTTTTATTTTTTATAAACATATATTTTTATCCCCAGGGGTACAGGTCTGTGAATCACCAGGTTTACACACTTCACAGCACTCACCAAAGCACATACCCTCCCCAATGTCCATAATCCTACCCCCTTCTCCCAAACCCCCTCCCCCCAGCAACCCTCAGTTTGTTTTGTGAGATTAAGAGTCACTTATGGTTTGTCTCCCTCCCAATCCCATCTTGTTTCATTTATTCTTCTCCTACCCACTTAAGCCCTCATGATGCATCACCACTTCCTCATATCAGGGTGATAATATGATAGTTGTCTTTCTCTGCTTGACTTATTTCACTAAGCATGATACGCTCTAGTTCCATCCATGTTGTCGCAAATGGCAAGATTTCATTTCTTTTGATGGCTGCATAGTATTCCATTGTGTATATATACCACATCTTCTTGATCCATTCAAAACTCTTTTAATTCAAAAAAGAAAAAGTATTAAGAAAAATAAAAATGTAATCAATGGCCTGTGAGAGGATACTTGAGAAACACATATCTTATAAATGGCTTGTATCTAGAATTTGCAAATAATTCTTATGGTTCAATTATAGGAACACAACATCATTGAAAAGTGAGCAAAAAATATAAATAATCACTTCATCAAAGACAATATAAGAATGGCTAATAAACAAATGCAATGTGCTGAAATGGAAGGAAAATTAAACCTACAATTTGATGCTATTTAATACTTACTAAAATATTTATAATAAATCAGACATTAGCAAAAGCTGGTGAGGATATAGAGTAATAAACTCTCATACATTGCTGGTAGGAGTGTAAAATGGCGCAGTCACTAGAAAAAATTGGCAGTTTCTAAAAATGTTAAACATGGGGGCGCCTGGGTGGCTCAGTGGGTTAAGCCGCTGCCTTCGGCTCAGGTCATGATCTCAGGGTCCTGGGATCGAGTCCCGCATCGGGCTCTCTGCTCAGCAGGGAGCCTGCTTCCCTATCTCTCTCTCTGTCTGCCTCTCTGTCTACTGTGATCTCTCTCTGTCAAATAAATAAATAAAATCTTTAAAAAAAATAAAAATAAATAAAAAAATAAAAATGTTAAACATGAAACTACCATATGACCCGCATTTTGACTAGTAGCTATTTAACAAAAAGAAAGAAAGAAAGAAAGAAAGAAAGAAAGAAAGAAAGAAAGGTAAGAGAGAGAGGGAAGGAAGGAAGGAAGGAGGGAAGGAAAGTACCTGATGGTGAATGTTAGTAAGAGCTATGTTCATCATAGCCCCAAACTAGAAATAATCAAAATACAACGAGTGGAGAGATAAAATGACGTGTATCCATACCATGGAATATTATTCATCAGTGAAAGAAAATACTGTCACATGCTATGTCCCAAGTATGTTAAGTGATCATATGCAAGAGATCATCTATAATTCTATTTATATGGTATACTCTGAAAAGACAAATGTGTAGTGACAGAAAATAGATTAGTGGTTGCCTGAGGCTGGAGGTGAGATGGGGATTAACTAAATGGATGTGAGGAATTTTACTGAGGGTATGAAAATGTTCTAAAACTAACTTGCAGTAATGGTTAAACCACCCAGTAACATTAATAAAAATCATTGAAACTGTATATGAAAAATAGATTGGTTTTTATCTTATGTAAAAAATACCTAATAAAATGGCTTAAAATGTAATGTTTTAATAAAGTTTATAGAAGGATATACAAGCCAGATATAAGTTTAATTATATGTATCCTTGTATCTTGATATAATTTTAAAATATGCACAACATTATAACTTAATTTATCACATTTAATCTCATATAACCCAGTGAGATGGAAATAATAGCTATCTAAATATCCTTGGTAAAACTGATAATTAAAATAGAAATAAATATAGACTCTAATGTTTGAAACTTGTTACCTGTACCTGGGTTTTAGTGCTATCTGGATGGAATTGGATCAAATTGGAGCTTATTTGGGGATATGAATTAAAATAATATTATATTTAATATTTTCTGTGTGAACATGCAAGGAAAATAGCTATATCTCAAAGACATTGCTTTAAAAATTAATAAAAATGTCAAATTAAAGTCAATACTTATTTAATTAGGTATATAAAGTATTCTAATATTTTTTAGAGCTCTCTTTAGCACTTTCTAACTCTTTACTAGATATGATTTCCTCACAAAAGAGTAAAAGGATTTAACAACATAAAACATGAAAACACATTAAGGTATGTTTAGACTGAATGTTGTACAGATCTCAGCAGGGATATCTATATTTTATTTTATTTTTTTTAAAGATTTTATTTATTTGGAAGAGAGAGATGATCACAAGTAGGCAGAGAGGCAGGCAGAAAGAGGAGGAAGCAGACTCCCCACTGAGCAGAGAGCCCAATGTGGGGCTTGATCCCAGGACCCTGGGATCATGACCTGAGCCAAAGGCAGAGGCTTTAACCCACTGAACCACCCAGGTGCCCCGGGATATCTATATTTTGGTTTTGCTTTCAAAAGTCAAAGTGTGAAATCAAAGCCACTTTGATTCTATTTTGATAATTAATTCTATAAAATTTGATGAAGATACTGCTGATAATACAAGCTTTTAAATTGAGATACTGTTTTGGAAGCAACATAAAATTTCAGTGGGACAGTGGACAAAGACAAACACTCATGCAAGATTTCAAAATTAAATTGAGGTAGGTAGTTATATTTTATTACATTACATTACATTTTGAATGATAGAGATTAATATCTATAAGTTATAAATTTTGTCTTGAGATTGGAAAAATAAGAGAATTCTATAAGATTCAGGCATTTTTTTCTCAGTGACTGCAGTAGAGTGAATTAGATTTTTGTTCTATGCCATTTGAGAGAGCTTGCTGAATACAAATTTACTTTTTCTACATATCTCAGAAATGGAAAGGTTAAACTCTTCAAGATTTTAATGACTTTATAAATGGACCATAAATAATTACTAAAATGTTAATGTGAAATTAATAGCAAGCTAGGTGTTCTCAGTTCTTTAACTTTCCTCATTTATGATAGAAACATTTTTAGTGAGTATAATACTATTTGGAAAACTCATCCCTATTTTGGATTGTAAATGCAGACACTTCTTGTACTAAAGAAAATAATTATATCAAATTTTAGTTTAAAGTTAACTAAAAAATAAAAATTAGTATCCTTGTTCAGCAGAATTTTTTAAATGTTCCTAAGACTGTACTAATAGCATGAAAGAAGAAGAAACCAGAATACTGGATAGGATCTTTGTCTATAGATCAAATATTTACCCTAAAATGTATTAGCAACCATGTTTCTACATACTCTTGAACTTTTAGAACAGTTCATACTGTTAGAACAGCCAACATTCATTGGATATTTACTATGTAACAAAGTGGTATAATTGCTTTGCACTAATTCATAAATTCACTGGACAGAGGTTTATTTGATTTCTTCATGTACCAGAAAGTATTCTTGGGTTTAGAGATGCATGAGTAAAGAAAATTTTAAAAAAAGAAAAAAAAAGTGTAGGCATTCACGAAATTTAACTTCTGGTAGGGGAGGCAAAAGGAAAAAAGGTAAGCATAATTTCAAATCTAGGTTACTTTAATGCTGCCATTTTCATAATATTAGAAGGTGTAACTAAACTGTTGGGTCACTAATATCGGGCTGATAGTAATTATTAGATTCATCAAGATTTCTGTGATGTTAAAATATGAAGAAGAAACACAAAATTATACTGTGGACATGTTGAAATAGTAGGTAGATAGAATCAGAATGTGGTAAGGGCTATAGAAAATGGTACTTGGGATTGTAACAGGCATTTGGAGTATTGGAGGACCTGGAAATTTAGACGAGGCACTTAGGAACAGTATTATTTAATATAGGGTTTTCAGGAGTGTGGAGGCCAAGAAAAACAAGGCTGAACCCACCTCAGGTCTAGCCAGGTCTAGCCTTGAAATAAGTGCAGCCATCTTGGCCCCGACAACCATCTTAGGTCTCCATAACTGGTAAATGACCCCTGGTTCCAGGAAGACTGACCAAAGGATTTGAAAATAAAATACCATACCAAAAACCAATTAGGAATAGGATAGCTTAATGAAGTAATAACTCATGTCAGGAGTAGGATAGCTTGACATTGTAATAAACCATGTCAAAAATAGGATAGCTCAACACTGTAATAAATCACAAGGACATAGGGCTGGTGCTTGTGGCCCAATCACCTACTGCCACCCCTGCTCTGTCTTTAAAACTCTGACTGTAATCTGGTTTGGGGTCCAAGTCCCTACTCTGCTATGTCGGGTATACTTGGGCCCAAAAGCTTAAATTAAGCTTGCTGAATAAACTCTCGTGTGTTTTACATCAGTGTTGGCTCCTTGGTGGTCTCTCAGACGCAAAAACTCGGGCATAAAAAGGAGGAGAGAAAGTAAGCCATAAAATATTTTAAGAGAAAATGGTTCTAAACTCCAGGAAGAGCTAGTGCAAAAATCGGTTATGTCAAAGCAAATCCAGAATGCTTGGAGATAATGAGAAGGTAAAAACGTCTGAAGGGATGTAGACTAGGTAGAGAATAATGGAAGGAGGGTAAAATTCTGTAGGGCCTCAGACGCCATTACAAAGAGCTACTAGATGATTATGTCAGAAGATGTGACATGACCAGTTTCACAGGATCACTTTAATGTTCGCTTCAATGATGAATTGTAATAATGCAAAGGTCAAAGCATCGACATTAGGAGGATGTTAGTGCAAAAATCTAGGCAAGAATCCTAGACATTCAAGCCAAGGTTGTAGAAGATATATTTTGGAAGTAAAGCCAAGATTTCTTGGAAGAACAAACAAGAGTATCAGAAAAGTGTATGATGCAAGTTGATTGTAAAGGTATGAGCATTAACAACAGGAAGTTTCGTGATGAAAGTGCAAATCAGGAATCTAAATTACAAGAGCCAGTAATTCTAGCATAAATTTGCTGAGATTTTTATGAATAAATCATTGAAATAAGGTGTTTAAATGTATACCATTTTATTAGAATTAAAAATATTTTCACTTGTTTTTTAATTTATTGTTCTCTAATCAGCAGAGTGAACTCGTTTGTTTAATAATCATGCACATGCCTTGAATTATGAACTCCATGCTCAGAGAGTTTTCAAGGTTTTCTGTTGATAGTTTTTTTTCCCCTTAATTTAGAGAAATGCTCCATGTATTACATAAGTTACTTTATGAAATGTTTGTTGCAGTATTGACTTGTTTACACACAATTTTTATGCTTTTAAAAAGGTATACATATTCAATTTTTTACATAGACAAATTTATTGAGTAGTTGCACTGTTTAATTTTATATATTTTTAGGTTTTATCTATTCTTCAATCAGAAAAATTAAGCCACCTTTATTGCACTATTTTTCATATTTCACAATTTATTGTTTCATAAACATGTAAATTTATAATAATATGATGAAGACCTCTATGAACATCTTTGCATTAATTTCTTCTGGCTGCTATAATAAAGAATCATGCATTTTGTGGCTTAAAACTATATAGATTTATTATTTTATGGTTTTAAGGCTGGAAGTCCATGATAGGTTTCACCACACTCCATGATAGGTTTCACCACACTCCCTCTGGAGGCTCTAGGAAAGAACCCAGTTGTTTGCCTTTTTCAGCTTCTGGTTGTTGTTCTTGTTTCTTGGCTCATGGCCAGATATGGTATGACCTTTTCTCCCCTGCTTCCATGGTTACATGGGCTTCTTTCTCATTTCTCTCCAAAATTCCCTCTATAACCATTTTATAAGGACACTTGTGATTACATAGGGCACACTCTGATCATCCCGGATGGTCCAACCATATCGAGACCCTTCAGTTAATCACATCCGCAATGTCCTAACACTACAGAAGATCACACTCATAGGTTCCATGTTGGGAGCCATGGGACCTGGTCGAGAGTATTGCCTCACTAGGTTAAGGTTTGAACTAATGCAGGACTAACCCTGCAGAGGGCGGGATCACCCTGCAGGCAACTGCCAGGAAGACAGATAGCCCCGCAGATAAGCATGGTCTGTTACTCTCTTGCCTTTTCCTCTGATCCCTTATCTCTCTTAAACAAAGAGTTCCTTGCTAATCTGCTGCGAACATTTCTCAGGCTTGTGGGCCGGAGCAACCCCAAGGAGGTAAATTATTCTGTACCTAGGACTATAGAGACCTTTAAATATGTCCCACAATAGACGGTTTCCTCCCTAGGTTGATGTTTGTCCATGGCTTTCACAAGCCAAGCCGTTAAAATACACCCTGCCTCCTGCAAAGGTAACGCCTTCTCATTCCTACTGCTCTCCCATATACTTCGTGTCTTCAGATAGCTTCTGGTTTTCCGTTAACTTATCTCTTGCTTTCCTACAGTTCTTTATTATCTAGATTATCCCTAAAGTTCCTCGTTTTCCATTAACCTATACCTTTTCTTCCTACAGTTCTTTATTATCTAGTTCATCCCAATAGCTTCTTGTTTTCCATTAACCTATATCTTCTTTTCCTGAAGACCCCAGAACAAGTTACCAAACAGCACATATTTGTGCTACGTCCCATGGCTTTCTGAGGAACATGATTACTCAAGAAGCAAGACCCTGTCCCCCATCCCTGGCGCCAGTCTGTACCCTTATAGCTTAACTAAAATAACATGTGCTAAACAAAGAGAAATTATTTGATGAGTGCTGAGTTCTTTAATGTACTTTGCATTAATGTGAACCTCCTGCCCCCATTAAACTGCCAATATAAGAAGCTCGATAATCCAATGGAGATTTCTGACTACTGCCCAGAACTTGCTGTGTGGCTTTGCTCGCCGACACCACTCCTTCTTGAGGGACATCTGGACCTGCCAGGGCTGGACCCCAGCAGTTCCAGGAATTAGGACCTGGATATCTTTTGGGGCCAATATTCAGCCTACTCCAATCATCTTCTTAAGGAAGGGGGGAAAAAACAAACAGGAAAAGAAAGATCAATAGATTGAAGAACTCTAGACCAATCACATCTAACTCTTTTATCCGCATTTAATTTAATTAAATGATGTAAAGTAAACATATGAATTAATTATTTTCTGTCAATAACCAATTTTCCAGAAATTTGAAAAAAATAATTGCTTGTTTTCCCACTATTTTGGAATGCCATCTCTGAAACAAATAGGAATACTTGCCTAGTGTTCTTTTTATTTTTTTTTATTTTTATTTTTATTTTTTAAGATTTTATTATTTGACAGACAGAGATCACAAGCAGGCAGAGAGGCAGGCAGAGAGAGAGAGGAAGAAGCAGGCTCCCTGCTGAGCAGAGAGCCTGATGCGGGGCTCGATCCCAGGACCCTGGGACCGCGACCTGAGCCGAAAGCAGAGGCTTTAATCCACTGAGCCACCCAGGCACCCCTCTTTTTATTTTTATAGCATAGTTTGGGCATGGAATTTCTTTTTAAAGATCTTATTTATTTATTTATTTATTTGATAGATCACAAATAGGCAAAGAGGCAGGCAGAGAAGAGGGGGAGGCAGGCTCCCTGCTGAGCAGAGAGCCTGATGCGGGGCTCGATCCCAGGACCCTAAGATCATGACCTGAACTAAAGGCAGAAGCTTTAACCCACTGAGCCACCCAGGTGCCCCTGGGCATAAAATTTTAAGTCAAAGATCTGACTAAGACTTTTTCCAGGCTTGGTCTTTTTTAAATTCCATAGGCTCCTGACAGTCTAGAAAACTTGCTAATTACAATGAAGAGGACATTTTGTCTTTACTTGCCTTTGCTGCTAAACTTTTATCTGTTGAAGTAATTTTCCCTTTCTGTACTGCAGTTGGAAATGTTACCCCTTCTTTAAATCTCAACTGACATGATGTCTCTTATTCCTATTGCTCTGTAGATGCCTCACCATTCTCTTCTATGCTGCTAGAAGCATGTAAGCACTTATTTTACTTTGCTTTTTATTAAAGTTAAAAAATGATGCTTTAGGTTAAAAAATGCACCTTAGTTCGCTTCGTATTTGTTTAAATTTCAAAAAAAAAATGCAGGCTAAGTAAGAAATTATAAGAATATTGATTTTCCTTGTTATATCTTATTTTCCTCAACCATAAAATGAACCATAAAATGATGCAATTAATGATCCTTACAGGTGGTGGTATTGTAAAGAATAAATGAAATAATCCACATGAAGCATTTTACCAGGTACCTGGAAAAAGCAAGCTTTCAGTAAACACTAGCTATTCCTCTATTCTTTTCTACATTTACTTTTAACATTATTTAAATTATTTAGATTATGACCTTCATAATGCCAGGGCTCACGGAAATGATTTCCCAATTCTCAGATACCACTTACTTTCTTAACTTATATTCAATCTCACTAATACTCATATCCTTTTAGCTTGTCCATCCTATAAAATAATCATACTTTAAAAAACACAAAATTTCTGCTGCTTCCTGGGTGGTTCAGTCATTAAGTGTCTGTCTTCAGCTCAGGTCATGATCCCAGAGTCCTGGGACTGAGCTCCACATTGGGTTCCCTGCTCAGCAGGAAGCCTGCTTCTCCCTCTCCCACTCCCACTCCCCCAGCTCATGTTTCCCTCTCTCACTGTATCTTTCTCTGTCAAATAAATAAATAAAATCTTAACACACACGCACATACACATACACACACGAAATTTCTCTATTCTTTTTCTATCTTTATATGGCTTTTTCATGTCATGTAACTTCCTTGTTTCGAAGCGTCTCACTGTCAATACGCTTACCCAATAAATTATGACCCATGATCACTTTTATTCATTCAGGAAAAAAATATATAATTCTGCAGTCTAAATGCAGGCTAAAATTTAGTTTATCACACAAACCCTTTGCCTAAACAAACACACTTTGCAATCGACTACCCTATTTATTTTCTAAAATAAATGCATTCAGGAAGTAAATTCCAAAATTGTGTTCCATCTTTAGACAAGTATTTACAAACAAGTTTTCTTGCTGAATGAAAATACCATGTTGGCTGGTTGAATTTTTACTCCTAAATAATTATGACTTTTTTTTCCCAAAAATCATACTGAATTAATTGACTATTTTATTGCCATAGTCAAATATACTGCCAACCTTACTTCTTCATCATAAGTCCTTCTAAATCATCCTATTTTTGTCCACAAGTACACTTTGCATATTTCTTTTTGATTAATTTTCAGGCAAAATATATATCATTTGCAAAATTTTCTGTCTTTTTTTTTTTTTTTTTTTTGCTTTTGTTTTTCCAGTGTGGGTTAAAAGGAAAAAAGAAAAATCCTTGTACCAATCAGTCAGCTCCAAGTATCATATAACTTCTATAACTAAAAAGTACAGATAATTTGCTTGTTTTTCCAGAGAAGTGGGCAGGGAGCCAAAGCTCACAACCAAAATTAGTTCCCAATTTAGTGTTCGATGTCATTTCACAAGGACTGGAATGAAAAATGAGACATTGGACATGTTAACTCTGAGGAAAATTATCACTTCACCTTGTATAGGGCGTCTTTACAGGATGAAATCAGAGGAGATAAATCATCTTGTCCTGTGACAGATCTGCCTGTCATCTAAGGGAAAAATGTCCCATAGTGAGGGGGCAGGCACTGTCTGCGTTTCCCTCAGGTTATGACCAGGTATATTTTATGCCTCAAAATAATCATAGAAATTTGGAAATAGAGATGATGTATGCAGGACACACTTACCAAGTCAGTTTTTCCCAATGACATTTTAAGTGTATGTATATAAGTACAAATAGAAATGCATACATATTTGTGAACTGCATATATCCTTGAAATGGTTACTGAGTAAAGAAGACATTTACTGAATGCTTACCACGATCAGGCATCAGAGTGGCCTGGGATGATCAACCCAAATGAGAGCAAATGTCCAAGTAGGAGGCAGGGGGTGTTTTGTCCTCCAAATCTTCCTCGGAAAGCAGGAAATCCGCTTATATTTAAATACTTACAAAGCTGCTGATATTAAAGTCCCTCATATACCTTATTTTGAAATCTAAAGTACTTTTGGGAAAAGATACATTAACTAGAAATGATATCACCCCAAATTATTATTATTTTTTTTTTACATATAAAGATCACCTCAGGGAAATATGAACAACAGAGGCAAAAATATTTTATCCAGATTTTGTGTTTATTCCTGTGTTATGGTATCACATCTAAGAGTTTTGGTTGCTGTTATAAACAAGTATTTTTTTAAGTCATAAAGAAGCACTAATGGGGAATTTGAATACAATTCTTCAACACTAATAATTAGCCTAACAATGAATGGGTCTTTGTAGCTTGAGATAAATGTTTGATGGCCTCAGCATTTTTTTAAAAGAGCTGTATCTCACATTTTTCAAGGAGGTCCACATCAAAGTTTCTAGATAACTCCAAAGTAGTTCTAAATGTAATAATGTAAAAGGGGTATATCTCTGCTAACAACTAAAAAAACCCCAAACTCTAGTATTATAAAGATAAGTATTATAAAGTATTATAAAGATAAAGCTATGCTGTGAGGCCTCTAAAGAAAGTATTTATTTTCTTCTAAAAACCTATTCCAGTATGGTTGAAAAAAAATTCTTTGGAAATCATCTAATCATCTCATTTAATAAGCACTCTATCACTTTATATTTTTGATCACTTGATGTTTGTGAAAGTATATCTTAAAATAAAATTTTCTGAATAATGTCCCCACCCAAACCTTTACATAATTCTTTAAAAATCATACAATTTTGAATACTGAATAATATATTTATAATGAATAAATTAAAATATCCTTCCAAGGAAAGCCAAATGTGATCATTTTATCTGTGGTTTTCTATAAGGTTTCATTATATCTTTTCTTTAGCTCACAGTAATATTATAATGGGGCTCATTGTTCACACTTTCGTTCATATGCATGCATTGAGCACATCCTCTTACCTGAGCTGGGCACTAAGTGTACACTGTAAACAAAGTAGACAGGTCAACGAGTTTTAGTGGCCCTAGATTTTTTTCATACCGTTGATTGTTTAGGACTATTGTAACCTTAATGTTAGTGTCATATGAGTCAGACAAAGGAAAGTACACAGGACCAAATAGGTTAGCAGAAAAAAGAAAGTGATAAGAGATGCTTAAAAGCTAAGACAGGCCATTAGCACAGGAAAAGAATGCTACTAGTTTCAAAGAAAATAATCTGGATTTAGTAATTATGTTAATTTCTATGCAACTGATGGAGGGACAATTTAAAAACTACCACAGAGACTCACTTGGAGAAAATACACTAGCTGGTTCTCTGTTGTCTAAAGGTACCAAAAACTGCACCTGACTGCATTCAAACATTCATTTTTTTTCCTCATTAAATTATTCATCAAAAATTTATTGGGCACCCTCTATCTATCTATCAGGTATCCTTCTATTTCATGGGTATAGAGTGATAAAACAAATTACAAAGAATTCCTTGTCCTTAGTGAGCTTATATCCTACTGGAAAAACAATGATAATAAATATACCATATATTTACATTATAGTCATGTACCTGCAAATCTATGTATAGGTATGTTTAGTATACATATCACATATAGATATGGATAGTATATTATCTATATCTATATTTCTATATATCTCTATGGGAACATAGAATAATAATAAAAAAGAAAACTGGGATATGAAATGGCAGGAGAGAAAGAAGAGAGAAGTTTTATAAGTGATTTCTCATTCATTATTTTAAAATCAAAGCTTCTTTCCTAGCTATCTTGAACCTGATGTTTCACATGTTCCCTGTTCTTCAAACACCACACTCTTCCCCCACCCCCATGCTTTTTTTAAATAATTTTTTTTTTTAAGATTTTGTTTATATTGGGAGAAAGAGCCCAAGAGCCAGGGGCAGGGGAAGGGTAGGAAAAGGGCAGAGAGAGAGAGAAAATATCAGTTGGACTCCATGCTGAGCATAGAGCCTGACAGAGGGCTCAACCTCATGACCCCGAAATCATGACCCTGAGATCATGACTCTTGAGATCATGACTTGAGCCAAAAGGAAGACTTGGGTACTTAAATGACTGAGCCATCCAGGCACACTTCTCTTATACCTTTACATCTATTGCTCTATGTACTTGGATCCTATTCCCAAGCTTCTTTAAATTGAGATTTAAAACCCCCTGACTTTTGCTTCAAAGCCTGGCTTAATATGATGCCCTCCATAATACATTTATTTTTTTATCTACACTTTTCACTCAATGAAACACATTATAATCTTCATGATCTCTATGATCACATTGGTTTTCTATTATGATAATTTCCCAATTTACTCTTCAATATTAAACAAACTTTCTTTTTTTTTTTTTTAATTTTTCGTAATATGAATTGCCTAACATCATCAAGTTCTCTGGCCGATGTTTTTTCTTTCAATTAAGTCACCTCTAGTTCAATGTCAATTAGTTGGAGAAGCTGGTTTTCTGTTTAAAAGATAACACTTTTACCCCAAAATTTACTGTAGGCTAACATTATGGTTCTGAAACCTGTAACAAGGGAAAAGGACTCAGGATACAGAAGATTCCCCTTAGAATGAGAAGGGAAAACTTACTGTTTTCATTTTTTAAAACAGATCATGATTGTATATTTGTGGTAAAACTCGAATGGTACTATGGATATTGAAAAGAGGCTTTTTGGGGGGGGCACAGAAGCACTGGTATAAAATTTACTTTCAAAAGCAAGATAATTAATATATAGCATATTGAAGCCATTTATGAGTATTATGAGCAAAAGCAATTATTAGTAGAAGTTAGCAATTAGTAGACTTTAGGCTGCATTTGCATACATACCAGCTTGGCGGGGTGGGGGATTGCTGTGAATTTAAATAGCATCTTTAGGAAATGGGATTAATGTTAATATAGAGTAAAGGTACACTTGCTTTAAGAGTGCTTTTTATACATAATGTTTAAGCAAAAATTATAGTACTTTGTATCACTGCAAGTAGTGTTTCCCTGGCAGTTTATCTTTTTGCCTTAGAAAACACACCATTCTAATCTAAAGTCCGTCTGTTCAGTAGACTGATATAAAATGCAGATTCGGTCATTATACAATTTTGTTTAAAATAGATCTTTGGTTTTTCCAAATCTCAGGAAAATTAAAATTTCTATCCTTCAGTGCCTATCAGGCACTGTGACACTTTTGCACCCATCTCACCAATGCATTTCTTGTCAATGTCAGAAAAGCAGTTTTCTTTCCAGTTTACTAATGTATTTTCGGGTATTCATACTTTTGCAGAATCTATTCCCTAGGCTTGTAAGGCATATTCTCATGCGTTATTAAGGTTTATCCAATTCCATATATTTTAATATCAGCTGATGTTTTATTTCCTTCAAGATTAGCAAACTGTCTTCCACATTAGCAGTCTGCCAAATCCAGGCTGTATAATCAAACTCCCCAAGTATCCAAGTATTTTGTGTAATCTTAATTTGATTTTTGTCACAAGTACAATTTCTATATTATACTTGCATATTTACTTGTCTCTCTCCAGTATTGTTACTTGATATGCCATAACCCCAGTTTGTTATTTTTGGTATATATATATATATGTGTGTGTGTGTGTGTGTGTATACACTTTTGGATTCATGATTCAGTTCCAGCCCAGAGATTTTAATTAACTCAGGCTTAAATTAAGCCTGAATCATGAATTTAAAAGAAAGATTCAAGAGAAAAAAGAAAGGAAGACCAAAGAAGTATTTGAAAATATAACTTTGTACCCAAAGTTTGAAATCAGTCTCCTGAAGGGAATTCTGTAATCCTAATACATTGCTTTATGTTTCTGGAACATTACAAGAAAAGAGAAGAAAAAATGGGGAAAAAAAGGTAAGTCTTCTATATAAAAATCAACTTAATCATGCCTCAGGTGAATTAAAGATATTCAAAATATTGTTATCAACTTATTTCTCACCTTCATTAGAAACTCTGTGACCAAAGGTACTTAACATCCTTGTTGTTCTCAAATGTATCTTAATAAGACATTATAACAAAGAACAACATAATATTTGGTGAGACATAATGGGATAAATTTGTCCCATAGCTAAGGGGACTCTTAGACCCAGGTAGAAGCCTTCCACCCTGCCCCAGAAACCACATAGCTCTAGGTAGGCAAGCATTCACAGGTCTCTAGTCCTATCATCTAAATTCTCATTTCTCTACTTCTCACCAAAAGTCACCTGTCTTCAGTCCCATTCTCCCAGAGTTCTGTCTCTGCTTTGGTTTGGAGTTTATGGAATAAACAGAAGTAAATTATACTGAAGATCTATGGGGGCTACATTCCTTATCCTACTGTGTATCATCTCCCATTTATATTTGTAAAAAAAGAATTTCTGGCATTAGGGGAACTTAACAGGAATCAATGATACCAGAAATAACAATTTGGGAATGAGACAGGCTGTTGAGTTCTTTAAAAAAAAAAAAAAAAAAAAAATTCCAAGTTCATAATCAGCTAGACTATACATATGCCCACAACTAAATGTCATTTGAATGTTCTTAATTACCTATGTCTTTAGGAAGAAAGAGATCACTTTTAAATCACATATTTATAGTTTATAGAATTATTTAGTGTTTCACATGACTGGGTAGCATCCTTTCTGCAGGGCACCATTGCTTGGTATTCGGTTTGGCAAAAGAGGAAAGCATAGCAGGTCGAGCAACGAAGTGGTAGGCATCTTTTAGCCACCTTATAGAAGCTAAATTTAATTTAATTCTAATATAGGAAACAGTAAAATGTCTCAATTAACTTAGCATTGAGTAATTAAGAATATGAATATTTTTAATATAAAAAGCACCAGGATCCATTTTATAAAAGTTGTTTAAATATAATAACAATCAACATAATAATAGATTATCACACAGAAGGCATGCAGAGCATACTAATAAATGACAAAATGTAATCAGAACATAATGAGCATAATAATGTAGGCTTGAATGTTTTAAAATTAGGAACATAAATTCATTTCTTAACATATCATAAAACTAACACATTCCACAATGTTGCCATTGGTTTATCTCTTACTTTTGTTGGGGGAAAAAAAAAATCCAGCATTGTAATACTTAATTACAGCTATTTAATAAACATTAAAACAGAAAAAAATGACTTAATTCTCTTTTGATGAAGTCACAATATTACAAAAGTACAGCATATCTCTTACAGATGGAAAATGAAAAAGAAAAAATTGCATTAAACCCTGGAATGAAATCTATAATCCTTGGATTACAATGCATTATGTGTCAGAACTTGAGCAATAATTTGGTTTGTTGAAAATATATGAAATTAAGAGAAAACTGCCTAAGTCTACTGCACATTTTAACTGTTAGTATTTCACTATAGACTTCAAGAAAGACATTATTAGTTTGCTTGCTTGTTGATTTTTTAATGTTCTCAAAAGTACTGTAGCCAGGTCATTACCATTTCCTTTGGCATCTGGTAATCATATATTTTAGCACTAAGGTCATTTTGCCACTGCCAGCTCTTATTAGCTCCTAACACTGTTGGTTTTTTTTTTGTTTTGTTTTTTTGTTTGTTTGTTTGTTTTTATTCACACGTCTCAGTTCGTGTTCTTCAATGAACTACTACAATTTAAAGCTCTAACCTAATGGCTCTCCTGTGGTACAGGCCAGCTTGCCCAAACATTAAATGGTCTTGAAATCAGATAAATATTTGTTAAAATTATTAATCCAGAAAATAGCTTTTAGTCACTTACATTCCAATCAGTAAACTGAATTCCCTAGCGAAACACTGTATTAAGTGAAAATGTATTCCACTTGCCTTGTCACTCACAGCCTCCCATTCTGCATTCAAAAGGCTAAAATTTCATTATCAAAAATTCTTGCCAAGTAAACAGCCTAGACTTCATATTATTTAAATTGCATATGCTGGGTAAAAATAACTGGTAGAGAGAATCTGGGCAAAGGACTCTCCGGGTACTTGAGAAAATACTTGATTCTATTGGTCGTATCCTGTGACAGCTTTTTTTTTGCTTTTTTTTTTTTTTAAGATTTATTTATTTATTCGACAGAGAGAGAACACACACAAGCAGGGACAGCTGAAGCAGAGGGACAGGGAGAAGCAGGCTCCCCGCTGTGACAGTTTAAATATATGACTTGCCAACAAATTCCAACTTCTTCCTTTCTTCTCATTATTACAGATTTTTTTAAGTAAAAGGCAGCCTGAAACATTTCCTTAGAGTACATTTCTGGCCACTACTCCTTTTTAATCCCACTATTTTATAATTAAGGACATGTAGCCCCTGCATTAACTCTTCTGGGGCTGGGCGCTGTCCTGTGTCTTTTAGAGATCAGCTACTCAGGAAAAACGACTTTTATCCCTAGAAGCCATCTGCTGAGCACTCTCTGCCAGAGTCAGGGGAGTCTCTGTGCCTCCAGCTCAGGTCTGGTGCTCATTTCTGTGAGGCTTGTGGCTGTTGAGGCCCCGAAAACCTACTCCAGATTCTGCATGGCACGTCAGGAGCATTAGGCTCTAGACTAGAGATTTGAGCATCAGCAGGTTTGTTCACAACCATATTAATGGGGCAGAACAATTCCAGACCACAACTTCCTTTACCCAGAATTGGAAACTGTAATAGAAACCAAAGATGAGTTTACACCTGAAGTTGTCAAAATAGAAAATGAATCAGAAATTATGGGGAGCATGAGTGAAAGCCCCCGACGGAGAATGGCATTCCATGGCAAAACATGAATCCAAAGAAGATGAATTTTCCAGAAGTTTAAAATAGCCCTTAAGCCGGAACAGTTTCTCAGATATGGCAAAGGGACCGCACCCATCTGGATCTCTGGTGAAAATATCCCTCAAGGAGAGGTTATTCCATATTTTCTGTGGTGAAAAGAAAATATCTGAATTCCAGGTCATGCCTCAGCTGCTCAACTCCCTAAAGGCCGACAGGCTGGGCAAGAGTGTCAGTCGTGGTGTCCTGGTTGTGTTCACCTGTGCTGAAAGCCGTAGACTGAGGATTGGCAACACAGAGGAATTTGTTTGGAAGAAAGATACAACAAATACACCCTCAAGACAATGTGGTGATGCCTTACGAATGCTGATCACATCTTAGACCTTGAAATTCCATTTCTAGAACTTTATCCTAAGGAAATAATTATACCAGAGACAAAGGTACAAAGATGTTGTTTAAGGTGAGTTTACAATGTATAAATATTAGCGAGACAAAAATGTCCAGTGACAAGCAAGTAAGTAAATTTTTAAACGGACACCAAAATACTCATAGTATTTTCATATCTTTGTAAAAGTGCTTATGCGTGTGTGTGTCCACAGAAATTTGGAAAGATACATGCTTAATGGGAACTAGTTAACTATGCATGGCAGGATTGAGTGAAATAATCATTTTACCGGTGTATTTGTTTCTTTCTACAATAAAAATGAGTTAATTGCCCAACTAAGACAAAAAAAAAAAAAGTACATTTAGCTACAGCATTTTAGATTTCAAGTAATAGAAGAGAAAATAACTTGAGCTAGCTTAAGGAAAAGAGGGTATTTTTTGAAGTACAGAGCGATGTTTGATATCAGGACAGAAATGCAGCTGAGCCTTAGGAAAGACGGTAAACCAAACAAGGAGAGCTATCCAAAACACAGACTGTGTGAGTTTTCTTTGGTTTTTCATTTCTAAATTTTCTGAGTTGTCTGCATTCATCTTTTCTAGCACAGCTGTGTTCCCTATTAGTGCACATGATGAAAACAAAGAAGGGACGCTTGAGTGGCTCACTAGGTTAAGCATTTGTCTTCAGCTTAGGTCATGATCCCAGAGTCTTGGGACTGAGTCCCATATTGGACTCCTTGCTCAGCAGGGAGCCTACTTCTCTGCCTGCTGCTACCCTTGCTTGTGTGCTCACTCGCTCTCTCTCCTTCTAAAAAATAAATAAATAAAATCTTTTTAAAAAATAAAACAAATAATGACACAAATAAATAAATAAATAAAGCCACCCAGTTTTAGGCAAGTAAAGATTATTTTTTATCTTTCTCTCCCTTGGTCTGAATCCTAAATTTCTGGGGCGGGACTGAGCATCATGAGTCAGGGGTTCCTTCATTGAACTTCCACCAATGGGGTCAATTTCACACCTACAAAGCATACCTCATTGTAGATGTAAACATATGCTTATAGAGTTGATTTACTTCTTGACCAGAACTGGGCATAGAAAATGGGGATCCATTTTCTGGGTGTAAATTTATACTCTTAGAATGAAAGAAACTTGGAAATCAACATATTTATCAAAGAAAGACACAGAAAAAATGGGACCATTGAAAATACAGCCATGTGTAAACTGCAGATCTTACTATCAGTTAAACTTTCATTCACATACTGACTCTGCCATTTTATAGGGGTATGGTCTTGTGAATAACATTTAATTTCTTTGAGCACCATTTCCTCCATTGTAAAATAATATTTACCTAACAAAATCGTTTTGTGTGTTACATGGCAGGATGAATATAAGTGAGTTTTGCGCATATAGTATATCAATATAGTGAATTAATATGGCTAGTCCTGCTAATGGTTCAGGTCCCTACTCTGATGAAATCTTTTCAGAAAATCATTCCTCGATTATCTCACCCTTTACTCTCCTTTATTTTTCTCATTGCACATTTTATTGTTTAAATTATGTCATCTCTGTCTATATTTGTTTTTTAGCTATCTCTTCCATCAGACTGTAAAGTTCACGAGAGCAGAATTTTTCTCTCCATCGCTCACTAGTTTCACTTTCTGGAGCAATGTCTATTAGATGAAAATTTGTTTAATGATGGAAATGTATATTAAACACGAAACAGCCATTATATTTCAGTGAAATGTTAGAGCATATAGTCCAACTTTCAGATCTTTGAATATATTGTGTTGTGAACAAAGAAATATTCTTTCATTAAATGCTGAAAAAAAAAGATTCTGAAATTTTTCATGGGATTTCTTAAGGTTGTACATGTAAAAAGAATGTTTCCCAATGAAAGTGAAAAAAAATAAAGATTAGGAAAGTAAAAGAAGATTCAAAAGTATAGTTCATGTTTCCCATTATCCCAAAGATAAAAAAGTGGAATAAAATATCTAAAAATGCTCTCTTTACTTATCAAAAGGTACTTCTGGATGGTGATGATACGCAAAAAGTTTAATATTAATAGTTTAATGAACATTCTTTTAAAAAATATTTAATTTATTTATTTGAGAGAGAGGGTGAGAAATTGAGAGAGAGAAGCAGACTCCCCACTGAGCAGAGAGCCTGAGAAGGGGCTCAACCCCAGGATCCTGAGATCATAACCTAAGCCCAAGTCAGATGTTTAACCAACTGAGCCACTCAGGTGCCCCTAGTTTACTGAACTACATGGAGCATGTACAACATGGAGCATGTGGTACTGCCTTACAGAAGAATGAAAGGTTGTTTTGTTTTAGATGAAATACTGTAGGTTTGCAATAATTTTATTTATATCAAGCTAAATCATACCATCGATGAATTTTAAGTGATTAGTTGAACTCTTATGAATTCTTGCCTACAAGGTGATATGAAACAAAGAAGGAAGAACATTTGGCATTAAGGAAGGGGTAAGCATTTAAAAAATGAAATAAAAAAGAATATTGAAGTGGAAGTAAAAGTAGAAACCAAGACAGAGAAGTGTAAAGAACAGATGAGCACTGGCAGGTAGATAATATCATTTATAATTATGTGGAAGTCTAGTTACCCCGACCTTAAGTGTGAAAGATCCATTGCAGCATTTTCTCTAAATTTGTCTTTTGTATGATAACTCAATATCCACAAAAGCTTGATGATATTACAAAGCAGAGTCAAATACCTTACAAAGAATGAGAGAATTTGAGAGATTAGTGGAGCAAGTGTTTCTACAGAAATACAGTCATTCATGCAAAAATATTATGGTAGAGAAATTTGAAAATCAGTATTATGATATCCCATATTTCATTGCTTTCTACCTTCGTTCCTTCTTATATCTGAATCTGATAGTCAAACATCATTCTTCAGATTCAGTATGGTATTTGAAAATATGATCAACTTTTTTTGAGAAGTTAGGCTTCAACATTAAATCCATTGATTTCTAGCCATAGTATCCAAGAGAGGGAGAGAAAGTACTGGAGGAAGAGGAAGATCTGTAATCAGCCTGCAGAAGTGTATGATACAAATGAGATGAAATAAATATACTACATACAATGTACAGTAAATAGATGTAAAATATAGACATAATTTCTGAAGACACACATAATAGTATACTGTGGCTATGTAATGAAAAAGTGCAATTTATGCTAATTGTATAAGGGAAGGAAGAACAACTGCATTAGAAATAATTTATAACTTGTAATGCCTTGGTTTTATTTAAAAAGGTAAATTAAGATATTTATAATTATATATTATCCATACAATGTACAGTATATAATGCATATATTAGCAACAAATTGTTCTCATGGGTTTAGAATATTTTTTGTTTAATTAAAAACCATACTATCATCTAAAGAGAAGAAAACCATGTTATTGAACCATTTATTTTTTTCAAAATTATACTCTACCCTATGTGTACAGAATAATACTGTATGCTAAGGTATGAAGACTAAAAGAGGTCATACATACAAACACTCTTAAAAATGCTTTACAAAGCAAAGAATGTGTTTTATCTTAACAAGTTAAGGTAATGCTGTGAGCTAGACATGAAAAATTTAAAGGTTGGCAGTAAGAACAAAGATATACAATGTTTGAGAAATGGTTAGTATCCCTTTTGAATATCCACATCAACATTCATCTTAAGGGTACATAAACATGAGTCGAGATTATTTCTGCTCCTCTGGCATTTTTTTCCAAAAATAATAATTAGCAAGCATTATACTATATTTCCCCTAACAACCCCTTTATTTAGGTGCCTTACAAAGACAGTATTAGAATAAAAGAAGCTTCAGGCACTTCTATTATTATAACAGATGTCTCGTGAGATGTGATGATGTGCAGGTTACAATGTTCTGATAGTGATTTCTAATGCATTACAGTAGGACATGGACCCTTGAGAATCACATGAAATTCTCTTCCATCTAGATTACATTTTCTCACTGTCCCAAAGTGCTTGATATGAACTGACACAGCCATAAATATGTTTATATAAATGGCGTGCTGTCAGAGTCAGATAGAGAAATATATAGCCCTGAGTGGAAAATAATTTCAGATACTTTTCAAGTGCTTTTTGCTGTTGTAACAGTAATTCCTGCAAATCACAGGGTAGACTATGTAAAATAACAATACTACCTACAGATTTAGTGAAATTTGTATTCTTTGAGAAACGTTGAAAATTTGTGTGCAGATAGTACCTAAGTGTATTATGTAGGATAATTTAACTTTCTGGTGGTTTATAGATCTCCGGTTCCCTACACGCTCTCTTGAAAAGAAAACCAAGGGTTCATCTCCTTCTGATAAATTATGAATGACCTGTGATCACTGCATGCATATCTATTAATGAAATAAATATATTAACAAAATTCTAAATGTATACAGAAGAAATACGTATATTAACTGTGTTATGAATTGAGAAAATATGTATTTCAACACCCTCATAAATTATCGACAACAGAGAAATTAAATTTAATGAATGCTTAGAACAGTGTACACACAACACAAGTTGTTGCTATTTGGTAGATTTGATAGTTGTTGGTAGTTGGTAGTTGTTGATATTTGGTAGATTTAATACATGAAATTTGTAAATAGCTTCAAAATTATTACATTGCCTGCATAAAGCCTCCCATGAAATTTATTTCATATTTTAAATACAACTTTCCTTTTGTCCTTTTACTTTGTCAAAATAACTAGAGTGTTAGATATGATTGAGCCCTAAGATTGAGTTGGTTCACTAAATGTATTATTCAGGTTTTTCAAACAGTAGGATGGTAATCAGAGGATTTTGCCATGTTGCATGACTGTTTGGATTGCTGCAATATTTTAGAATCATAATCCAAATTGTAGCACTTGTGCTACACTTGTGCTACAAGTTCACAAATTTTTTATGTCACCAATTATTTATGTCATACTCCTGACTATTATGCTCATTCTATTTGTCAACAATTTTAAACTTGCCATTATTTAAAGCTTGATTAAATCGTCAACTCCTTCATAAAGTATTCTCCAAATTCTATGCTAATTTTTTTTTTTTTTCTTTAAACTCTGTCAAATGTAAAGGCAGCAAGGACATTTTGAAAAACTTCTACCTTTCTTTACTGGATCTTTTATTTTATTTTATTTTTTATTTTTTAATTTATATTATTTTATTTATTATTCTTTTATTTCCACTTTTGCTCAACAAACCTGAGAAAGTCTGTTAAGAAACTTCACAAGTGGACTACAGGTTTTATATGAAAATTCAAAGGTCCAACAATGTTGAAGGAAATCTGGAAGAAAGAAGAATAAAATTGGATATAATCTATAAAATCATGAGCAAAGAGTTAAGAACAGTTGGCCTTTGCCCTCAGGTCTTAAGAGATGACTCCAAACCTTCCTGACAAAATTGTCTTTACCTACCTGGAGATTTGGACTATGCCACCTAGTCTATGCTAGAAATGGGTGGTCAGCCATGTCTAATGATCAACCCCCAGGAAAAACTAGACTCCAATGTATGGGATTTCCTTGTTGGCAATATTCCGTGAGAATTGCCAGTCATCATTGTAGAGAGAAATACGAGCTCTTCACACCACTCCTGTAGCAGATAACAACCAGAAGCCTGGCATCTCTTCTGCAACTGCCCAATATGCCTTTTCTTTTTGCTTATTTTAATCTGTATTCTTTCACCATAATGGACAGGAACCATGAGTATAAAAACTCTTTCTGAATACTCTGAGCCTTTTTATTGGTTTATGACTCTGAGGATCATCTCAGAGGCCTCACAGATGTATTACAAGACTATAGTGATTGTCAATTTGGTGTGAAATACAGAAAAATAGGTCATTGGAACAGAATTTACTGTGCGGTCCAATAAGGTAGCCACCAGTTACATATGGTTGTTTAAATTTAATTTTTAATGAATGACTGGAAGTAAAATGAGACTGAAGTGCTGCCTACTGCGCTAAGGAGGCACCTGACTGGAAGTAAAATGAAACATTCAGTTCCTCAGTATATACATATGTACATATCAAATGCTTCATAACATACGGTTAGTGGTTGTTGTATTGGACTACATGGATATAAAACATTTTTATCACCATAAAAACTTCTATATAATAAGAGTGAAGTTTCCAATAAAAGGTCTAGTTAAATAGATAACTCTTTCAGACAAAATATATATTAGAATTTGAAGGTAAAGTTATAAAACCTCTAGAAAATTACATATGAAACTACCTTCATGTTCCTTACACAGAGAACAATTTCTTAAAACAAGGCAAAAATACTAAATATTAATGGAATTTATTGGGCTACATTAAATACAAATCAGTTGTTCAAATAACATCATTAATAATGTAAAAAGGAAGGTCAGAGAGTGGGAGAAGAAACTTGTAATGGATATCATTAACAAAGGGCTTGTATCAAGAATATAAAAAAGTAAATTTACAAAAAAAAACAAAAAAAGACAAACAGTCCCATTAAAAAAATGGATGAGGCTTTATCAGGCATTTCACAAAAGTTAATATCTAAACAGCCAATTCATACACAAAAATGCACTACACTTCAGTAGTTATCAAGTCAATGCTCTATTAAATATACAGTGATATACTACTGTATACCACTAAAAAAGTTAAACTAAGAAAAATCGAGACTATCAACAAGTGTTGGTGAGGAAGTGAAAATTCTCACACTGTGCAGGAGAGATTGTAAATTTTTAAAATTACATTTAGAAACTCTCTGACACAAATTTCCATGTTAAACAAGTACATAACCCATGACCTAGCCATTCCTCATTTGGAAATGTATATAGCTGACACTCTCATGTGCATCAAAGAAATGTATGAGGATAGTAATTTCAACATTATCACTAATAGCTATGAAGCTAAAATCAATCCAAACACCCACCAACAGTAAATTAAATAAACTGTGGTAAGTGTGATAATAAGTATACATGACTACTGCTACAGACAACAATGTAGATGAATATGAATACTACCATAGTAAAAACTTAATATAGAGGTGATATGCAAAAGAATGTATTATAGAATTTGCATACAAAGTTCAATAAAAAGGAAAATTAATTTATGCTGTTAGAAGCCAGGATGGTGGCTTTCTTTGAGTGAGAGGAGAGTATATATTTTGGGAGGATGAAACCAAGGTTCTCTGCATTGCTGGTACTGTAATATTTCTTGATATGGGTGGTTACAAAATATGTTTACATTGTGATAATTCATCAAGTGGTACATAGAATTGAATGTACTATTGTGATGGTAATATAATTTAATAAAATGATTCTAAAATCTTATTAAGTAAGATAGAGCAGAACGCCTGTTTAATAATAATTGCATACATTCTGGAGAGATGCTAGTCCAGTTTTAACATGCTAAAATAAGGGGAAAACAAAATGATTCTGGATATTTTAGTAAATAAAACTAGTAAAATCACTAGTAATAACTAATTTTTTTTAAGAGGGGGGAAGGGACAGGGAAAGAGGGAGAGAGAGAATCTTAAGTAGACACTGCTACAAGGAGCTAGATCTCATAACCCTGAGATCATGACTTGAGCTGAAATCCAGAATCAGATGCCCAACTGACTGAGCCGCTCAGGTGCCCCTTAACTATTTACTTATTTTTTTTTTTAAGATTTTATGTATTTATTTGACAGAGAGAAATCACAAGTAGATGGAGAGGCAGAGAGAGAGAGGGAAGCAGGCTCCCTGCTGAGCAGAGAGCCCAATGTGGGACTCGATCCCAGGATCCTAAGATCATGACCTGAGCCGAAGGCAGCGCCACTGAGTGGCAGTGCCACTGAGCCACCCAGGCACCCCACTATTTACTTATTTAAGACAGCTTAATAAATTGCTCAAATTAAATTTAAGCTGCTTATGTAATTTATTGATTCATTAATTCAACCAGTTGTTTGCTGAACAACTACTAAATGCTAATTATTGAACTATACACTAGCTGCAATCATGAATTAGACTGACACTTTGCATATTTTTTTAATTTTTAATTTTAATTTTTATTTTTAATGGATTTAAAAATATAGAGGAGATAAAGAAAATGTAACTCCTTTGAGTCCTTAATAAAGATTTTTATAATTCCCCTATGTGTTTATTAACCACTTACCATTCTTTTAAATAAGAAAGACATTCATGAGTGATCATTTGAAGCTGGAAAAATATTTTAAACTTCGCTGTTTCAGAAGTGTCAACTTCAGTTTGAGCAATGCAGTATTTTGTTGCATAATGAAAACAGTGTATAGCCTAAAATATAAGATGGGCATGTTCTCACTGTGTAAGTCAAAGGAGTGAACAAAACATTCCATGACCCTCACCATCTTGGAATTTACAAACTAGTAGATTATACACACATGACAAGAAATAATAAACATAAAACTTCAAGAGTGGTAGTAAGTGTTATGGAACATAAGTCTGTTGTGAAAGCATATAACAAGAATGTGTACTAATATTAATACCCATGCTGACATTGACTGTTAAAAGATTAAACTTGCCTGAATTTCTCAATGTTCTTGTGAAAAGCCCTCACTTTCCAAGAAGCTTTTTCACATACCCTGAAATGTGTAGGTATTTGTCTAGTTAATTGTTCTAATTAAAAATGTAGTAAAATAGTAAAATGTCTCTTTCTTTCTAGAGAGGCCAGAAGCTATTGCCCTGGACTAGGTCCATAAGTAAGTACCTGGGGAGACTGGAGCTTTATTTTCCTACGTATTTACATATTAATGAGTAATGAGCCTAGAGACTTGGAGAAAACTCCACATATTAAAAGCGGAGACAAAGAGAACCATCAGACACCTCCCAAGATTGTGTTCTCATCTCCAGTGACTGGAGGAGAGGGAAAACCTTTTCAGTAAGGAGAACGAATACCTTCTTCAACCTTGTAAGTAGAGGAAAATAAGTTTTCCTCGTGCTTCACTATGAGATCTTTGGTTACTCGCATGAGAAAATTCCCATCACTGGTTCACAAAACTTCACCTCAGAAGTAAAAACTAGGGTAATGGGGGGGTACACACTTATTATTTGCTGTGAAGTAATAATAAATCTGTCCAATCCAGTGCAACTTGTGTGTGCATTCAAGATACCATAATAACAATGAATATTTAAAACCCGGGGGCACCCGGGTGGCTCAGTGGGTTAATCCTCTGCCTTCAGCTCAGGTTATGATCTCAGGGTCCTGGGATGGAGCCTCGCATTGGGCTCTCTGCTCAGCAGGGAACCTGCTTCCCCACCACACCCTCTCTGCCTGCCTCTCTGCCTACTTGTGATCTCTGTCTGCCAAATAAATAAATAAAATCTTAAAAAAAAAAAAAAAGAAAGAAATACCAATCTTTTAAATTTTTATGACTGGCAGTGTATTTTCCAGATAAAATTTATATCATTACTTTTAACGGATCTTTCCTCAACCAGGTGGTAGCTATTATAAACAATTTCAAGTTTTCGTCTTTTATTCTTCACTCTGCAATTTACTCCCTCTTGTGTAAAGAGATAAATTAAGTTTTCACAGCCTCAGTTTGTTCATTTATAAATTGAGGAGGTAAAAATTGAAAGGTATCTTCTATGTCTTGATCAATTCTGGCCAAAGCTTAGGAAAGAATAAATGTACATTCAATTTTTTAAAAAATGATTTTATTTATTTATTTGAGAGAGAGAGAAGGTGAGAGAGAGAGAAGGAGAGAGAGCACAAGAAGGGGAAAGTCAGAGGGAGAAGCAGACTCTGTGCCAAGCAGGGAGCCATATGTAGGACTCCATCTTGGGACTCCAGGATCATGACCTGAGCTGACGGCAGTTACTTAACTAACCGAGCCACCCAGGTGCCCTACATTTAATTTTTTGAACTCACATTCTTTAGGAAAAAATTGTCTAAATTATGTATGTATAATATAGACACATAATCTGAAAAATAAAATAGTGTGCTCTCCTTCTGACCAATTTGCTTTTAATATTGTATAGATGTATTTCAATTAGCTTATAATCCACATTCTTTACCATAACCTTCCTACTTTTGTAGACTGTGAGAATTTTTTATAAACTGTCACTTATTAGATGAACCACAAGAAACCAAAAAATTAAAAAAAAAAATCCTGAACTTTCTGGGATATTCCTGTTTTAATGACATCTCAGTTCATATGCTTACTCCAAAATTAAAAATGTAAAATACCTAGTATTCATATTAGTATTATTTATGACCTTGTTTTTGTTTTAGCTTCCTATTCTTGTCTTAAGGCTGTGAGATTTCAGAATATTACATTACTTAGATGTTAATGACTCACAAATTAAGATCTTACTCTTGCTTTCCACAATGCTTCTCCAAATGCCTATTTGACATTCCCAATCCTTATAGTTTATTCAGGGATCTAGCTTGTTCCCCTCTGCTCTCCAAATAAACCCATTCTTAATCCTGGCTTGCCCAACCTGAAATGGCTGTACCATCTACACAGAAGTTCAAGTAAATACCCAAGTTTGTCTTATCTGCAGCTACCACATCTAATTAATTAAAGAACATTGGGTTTCTTCTTCAAAACATGGCTCTTATTCATTTACGTATCACCCTATTCTGCTTTGTTACTCTCTGGTACAAGTCACCATTATCTTTTGCCAGCACTACCATGCTGATCTGCCAGTTCCTGGAACAGACCAAGCCTTTCCACTAACTAATCTCTGTCTTGGTCACTCTTCCTTCTGGTTTATATATGTTTCCAGAACATAGTAAATGCTCAATAAATAGCCATTCAATGAATATTTATTACTAGCCTAACAACAACAAAAAAAGATAAAAAATGAAAATTGTATTAAAAATATAATAGATATTGGGACATCAGTAGAGATTGGTTTGGTCAGTTAAGTGTCTGACTCTTGATTTCGGCTCGGGTGATGATCTAAGGATCACCAAATTTAGCCTTGCATAGGGCCTCACATTGGATGTGCATCCTGCTTAAGATTCTCTCTCACCCCCTGCCCACTCCCACTCTCAAAAACAATTATAGATAGACATCTAATAAAGATTGAGGCAGTAAATACTTTATATAAGTGAGATTACAACTCAGGAAGAAAATACAAACTTTACATCCAAAAATAATCCCAAAACATAACAAACAAAACTTTTAAAAATCAGAAATTCCATTGATATTATAGATTTTTACATACACATACATCTGCCAGTCTTTGAAAGTTGAAATAGATATTAAGAAGATACTAATTTTTCTTTAAAATCTAATTAAGAAAGAGGTAGAAATACAAAGAGAGTGTGCACACACTTTTTAAAAGCAATAGAGACTACATCTCATTTAGAAATATCCATAAAACTTGATTAAATTTTATCAGCTATTTCATTAAATTATCCATAAGTTATCTCTAAATAACAAAAATCATTCAGGTTATTCTCTGTTCAAAAGATAATATAACTAGATTAAATTATAAAAAGTTGGGAAAACATATTTAATAAATTTAGTATTTCTAACTAAATTAGATTTATTCCCTGAAACAAAGAGATCCTTGATAAATATCCATTAATGTCACATTAAATTAGTAAGAAAAATCACAATAATTCTAATAGATCAAAGTATTTTGCTCTCATTACTAATTTTGCTCACATTTCTGATTTTAATTATCTTCTAAAAATAAAAGTTTGCCTTCCTACTTTAAGTCATCTGCTACGATAAAATTTATTTAGAGCAATTTTTATTTAAAAATTATCATTCTACTTTATCACTTTTATTAATATTACAATAAATGGTATGAGATTATAGATATTATTAAAAAATAAAACTAGAGGGTATCATAAATGAACAAGGATACCCATGTTCATGGAGAAATAGATTAAAAGGATAAATTATTAACATTGATAGCTCCTCCTTCAACATAAACAATATGAGCCAGAGAAATTACTGGCCCTTCTCCTTTCAGTTTCTGTTACATAACCAAAGACATATACAAATAAGAGTGAACCTGTATCTGCCCCAGAAGAAACTAGGATTGCACACACAATGCAAGGTGTGAGTTCAACATCTAAAACAAGACTAGTGGTTCCAACTCTAGGTGATAAACAGCGCCATCTGGAGAGTTTCATAAAAGCCAACAGAACTAGAATGTAGTTTATTTTGTTGTTTTTACTTTATTTGTGTACCTTTCATTTATTTCAATTATCAGACAACTTTGGGGATGGTTATTTTAAGAGAAACCTGATTGAGAGAAAGATCAATTCTATTGCAATTAGGAATCTTAATAA
Source organism: Mustela nivalis (assembly GCF_964662115.1). Lineage (NCBI taxonomy): Eukaryota > Metazoa > Chordata > Mammalia > Carnivora > Mustelidae > Mustela > Mustela nivalis. The sequence continues at coordinate 51,512,944 of NC_139035.1, read as the reverse complement.
AGAAAAAAAAAGTCAACAAAGTAAACCACAATGAAATTTTCCAGCACTTATGACGTGGAGTGGTACAGGATATAGAATAAATAAATGTATGGTGCAACTGTTGGTAGGAAGGCAAAACTTATTCCACGGGCAGTTGCAAGAGAACCTACTACTAATGTCACCATGGCATTTATCTCATGTGACACATGTTTTTCACCTACTCCTTATATTTAATGTGGCCAAATATTGCTTGTCCCAGCTGAATTATAGATGATAGTCTCATCTGAGAATGGCAGCACACCACTAGGATCACATTACTAAGATTACTGCAACAAATATAAAAATGAAGTGTTGACAAAGAGGCAAATTTGCTGTTTTTCCTTTTTCATTCGTTTTCTGAACAGGCATGAGGATCCTTAATTTTTCATTTTTTTTCTTTTTTTAACATATAATTTATTATTTGCCCCAGGGGTACAGTACAGGTCTGTGAATCACCAGTCTTACACACTTCACAGCACTCACCATAGCACATGCCCTCCCCAATGTCCATAACCCAGCCACCCTATCCACTCCCCCAAGCAACCCTCAGTTTGTTTTGTGAGATTAAGAGTCTCTTATGGTTTGTCTCCCTCCCAGCCCCATCTTGTTTCATATTTTTCCTCCCTTCCCCCCATGATAATCTTTCATGATTAAACTACAATGGATTTAATTTTCTCTTCTTTCAACTTTTTTAAAAGATTTTTTTTTTAAGATTTTATGCATTTATTTGACAGAAAGCACAAGCAGGGAGAGTGGCAGGAACGAGAGGGAGAAGCAGGCTCCCCGCTAACCAAGGAGTCCAATGCTGGCTCCATCCCAGGATCCCGGGATCATGACCTAAACTGAAGGCAGGAACCTAACCGACTGAGCCACCCAGGAGCCCTCCCTTAAAAGATTTTGAGGTAAGAACTGAGAAGGCACTTGGATGGCTTTTGGGTACCTGCCTTTAGCTCAGGTCATGATCCCAAAGTTCTGAGATGGAGCCCTGCATCAGGCTCTCTGCTCAGTGGGGAGCCTGCTTCTCCCTGTGCCCCTCAGCCTTTGCACACTCTCTCCTTCTCTCTTTCTCTCTTCTCTAATTTATAAATTAATAAAGTATTAAAAATTTAAAAAAACTCACAAAATTGAGCCTCCCTGAGTAAATACAGAAGAACAAATTCTTCACTTGTTCAAATCTGCTTTTCTCAAAATTGTGATTATATAAAGTGATTAAGCAGTTTTTAAAAAAGCCATCAATTTAAGAAATCAAAATAAGATCATATAAGTAGTTACTAAAAGAAGACAGTTAGTATATAGAATTATTCTTTTTCTCATTAAGATGTGAGAGAACCTAAAATCCACAAAATCTGAGATCAGTAGGTTAGTTTGAAATTGTCACACTTCAGATGTGTCAGAGGCATTAAACAGCAAGTTAAATAATACAGAATACTAAATCAGAGACTATGACAGGACATTTGAAGAGTTTGTAGAGAACTGTGAAATAATATAAATATTATACACGATAAAACAAGTGATAACAAATTGAGAAGAAGGAGAAGCCCTGCACCCATCAGTTCACCAAATATAAAGAAAAAGTTCACAAGAGTGAAAAGTGTAAAAGACATCCAGAGTAAAACTTCACTAGCCCTTCTACTTTGGATTGGAATGTGCTGGAAATAGTGGAAGAACATGGGAAAATCACCAGCAAAACATCTTTCTCATTTGAACTTTTGGTAAGGTTGGAGGATTAGCTGTGCAAATTTTAGTTTATGTTAGGAATAACTCCAGATTTGCTTAAGGAAAGCAGAGAGAAGATAAGCAATACTTAAAATTTGTAACTATGTGTGGAGATGGATGTCAACTAGAAATTTTAGTGACCATTTCACAATGCATACAAATATAAATCATTATGCTGTACACCTGAAAATCATACAATGTTATTTTTCAATTATATCCCAATTTTTAAAAAATCAAGTAAAAACTTTTAAGCAAGTTTTCTGAGCAAAAAGCATTGTGAAGTTTTTTTCCTCAAAATATTACAACATCATTAAAATTTTAGCAGGTTTTCATTTAATGTGTACCACACACCTGCAAATGTATGAATCCTGTAGGTTACAATAGTAAACAAGATATGATCTTTGCTTTGCAGTCAAGAGAAATCTCACAATTTTATGAAGGGTACAAACAGGTAAATAAATTGCTATGCCAATTAACAGCTGTATAACCATGAGCAATTTGCTTAACTTCTCTGTGCCATATCTCACTTATAAAGTGGGATGATTTGGCTTCTACTTGTGATGGTTTGACTATTTTCAATGTGGCATCATCCACACAACTTTCCAAGGTCTCCTCTGCATTTCCTTAACCTCCTTGCCCCACATGTCTCCTTGTTAAGAATTTGCCAATGATAGACGTTTGTGAACTTTGGAAGACAGAAGAACAGGAGAAGCCATTATTCTCTGGAGGCTGTCACAGCCAAACAATAAACAAATGGGAGATTCCACTGAATTGTTTCAAAGAGCACTGGGGTTCTAGCTGCTTGGCTTTTGCACACTCGGACAATTAGTGAGAGTTTCACATAGACTGTTGAGCACTATAGCAGTTTCCAAGAGCTTCTGGCTGAGATCTCTGGTAGCTTTTCTGAAATTTCTTATTGGGTTCCTTACTCTTCAGAGTCAGCTTTCATGACCTTTCTTCTTGTTCTTTTAACTTTCTTGTCAGCCTTTAATTCTTATATTAACTCTTTCATATCTGAGAAACTTAATGTGGCTTCTGTTTACTCTTGGATTTCAGATGACTATAATTCCATAATTTTGGTAACAGGAATGAATTTCCCACCTCTGTCACACATGTGTGTTGTTACCAAAACATCTGTGGTATATAAAAACTTTTGTTTATCACTCTAATCAGCCTGCCAATAGCTACACACTAGTTGTTGGGGACTATAGAGATTTATTCTAGTAAAGAGACCATATTTGGAAGAGTAACTGTGATTGGCAACTACATGGGGTCGTTCATGATAACTCGTTAATCTTCTCCAAGAGCTCTTAGCTTCTGCGCTGTCCAAATAAGCAAGCCCAACAGGGATGTGACGGGATTCTTCACTGCTCCATGTTTAACAGTTTTTATTGTGGCATTAATCTTGCTAATTCTTCCCAGAATATGATACGGCTTTGATTTAATATTTTGAAGAGAGAGACAAGTGTAGTGTTTTCACGTGACCCTTCTTACTGTGATAGCCCCCAGTCCATTTCCTATGAACGAGCATGAGCGTTCTGCTAATCCTTATTTCATCTACAGCTTCAGAAACAGGAGAAAAAAAATAAAGGTCAGGTTTGTGGACCCAATCGACCCACGTTGACATAGATCTGAGCCAAAACTAGACCATGACACTTAGAAACATTTACATGATAAAGAAATTATACAAATGAAATTTTTTAAAACTATGAATAATGATATATTTTGGGTCTCCTGGAGATAGTATCTCCTCAGAGCGAGTGTATAGTAATCCCCCAAAATACTGGTAGATGGCTATCAGTAGATACTTTTAGAAACGGAGAGAGAGATTTTCAGTATAGTTTTTTGTTTTCATTTTTAGTTTTGCATTTGAGAATAGTTTGATTAAAATATCAACATATGCATACTGCTTTCCCTTATAACTAACATGTGTTCAATATATTTTAAACTTGGCAATAAAAAAATAAAGCATTCAAATATACATATTAAATAAATGAGACGTCATGGGATTAATAGTCACAAATTAAGAGAATGTAAGGTAGCTTAGTTATCCAAAAGCCCAATACATACTACTATATCTGGCTCAAAAATAAAACTCCAAATTAAAAAAAAATTAAAACTAAACATATAGAAAAACTAAAACTAAACATATAGATATTATTTAGCTTGTTTTCAGAAAAGTATGGTAAAACCCAGGTAGACTCATTAAGGAAAAAGTAGAAAAAGTGAGAAGACATAGACTACCAATAGCGGGAGGAAATAGGGAATACATAATGCTAGACCAAATGTAGCTTATCCATGAAATTTAAGGTTAGTCTAACATTTGAAAATTATTCTCATAAATTTAGAGACCAAAGGAGAAAACTAGCATGATTTTTTCCAAAAACCTGTTAAAGCCACTGTTACCAGGGCAGGGGGGTGGGCGGGATATTTACATACATACCCATCAGGAATAGAGAAGAAAGTCTGTAACACATTAAAAAAATGTGTTAAAACCACTGTTATGAAAAAAAAAATTATCAGCCCATCAGGAATAGAGAAGAACATCTTTAGTTGTAGAACATCTACAAAAACCTGTAGTGAGCATTTATACTTCATGATGAAATGTTTTCTTGCTCAGGAAGAGAGCAAACATGTCTGCTTTCTGTTTCTATTTAACATTGTATGGGGTATCTTTTTTTTTTTTTAAGATTTTATTTATTTATTTGTCAGAGAGAGAGCAAGCGAGAGCGAGCACAGGCAGACAGAGTGGAAGGCAAAGTCAGAGGGAGAAGCAGGCTCCCTGCGGAGCAAGGAGCCCAATGTGGAACTCGATCCCAGGACGCTGGGATCATGACCTGAGCCGAAGGTAGCTGCTTAACCAACTGAGTCACCCAGGCGTCCCTGTATGGGGTATCTTAATCAATGTAATAAAGTAAGGAAAACAAATAGAAACCATAAAAATTAGAAGAAAGAAGTAACTTTATAGATAAAAGGGTTGTTTTTTTGAGAATCTGGCGGAATCTACAAAAAGATTACTAGAACTAAATTCTTTCAGCAAAGTCATAGGGCAAAGCTCCAAAATAAAATATCAGTCGTATTTACAAATAATAAAACATTGCTTAAATTAAGATAAGAATGTTTTATTTTCATAAATACAGGTTATTTTATTACAAAATCTGTCTTTGGAATTCTCCTTTTATTGAAATCTAATTTATCTGCTATAAGTTTACACACACTAGAGCTGAAAAATATGAACACTTTTATGTTCATTTATTAGTAATATTATCATTATCAAGTTGTTAAATCTCCCCAACTCATCTATATTTTCAAGCAGAATTCCAATAATCCCAAAAGCTTTTTTTGTAAGAGCAGGTCAAATGTGTGGATAGGCGCGCACTCACAGTGGATTCAGCATTGCTAGTGTGTAAGAGACCCAGCATCAACAGTGGCCTAAGTGAGTAAGTTTGAAATGACATAACATCCGTAATGGAAAAAGTATGAAGTCTTAACGAAGTGGAAATGTTGGGATGAAAATATTATGTGAAACCTTCAGAGTGCTGCAATGCTGCCCCAGGCATATACCGTAAAAGTGGACTTGGAACACATATTAAATTTTTTTTTTAATGGGAAAAAGCATCCTTGAATAACTTTCAATGAATGTTCTCTGCATTTAAGAGATTGGGCTATGATGTTATAAGGAATGCTGTAACACATTTGCATTTCCTGATATCAATAGAAATAATAAAGTCCTACAGTTGTTAAGTGGTAGGTAGTGGTGCCTAACAGCCAGTGACAAAGTGGTTACAGCCAGCCACATCAACCTATAGGCTCAAGAGTATTTTGAGATCTACAGGGATTTGTGGTAATGGTTAAATGGTTATTGGATTTGTAGTCATGGAATAGCTTGCAGTATTATGGTGCAAATTTTTTATGCCTAGTGGGAAGAAAATTAACTTGTGTCATCAATTGGGCATTCATGCTCTCTTATCCAGTCCCCATACTCAGGTAAGTTTACTCAAGGATATCCCACATTGAAGCGAGGCAAGAAAGGTTTAAGGAAGCTGTAATAGTTATACACCATGACTCATCCCCAAAGCTTTCTTCAGAGAAAACCGCTGTCACTTACTAAGGCCTCGTACATTGTGAGAAATGAATTACCCATCCCTTCTGAGAGTTATAAGCTGCTGGCTCTTAAGACACACAGATCTGAAGACCAGAAAGCTCACTTTCTACCAGTCCAGATGGGGCTTAAAAGATGCCTCTTGGCAAAGTCCATCTTACTGTGGGTTTAGAGAAACTGTAGACCACGCTGCCATCACTTCTCTTTGCTCAGAACAAACAGTGGGAGTAGATAAACTTAGCAACTGACCAAATCCTGGTCTTACTCACTCTACTTATAGAATCTCGAAGCAGTTAAGGAGAAATTCCTGAATACCCATTTCCTCACACACATACTCCTTAACCACCACATGAATAAAGCCAACGCAATGTTGCATCCCTGGGATGTCCTGCACGGATTAGAATAATCAGGGAAAGCTTAAAAGATGCAAGGACCGTGATCCTAACTTCGATGTTAAAGAAACGAGCCCAAGATGACCTCTGCATCTTAGCTTCTAAGTTATTTGCTTCATTATATAGTCTGATAATTTGTTATCTCAAAAGCCCACCAGTACCAAACTCAAATTTTGATGCTTCCAATTGTTTTAAACATAACTCAAATAAGCAGAATTTTGGCCATTTAGAGCTTGCCTGCTTTGCATACCCTGGAAAACTCCCTCCTATTTGCTAGCCATAGGTTAGATAAAACCCACAACTATAAAGATCCCAAGCCACTGTTGCCCTTTGGAGCTCTCTGTCCAAAAGAGTTCCCACTGAGCTGTTGAGGGACATCCCCTTGATATTTAAGTCTCTCCAGGTCTTCACTTACTCTTCTTCCTTCTTCAGTAGTAAGCCTTGAACTTTGGCCTCATACTGTCTCATACTATGAAGGACTTCGCCTACCTGTATGAATCCTATATGCTGTCCTTACATAAGCATGGGTTTTTATTTCCTATTTTCCCCCATGCATATCAGCTAAGAAGGTATTTAGCCTGCTGTAGGTCAAAGCATCCCCCAAATAAAGCTGTGTGCCATACCCTATGATCATATCTTGTCCCTTGATTAACTCCCCAAATTCCTTGAACTCTTTACAGTAGCCATGCTCAAGTTTTCTATTTGTCCAGCACAAAAGCCACAGGCTCCTGGAAGAATGTTAATTATAACAAAACTGTAATAATGCCAGTTACAACTGTATTTCTGGATGTAGCATCTTTACTGGAGCAAATAAATTCTCTGTGACTGGTACACAGACATTGATTGAGCACATGATTTTAATTAAATTCCTACCAAACAAAAACTTGGTAACAATTAGCCTGCATGCACTTGCATTGTCTTTCATCTTGATCTATCAAATCCTTTGCCTTTGCTATAGTCAGGGATGAACTGATATTCTTACCATCAGGCAGATACGAATGTGGTCTGCTGAGCAGGATGTACAAAGCAGCCTAGATACCCTCTTAACTTCTATGCATAGTAGAGAATGGAAAGTAAACTCCACACATGTGTAAGAACCTTGTACAGCAATAACCTGTCTAGGTTTCCCTTTAAGAAAAGTCAAAGTTGTTCTGCCTTTTGAGGCCCAAAATAGAGAAAGGATACAATATTTGATGGGAATTTTTGTTTTGTTTTTAAATATTTATTTATTTATTTACTTATTTACTTATTTGAGAGAGACAAAAAATAAGTGAGAGAGAGAGAGAGAGAGCATATGAGCAGGGACGGAGGGAGAAGGAGAAACAGATTCCCCTGCTGAGCCCGGAGCCTGACACAGGGCTTGATCCCAGGCCCCTGGGACCATGACCTGAGCCAAAGCCAGATGTTTAACTACTTACGTACCCCACTGGGGTGGTTTTTTGTTTTTTTTTTTTTTAATTTAAAAGGCAAAAGAGGGGGTTGGGGTTATGGACATTGGGAGGGTATGTGCTTTGGTGAGTGCTGTGAAGTGTGTAAACCTGGCGATTCACAGACCTGTACCCCTGGGGATAAAAATATATTATATGTTTATAAAAAATTAAAAATAATTTTTTATAAACCCACCCACCTGGGTGGTTCATTTGGTTAAGTGACTGCCTTAACCTCAGGTCATGATCCTGGAATCCTGGGATTGAATCCCACATTTGGCTCTCTGCACACCAGGGAGTCTGTTTCTCCTGTTGACCTCTCTCCTTTCATGCTCTCTCTCTCTCTCTCTGTCTCTCTCTAATTCTTTTTTTTTTTTTTTAAGATTTTATTTGTTTATTTGACAGACAGAGATCACCAGTAGGCAGAGAGGCAGGCAGAGAGAGAGAGAGGGAAGCAGGCTCCCTGCTGAGCAGAGAGCCCAATGCGGGACTCGATCCCAGGACCCTGAGATCATGACCTGAGCCGAAGGCAGCGGCTTAACCCACTGAGCCACCCAGGCGCCCATGTCTCTCTCTAATTCTCTCTCTCTCTCAAATAAATAAATAAAATCTTTTTTTTAATTTAAAAAATAAAAGGCGAAAGAGAATATATTTGAGGATGCTGTTCTGATTTCATCTTCTAAACTCGAGTAATTAGTGAAAAGTCTAGACAACCATACCTTTTCCCCTAGTGCACCAGAGATATTGAGGTCTGTGGTGCATTGTGGAACCTTGGACAATAGGGGAATCTAACTCAAACTCTTCAAGTTTTTGTGTAATACAAACAAACTATTTTCCATTTGAAAAGCAGTTTCTGGTTTGCTGCTGTGTTTCCATAGACTGTAAATTTGTCCAATGGATACCAGTAACAATGCAACCTAAATTTTCCATCATAAAATGAATTTTGTCTAGTCTACAGGATCATGAAATTCGTCATGCACAGCAGCAAGCTGTTGTAAAATTGAAATAGTCCATGCAGCACCAGGCATAAACTTCACGACTGCTGGCCTAGATTTTCATGGTATCTGCTCCTGCTGCTTCGCACAACTTCCTTCAACCCACATACTTATGGGAATTCAGTATGATCAGGTAACTGAGAAAAAAAGAAAAAATAATAAGCCTGGTTTAGTGATGGATCAGGCACTAGCTGGAATTTCTCACTGGTGCAACATATACACAGTAAGAAGGGAAGAGTGTCCCTGAAAGATAATAGAGAAAGAAATGTCTTCCGGGGGCAGAATGTCACGAACCTTTTGTTGCTTATGTTACTCGGGTTGATAGATAGTTTTAAGTGTGAATCCACATTGATTCATTAGCAGAGGCTAAGAGATTTTTAGGCAAATAGAAACTTGGCATATTGGTGACAAGGGCGTCTCAGGGAAGACATGTGGTTGAACGTCCAGGGAAGACAGGTATCCAATGTGAAGATACTCAAATCTGTACAGTCGGTTGCCTGCTTTGTATCACTACCAACCACGTCTAAAGACTTCACTGAATTTCAAAGGAGAAGGAGGAATTGCATTTCCAAGGGTGCTTTTCCTTTTGAGGGTTCTTATGTGAGCGGCACACACAGCAGGTTTAGGAGGTCTAAGTGAGGAGAGGAGATTATTATCAAGAAACCACAGGGTCAGATGAATGGACAACCACAGAATATACAGTGGCTTCTCTGGTCAACAGTTTCTAGAAACTTCTGAGAATTACAAAATTTCCCAGTGAAATTTTGCAAACCACCCTCTTCTGCTCATTAAATTGATATTATCAGTGATTCTTTTTTTTTGCTAAACTGTCAAGCTAACAACTGTATTTATAGTTAGTTAGGCCCAGATTCCTGTATTAAACGCCTTAATTCCCTTAAAACATAGAGTGACTGGGATGCCTGGGTGGTTCAGTGGGTTAAGGTCTCTGCCTTCGGCTCAGGTCATGATCCCAGGGTACTGGGATTGAGCCCCGCATCAGGCTGTCTGCTCAGCAGGTAACCTGCTTCCTCCTCTCTCTCTGCCTGCCTCTCTGCCTACTTGTGATCTCTGTCAAATAAATAAAATCTTAAAAAAAAAAAAATAGAGTGACTGTTTTCTTAACCAAACACAAACTGATGGAAATTTGGTACTGGAACTAATTCCAGAGGAACAGAATTTTGAGGATGGGACCTTGAAGTTTGTCCTCTGATGTGTAATGATTTCATTGCCAGAAGTACCTGGAACACCAGTAGCCCAAGAAATGCTTTGACAAAAGTTACTCGTTACTGTTGGTATTACCCAGAGTTGAAGACCTAGAGAAAGCAAGGCTTTAGACAATGAGGTGGCCTCTGCAATAGAATATTGCAGGGAAAATATAAAGACAAAGACTATGAAATGACTTTTCTGCCTCTATCCATGATTTAAAAACTTGGAAAAAGAAAATTACGGGGCTTCAAATTCTCAGCTCAAGGTCAAGGTCAAGATAAGGAATCAGAAATCTTCTGTGACTTTTCAAAAAAAGAAAAGATAGATAGATGATAGATAGATTCTTATACCTGCAAGATGGGGATTTCTAAAAACCCACTTAGAGTCTGGCCTAGTTGGAACTTAAGTTACAATTACAATACAAGTTGAAATCGAAGTGTTGTAAGTTCTGTTAAGATCATGCAGGAGCTGGGGCGCCTGGGTGGCTCAGTGGGTTAAGCCTCTGCCTTCGGCTCAGGTCATGATCTCAGGGTCCTGGGATTGAGTCCCGCATCGGGCTCTCTGCTTGGCAGGGAGCCTGCTTCCTCCTCTCTCTCTCTCTGCCTGCCTCTCCATCTACTTGTGATTTCTCTCTGTCAAATAAATAAATAAAATCTTTAAAAAAAAAAAAAAAAAAAAAGATCATGCAAGAGCACTGATTAAGAAAAAATGGGAACCTCAATTGGGCAAAATTTGCCAGATGGTCATGAGGATGCAAACCTTGAACCCTCACATTCAGCCAAGCTTAACTTTCCAGCAGAAGTATCCCTCTCTAAGGTGGATAGTATTTTTTGCTTAAAAACTATATCAAGACTTCACCTAAGTTAGTTCCCTTGCAATTCTTTGCTTCTAATCTAAAAGCACAACTTATAAGTAGTTTCAAATCTTAGCATCCCCAGTAGACTGAATATTGTCTGACCTAGAGAGAGTTACCACATATAACAAAAGAATTACAAGATTTTGCAATTTATATTTTCACATGTAATATATCTAATACATTACGCATTATATATGTATATAAATCTATTATATATATTCTAAAAATATTAGATGAAAATAGAAAAAATAATGTATGATCAGGCTGGATTTATTTTTATGGGTGCACTGACCACAGAATCTGGACCCACTGTGTACTTCAAGCACCTGAGAAGTTTGCTCAGCTGCAAATATGGGCTTAGTGGTGACCTGTGTTAAGGAAAGTTTATGTGTCAATTTTTTCTTGTTAAAATGTCAAGGATGCAATGTAGGGAAATGGAAATGATACTATGAATTTATTTTGTTCAATCTCTTCTCCTACTTTCTATCTGTTCCTCTAGGAAAGTCCAGAAGATACCACCATTTTCAAGCCTTTGAGAAACATTTTGATGAAGAAGATAGAAGCATCTCTGAAAGGCTTGGTAATATCAGATCTCTAGACCAGGAATAATGGAGATAAATACCACTCTTCCAGAGGGCTCCCTGAATTCAGTGCTAATGGTGGAGTTCTGGGCAAGCAGAGGTGAGGTGGTAGCACTTAACTATGGGATACAAAGAGAATATTGTTGCTCTGATTAGTGGTACGACCAGAGCAATAACCAGAATTATTTGTTCCCAAGGAGACCTTAGGAACTGAAATAAAAATGTATCATACTCAAGCCTCACTTGATAATTAAGGTTTCACTGCATAATTAAAATCTGCTAAGAATGGTGAACAGACACCAGACATTCATCACTCCCAAAGAGTTATGACTGTTCACAAATTTTTCAGACATGAGTCACTTCACAGACAAACCCTTTGAATGAAGGAGACAGAGGCTATATCCTCTTGAGATAAGACACAGCTATACTACCAAAAATTTATACTGTAAGCTATTTTTCCTCTGCTTCCTCAAATTGATGTATGGCTATTTGTCAGGGTAAATATATATGTAAAAATCTTGCCAGTTTTAAGCAGGGCCCTATGTAAGAGAAAACATTGTGTCAGGGCTATGTGGCAATTCCTCTGCCTCTTAAGGGATTCTAGGTACTGACACACCTCTTTTACCTAGGGATGCTCTATGGAACCTTTTCACATATCATAACTTCAGCATTTTGGAACACATCATTTACATTATGAATAGAATTATCTTTATTTTGAAAAGCGACATTCAATTTGTGACAGACCAGGCGCTGGTAGAGATTGATTGCATAACTGTTAGCTTTTAACCTACCATGTGACCGGAGCTGCCCATGATGAATTGACTGTTACCTAACTTACCCAGTGTGCATCAAATGATACATATGAAATCAGCCTTCAGCAGACAGAGGCACATGTGAGTTGCATGAGCAAGTGGCTTAAACCTTCAAGGCATAGACTTTGGATATCTCATCTTCCTCTCCTCAAAACTATAGTTGCATGAGGTAGTCCATATGGCTAGTTCATGGAAGAAGAAAAATAATATGGGTCCATGTTTTAAAATATTGTGTATTAATAGAAAATTTGGGGTAAAGGCCCAAGAGAAGGGATATTACCATGTATAGAGGACATCATGAGGAAACACAAGGATTTGTCACCAGTTGGTGGGGGTGGGAAGGTGAGGGACTGTTGTAAGAGCTTTTATTACGTTCTCCACAAAAAAGAGCTAGTAAGGTAAGGTAAGAAGACATGAGAATTGGCTAGATTTGATCATTTCAGCAGGCTCTGGGACATAAGAGCTGTTGTTTTTGTCTGATTCCTGGGCCTGAGGGAATTAGGGCAGGTATATAGTGCACTAGAGTACCAGAGCCTGACAAAGAGCAGTGTGAACTCAGGATTGAATGGTTTGTATTTAAAAATCATGCCCATGGGAGGAAGACTTCTTACCAGGAGGTAGGGGGGATGAAAAAAGGAGACAGGTGATTCATTGGGTGATTTGTTGGATTGTTCAGAATAAAGGGTGTCCAGTATATGCCTCAAGGGCAGATATTAAACCATCAAGTGTACAAAAACTGGAAATATAAATAATAAGGCCTGTAATATAGAAAGTTTTATACATAAGCTGGGCCACTTGCAATGGGATAGTGATAGCATTATAACCCCATTCAAACTCTGAAAGCCAATGGTAATGGGAAATCCTAATTTGCATATCTGTGAACAGTACACCTTGTGTTTACTTTGCCTGGAAAGAGAGATGGACAAATGTACAGAGCTATGTTGATTTATTGACTAATAAATTTTTCCGATTGGTCAGGTACTTGGCACAGATAATAATTACATAGCTAGATGGCCAAGGAACAACATTATAAAATGGAAGACAATGAAGTCTGGAAAAGAGATATGTGGATGGACTTCTTCTAAGGGTCAGGAAATAGGAGAATGATCATGTCCCATGTAAATGCTCATCAAAGGGGAGCAGAGGGACTTCCCAATAATCTGGTAGAGTACATAAGCTGTTATGTGATATTTTTCTTTCTCCAACAAGCTCATAAAATTGCCATCGTGATAGTGATGGAGGCTATGTATGGGTTGAGCATCATGGGCTTTCATTCACCAGTCCTGATCTGGTTCTAGTCACTGCTGAATGCCTTTATTAGTTACCTATTATTATAAAAACAAACCACTTTAAAACTTAAAAGATTAAAACAACCACCATGTATTTATCTTATGATTCTGTAGGTTGAGGGGCATTTCCTCTTCTCTGAGCTGGTTTGTGGAATCTCCGCTTGTCTCACTGATGAACTTCCAGTGATCTGATTGGTCAGCTGGTAGCTGGGAGATCTAGGACAGTGTCACTCACATGTCTAGTCATTGGTTGGCTGTTGGTTGAGTTGCTAGGAGCAAAGCTTTATGTCACTCAACATTCTGCACGGTAGTCTGGTTTTTCACAATGTGACAGACAGTGTGACAGACAGTGTTCCAAAAAGACTCCACTTGTGAGATCCATCTCCCAAAGTCATACTTGGAAGAAAAATTTACTTAAGGATCAGAAAAACTTCTGGCAATTTCCCCCGCCCCCAAATCAATCCCAGTTCTCAAACTTTAATCTCAGTGCCCCACCTGCAACAGAGCTTCCCTGGTAGAAACACTCGAGGGAGGAAATAGTGAGCCACCTAGTGGCAGGTCGATTACATTGGACAGATTCGGCTAAGGAACTAGGCAGCAGATTTTTCCTTCCCTTAAAGATTCTCTAGGTACGGATTTACCTCCCAGCCCACAATGTTTCTGCTAAAACCAAATCTTTAATCTTACAGAATGACTTATTTTTCTGCCCAAGAAACGTATTTTACAGAAACTTAGAGGCAGCAGTGGGCTCATGTTCACGGAAGTCACTGGGCCCACCATATATCTAGTTACCTTTAAGGTAGCTTAACCTCGAATTGCATGGCAGTTTCAGTGGCTTCTTGTCAGCAACCACTTGTGTGTTGCATTCAAAAGCGATCTCTGGCTATTTTATAAAGCTCTTACAACAAGAATATTTCTTGTGAGTTCTTGAGAATTGTCGATTACAATGCTTTAGGCTTTTATTCAGACTGGATCTATGATGATTAAGTATCCCAGTTAAATGAACATGTAGGTTATAAAGCAGGTAAGGACCTTAATAAACAGATGGAAAATGTTGCTATTAACTCTTTTCCCCAGTCATGTTGGTACTTGCTGGGTGGACATTATACACAGTGGCCATGATGACAAAGATGGAAACTCCGCATCATTCAACTATATGATATTTTTGCACCAACACTGATCTTATTATTGTCACTGCTGAGTGCCAATCTGTGCATGACAGAGGCCAACGACAAATTCTACATGGCCTAATTTGCAGAGTACCAGCCAAGCATCCTGACAGATTGATTGTTTTGGATGCCTTTCATCATGGAAGGAGCAATGATTTGGAATATGTATCCACAGAAGTACAGAATTTCCTTATTTCCCCCAGTATTTGTAAACTTACAGAAAGTTGTAGCCTATGCTACAGTATCTTAGAGAACATCTCTACCTATAAAAGCGCATATTTATGATAAAGAATTGGAACAATTGGCTCACAACCAAAAACTCACTGGTATTCCCACATGTTTTATGAACCAGAGGCAACTATTTGAGAAAATTATGAGATGGACTCCAGTACTCTTAGTTATGGGATCATCTTGGAGGAAAAAATATCCTCACAGTCAAGATGTTGCTATATACATCTTAGATTAATACTCAGTTTATGATGGTCTTTCTTCCATGATTAGTACTCTTGGGTTCAGCAATCAACAGAGGGATATGTGGCTCTCTTACTATAAAGCCAAATAATATGTTGAAGTAAAATTTCCCTCTATTTCTATAATATTGGGCTCAGTGAGTTCTATCCCCGAGGGAGAAAAGCTTCCAACAAGAATCATAGTTGTGGTTCCCTTAAATTAGATGCCAAGACTGTCACTGGCCATTTTTGTCTTTTATGCTGCTAAATCAGCAGGGAGTAAAGGGGGTTACTGTAAAAGCTAGGGTGATTGATCAATCATTTTCAGAGAGTTCATCGATTCAATCTAGTAGCTGGCCAAATTGCCCGTCAGCTGTGTTGACTCTACTATTCAGCTCATTTATTGAGTTTTTCTCTTTCAACAGACAGACTGCCATCTTGGGCCAATGTTGACCATAAATTTTTTGCTGCTTTGAACAGATGTTAGTAAACCCAACCTTGCTTGCTAGATAACAATTCAGACAACATGATAAACACAAATCTTCCATTTGTAATTGGAATGACATGCATAAGAATGAATTCTAGTTTTAAAAAGTCAACATATAGTTTTTAACCTAGTGGATCTAGATAAAATAGAAGATGCAATTTTAAAATATGAGTAGCATTAGCTTACATTTGTAAAAGAAAATATTTCTTATAATCTTTGTATATTTAGCAGCACTCTGGAAAGGTAATTTCAAGCATGTTTTAAAATTGCAGAGCTTTCCTTCATTGTAATACTATTTAAATTATTTGAGGAGATGGCTATTTTTCTTTCTGTACTACTGAAGAGTCACAAAAGTATATATCTAGAACACCCAAAGTTTCCAGTTCCAATTAAATAAGCTTGAATATTAACAATATTACTTCTAAAACATTATTAGCTCATGGTGAGTCCACCTTCTTCCTCTTTTTGTAACTATGTGGTGCAAAATTTTCACAATTCTAAATTAAATGTTGGTATTGTGGTCAAATCTACCAAAGTGGTATATAGGGCCATTTATTCTTTTTTTTTTTTTTTTTTTTAGTGCCTACTATATGTCAGGCACTGTTCTTGGCTTGTGGGATGCATAATTAAACAAAACAATAGCATACATGAAACTTGTAGTCTAGTAGGGAGACAGCAGACAATAAATATAAAAGAACACAATAAATAAGTAAACTATATGATATATTATAAGCTGTTACATGTTATGGATAAAAAGAAATGATATAATATTTTGAGGGAGAATCAAGAATTTTCTCCTCTTCCAGTAAGAACAAGAGAATTGGACTGACATCTGATCACTAAATTTTTTATTTACTTAAGGAAAAAGTGCCAGTCAAAAATATTTCATCCATCATACTGTCCTTCAGGTGTTGAGACAGAACTCGGGGAGTGCTGGGGCACCTGGGTGGCTCAGTTGGTTGGGCAACTGCCTTCAACTAGAGTCCTGCATCAGCCTCCCTGCTTGGTGGGGAGTCTTTCTCCCTCTGACTTCTCTCCTCTCATGTTCTCTCTCTCTCTCTCCCCCAAATAAATAAATAAAAATCTTAAAAAAAAAAAAAAAACTCAGAGAGTGCTAAATACTGTGGTCTTCCCAAGGAATCAAAGAGAAGATGGCACTTACCTAAAACTAGGGAAATCAATGTTGAATTTTTCATATATTTAACTGTAGACTTAAGACTAATATATGGTGGGGTCATCAGTTGAAAATATATGTGAGCATTATCTGTCTGCTTGAGTAAAACAGGCAAATAAAAGTTAATAAAGTGGGGTGAGTAAAATAGGAAAGTAACATAATGTTGATTGTTATTTAAATAATATGTGGGAATCAAATGATTCCTTTTAAAGCTGACTGATAATAAAAGGTTAAATTAGAAAAAAGGAAGTTAGGGTAACCATAAAAAATATTACCAGGCCCAGAAAACTCTAAGAATAAGAATAGAAAACTTCTCAAATAACAAATAAAAATTTAAGAAGCAAATAAAACATACACACACAAAAAAAATGAAAACACCAAATATAGCATAATACTCAGAACTGAGAGCCACAAAAAAGTCACCAATAAGTGGAATGAGTGAATTGTTTCTGAAGAGAAAAACATTTCCAAATATGCCCAGAAATGAATTAAAATGAAAGAATTTAAAATAGTAAAACTATACACATGAATAAAGATTTGTTAACCAAACACAAATAATGAGAAAGGTTAGTATGCAGTTCTGTTACCTGACAATCTAAACTTCACTACCAAAAGCACAAAATTACAAATAACAAAAGTTATTTCTCTAATATTAAGAACCACATTAACAACAAAGCTTTAATATACCAGTCTTGGAGCCAGGTAGGTCAAATGAATGAAGAATAAGAAAAGATGTAAAAGATCTAGAAAAGCAATAAAATAGATCTTTTGGATATATTTCAAATGCAGTTGACCTTTGAACGATACAGGGGTTGGGATGCAGGGGCTCTGCACAGTCAAAAATATGTGTGTGACTTTTTGACTCCTCAAAGACTTAATGACCATTATCAGAAGCCAGTTGACCCCTAGCTCATAAGTGTCAGTAATTAATTCAACTTTAGTTAATTAAAAGCTGAGGGTGCACTCGCCAACAGGGTCATATCCAACATAAGTACTTATGGTATAACATATATGTTCAGTCCACTTACTTTAAAAACTAATCATTTAAAGAATATACATACAGGGGCACCTGGGTGGCTCAGTGGATTAAGCCGCTGCCTTCGGCTCAGGTCATGATCTCAGGGTCCTGGGATCGAGTCCCGCATCGGGCTCTCTGCTCGGCGGGGAGCCTGCTTCCCTCTCTCTCTCTCTCTGGCTGCCTCTCTGTCTACTTGTGATTTCTCTCTGTCAAATAAATAAATCTTTAAAAAAAAAAAAAAAAGAATATACATACAAGCAGAACAATTTAAAAAGAAAATTCAGGATGGATCAGTCAGAGTAGAATGGATTATGTTAATAGCAACCAGCAATCTTAAATCTCAGTGGTGTAAAACGTTTTCTTTCTCACTCCTATTACATGTCTAAAGTGGGTTGTCAGAGTAACTCTGGTCAGAACTCATGGGTATTAACTCAATTCCACAGTCTACCAAGAAAATGGCAGATACATTTGCATGTATCCATCTCAATTGTTTCTATCACTTTAACCTCTATTTTTCTTTTCACTTTTTTCAAACATAGATTATTTTTATTTTGCCTTTGTTCCTAGACTCTAAATTCTTTGAAGATTGCAGAAATTTTCAAAGTTTTGTTAGCTCTTACTTGACAAATCATTTTTACTTAATATGATCAAGAAATGTTTGTTGAAGTGTGGAAGGGTAGAAAATGGAAGGGAAAGAAGAAAAGAAGAATAGAATTGAGGTATTTAAAAATTACACAATATATGAGTATTTATAGATGTTTAAGATGCACTGTTGAACAAATGAAGACAAAAAAAAAAAAAATCTTGTCCTTACATAACTCACTTTGACTTACTCTATTTTGGATATGGAAAAAAAAAAAAAAAAAAAAAAAAAACAACGAACAAACACACACACAAAAACAAGTAAAAAGTTTATAATCTTTCTTGATATTTTTTGTTACTCCAAACTATATATTTTTCCTCTCTGATTGCATTAATACTGTGAGTATGTAGAATGTTTTTTTGTTGAATTGCAAGTTCCTAAATTGTGAGTTTTTGTTTAAGTTTTTTGGTAGATATTTTTGGCGGCAAGAAACAAGTACACATCCTTCTTACCATTTTTTAAATTTAATTTAATTTTTAAAAAATTTTTTAAGATTTTATTTATTTCACAGACAGAGATCACAAGTAGTCAGAGTAGCAGGCAGAGAGAGAGGAGGAAGCGGGCTCTCTGCTGAGCAGAGAGCCGGATGCCGGGCTCCCCCCGGAAACCCTGAGATCCTGACCTAAGCAGAAGGCAGAGGCTTTAACCCGCTGAGCCACCCAGGCGCCCCCCCGCCCCGCTTTTAAAGATTTTATTTATTTATTTATTTATTTGAAAGAAAAAGAAAGTATAGAAGGAGAGTGAGAGGAAGAAGCAGACTCCCTGCTGAGCAGAGAGCCCAATGTGGGACTCATCTCAGGACTCTAAGATCATGACCTGAGCTAAAGGCAGAGGCTTAACTGACTGAGCCACTGAGGAGCCCCACACTCTTCTTACCTTCAAAATATTTTATTAGCTTAATGTCACAGAACAGCAGTTCTGGCATTAATAATTGAATGTTAATCTCGCTCTCTCTCTTCCTCTCTCTCTCTCTGATTTGGCCTGTTCATCATTTTGGAAAGCTCTGCTTAGGTTCACTGGTCACCAGTGGCCCAATCAAACTAGAGATTACAAAGGTTTTGCATTACTATAGCATCCCTAATGTCCAAATATTCAAGCTATTTTTTTATTTAACAAACGAATGGGATTAAGACCTAAACACTTACTAAAAAACAGATGATTTGTTCTTTTAAGTTTAAAGAGCATAGAGAAAAAATTCAATTAATAATACAATACAATAAAATTTTAAACAGTTCTTAGGAATGAAATGTAACCCTAACAAGAATCCTGAGATTTTTTTTTTCTATTTGAACCTGATAATAGTAAAGTTAATAAAATATTAGCATAGTTTTAGAGAAAGCAAGTTCCTTTAAGTAGCATACTTTAGTTGAAAAGGTTTGAAGGATCTTTCCAAATGTGCTGATTAGTAAAATTAAAGTTGAAATATTCTATACCAAATAGATAATAAGCTTAAGGGTACAGTTGTTCTTAATTGAAAAATGTAGCCTTA
Source organism: Mustela nivalis (assembly GCF_964662115.1). Lineage (NCBI taxonomy): Eukaryota > Metazoa > Chordata > Mammalia > Carnivora > Mustelidae > Mustela > Mustela nivalis. The sequence continues at coordinate 51,493,121 of NC_139035.1, read as the reverse complement.
AGAGAAATGTAACACCAAATTAAGGAGAACAAAAGCAGCACAAAATCCTGAAGATTTTTCAGAAAACTATGAAGAAATCTTAATATGCTTAAAAATGCAACTAAAAGAAAAATTTTAAGCATAGGAACTATTGGGTTCACATTTTAAAGATGTGATAAAAACAGCATATGGGTTTAGAATGAGACTCCTAAACGCTGACATATTTCAAGATAGTTTTTGTTTGCTTGCTTGTTTGTTTAAACTGATCATTTAAGCACACAACCATCTGATTTTGCTATGTCAGTTATTTCTGGCAATTATATTATGTAATTGATACCCATTAAGATAAATTTATAATTCTATATGCATTTTATTTTATGCATTCGTTTATGTACATTATCCAAAGTGGTCAAATGAAGTAAATGATGGGAAAAAAGGATCACAGATCTTTATTAGGTAAAAAAAGTAGCTGAGAAAAGAAACAAAAAAATGTAGAGATTGTCTCATAAATGCAACCTAAACAATTTTTGAAAAATTCTATACCTGAATTTGTATTCTTTATTATAAACAAGTGTCTTTGAATCTGAAACAATTCGCAGCAGTAGCCAGAGACCAGTTCTTAATATTGTGTAAGTTTGTTACTGGAAGAAATACAGGACAGAAATAAATTTTCACCATGCATGAAAATATTGCCCAGTAGCACACTGCAGATAAAAATAATTTTATTAGTCAACATTCTTATTTTTTTTAATTTGAAAGTTTCTTATGTTTACATAGATAAGTGTGCTAAAATGTTTCTACAAATTAATTCTAATACTACCTTTAATGAAAATTCTCCATAATTAAAAAAAAACTATTCTGTCAAGACAGTAAATAATATATCCTCTAATAATTATCCTCAGACATTAATATGCAGAAAAATATTATCAATGTTATGAACAGAGGCAGGTAACAAATTAAAAGTTTGACAGAATACACTTTAATGCTCTACATTTAATTGCTTTACACTTATTTGATACTTAATCGTGTTCTTATTGCTTTTGAAGTTGATAATATGTATCTGGTTCTTGTGGATTCTCTAACAAATTTGTAAGAGCTTGAAAGAGGTGTCGGAGTCTTAGAAGAAAGACAAAAATTAATTCAAGAAAAATTCCAGTATAAAGATTTAAGCAGTGTATTCTTTAGGTTTAGGGCGCCCACACGATAGAACTAAGCACCTTACATTTTACTTGCAAATATTTGTTATTTGCTTTAAATTCAATACATGATCTTATACCCAATCTTTCAAAAATATATCAGAGACTGGATCCTCACAGGAGAACACGCAACTTTCAAACTGTTAACAAAACTGTGATCATAAAATTCAAGGTGCTATATATTTCTTTGCTTAGGATCTATAAATATTCATGAGCAATCAGACATAGATCCATTCAACTAGAATGTTCACATTTAAATAGATTAAGCAAAAGCTCATTTATTTGTATTCAAAATGTGAATGATCTTATACATAAAGAATTCTTACATTATTAATGTAAGATAAAAATACCAGTATCTCCAGTGTAAATTCTATTTTTCATTACAATTAAATTGTTAATTTGAATAAAATAAATCATAAAAGACTATGTAACTCAGAGAAAATATTTCATACTTTTGTGTATTTTAACAAATTACCTTGAGTACACCTCAGAGTTCACTTTTTTTGAAGGAAGAAATAAGCATTAAAAAAATTCCTTTACAGGTGCCTCAGTAGCTCAGTGGGTTAAAGCCTCTGCCTTCAGCTCAGGCCTTGATCCCAGCACCCTGGGATCGAGCCCCACATCGGGCTCTCTGCTCAGCAGGGACCTGCTTCCTTCTCTCTCTCTGCCTGCTTCTCTGCCTGCTTGTGATCTCTGTCTGTCCAATAAATAAATAAAATCTTAAAAAAAAAGAAAAAATAAAATTCCTTTATGACTATAAATGTCCTAAAACTGTAAATGTTTACTCATCCTCTTTAGTAAAAATGTTGTTTTGGTATAATATGTGTTATTTAAAAATATGAACAGTTAAAACAAAATTTAATTGTAAGAATGATTTTAATTCACAGGACAGAGCTTCTCTCTCAGAATGTTCTGGTATGAAGTAAACCTATGCTGCCATGGTCAGATTCCAGTATATTTATAAACAATATGCTAGAATGAAAGTTTTGGCACATAAACTATAGGGGGAGAGATATGAAATGTGATATAATATAATACAATACATCTCTAGATATAAAAATGGAATGTCTTAGCACATGTTTAATAATGTCGGACAGTAATATTCTCTTTAATGGAATATACTTATAACCTCCTCACAAAGAGTTTAGATTCAATGAATTATAGTGCAAATTCTGGCATTCAGATATTGGTAGAAATTCTGGAATTCAGATGTTGGCAGAAAATTTGTGTTTTCCATTTCTAAAAATCTTACCTGTACATTTACCATTGCACACAGAAAGTTTAATGTCTCCCCTTCCCACTGATACAATTACTAGTGTGCCTCCATTTCCAAGATGCAAATCAGTAGACATTATAAATATTATAAATAGTGGATGGATAGATACAGATTGATTTCTTAGAATGAATTTGGATGTCATAAGTAAAGTTAATAATACTTCAGTTAAATAAGGATTGCTATTAAGGAATTAGACTGTAGTCGTAATTTATTATTAAGGCACTGTATTTTTGAGATTTATTTTCCTGTAGAAATATTGACATATATATTTTCACTTTTGTTCTGATTATCCTTTCTCACATTCTTACCAGTATCTCAGTGTTAAAAACTGCCTATTTGGGCACACAACCTAAAATTAGAGATTTCTTTAAACTAGAAGTGGTGTTTCATGATATCTTTATCATGCATTGAAAATACAAAATATAATTGCTACCTTTGGCAATATAAGTTCTGGCATCTTGGCAGTAACAGAAGATATTTTTGGAAACGTTCCAACTTCATGTGCAGTGATTACACAGAAATTTTGATGGCCTTTGTCAGACTTGATTTGGGACTCCCCACCTTTGGGAAGGTCACTGAGGCCATTGACATGGCCATGAGGAATCTGGTTAGAAATCTGAGCAAAACATAAAGTCAGAAATTACCACATTGAAGCTAAATCTATGAAACCTCCTAGTAACTCACAAAAATAAATGAGGGAAGTTGTTAAAAAGGATCTATTCGTCTCCAATTTCTGGGCAATTAGACTTTTGGCAGTTGAATGTTAACCTTAATGTTTACTAGTTGCTATTTAGACGTGATTTAGTTCATAAATGACTTATTACATCGATTATGTGACATCTGTCATTCACTGGCAGTATGTTATACTCTAGTTTGTTTATTTTTCTATCTCTCCAACTAGAATATACACCTCTTAGATGCAATGATTTTTATATCCTGTTCACTGCTGTATCCTTAATGAATAAACATTGCCTGGCATGTAATCATTTCTCAGTATGTGTCAGTCAGGTAAATGAGTACACAAATGAATGAAGTAATGTGTAACACAAGCTAGGTTTCCCTCACATCTCTATCCAATACATAAGGAGTTAATTTCAATATTGCATTGATACTGAATTTATGAGTATATGGTGCATTTCCAAAAAATATTTGCTGATAATGTAGTAATAGTAGTAGTAGTAGTAGTAGTAGTCGTAGTAGTAGTAGTAGTATTGTGCTAGTATTGATTTTAGAAGTATTTTTGAGGATGAGAAAAAGAAGCACTGGCATTCTTAGTACTAGTTGTTACTGTTTCAGGTAACAGTTACAGTGAAGTTACTTACCAGTGCTCCTATGTGGTCCATGCTATCAAAACCTAATGTATTGAGCACGTTTTTGTAATGAGAATCTTCCAAGATACTAATTGAAAAAAAAAAATGTTTTTGTCACCTTTTCAACTTTACCCAGTAGTCCCTTCCATCCAACCAACATAAGCACACCATGGAGACTAAGAAATTAGGAATCACCACATACCACAATTTCACATATGTAATTTTTATTTTTTTTTCTTTTTAACAGCCTTATTGAGTTGTATTTTATTTTTTAAACATTTATTTATTTATTTGTTTATTTAAGAGAGAGAGAAAGAGTGACCGTGAATTCAGAGAGGGGCACAGGGAAAGAGAGAATCCCAAGCTTACTCCCTGCTGATTGTGGAACCCCACATGGAGCTAGATCTTACAACCCTGAGCTCATGACCTTGATTTGAATTCAAGAGTCATATATTTAACCAACTTAGCAACCCATGCATTCCTGTATTGTAATTTATATACAGGAAATTCACATATTTAACCTATACAATTTTGGGAATTTGGACATAATGTCTACACCCATTATACCATCACCATGTTGTGCTAAGAACACTTAACATGAGATCTACCTTGTTAATAAATGTTTTTAAGTTCACAGTACTGTATTGTTAACTACAGGCATGATGTAATGCAGCAAATCTCTAGAATGTATTCATCTTACATAATTAAAACTTCATGGATTGGAAGATTTAATATTGTTAAAATAAACATAATACCCAAAGTGATCTACAGTTTCAATGCAATCCTTATCTAAATAGTAATGACATTTTAAAAAAAATAGAAAACAATCTTAAAATTTATATGGGGCCAAATATTTAAATCTGGTAATATCTACTATAGACACTTTTAGGAATTCCCAAGGGATTCTATATTTAAAACCATGTCAATGCAGAAACAGAAGGTGCTACTCATGACTCTTTGTTTATAAGCAATTTTTTTCGTTGGACTGAAAGAAATTTCCTAACAGTTCAGCCCATTAACTAATTCTGTCCAAATAGTTATATAAATATATATGCCCTAACGACTGGTGTCTGTTTGAATACATAACAGACTTGAAATTAAAAATAATTTTTACGTAACCAAAATTACTTACTACTTGAGTGTGTGCATTGTTGACTCTATCATTAACCTTAGAATCATGTTGGATACCATTACTTTCTTTTTGCTTCCATAGTGATTTTTGCATCATTATTTTATTTTACCACACCAACTGACAGAAACTTAACTTTTCATAAGGATGATGTAATCAAAAGGATCATGGTTTAATCTCATAATAAAATTGCAAACTATCTCAAGCTAGTACTTTGCTTTGTCTGACAGATGTCAACTATTGCTACATTTATCTTAAATGTTTAAAATATCCCATAGCACTCTTTAATCTTATGGGGCTTTGCCAGATACCTAAGCGCAGAGTTTGAGATCCACAGGACTGAAGAATAAACACCATGTAAGAGTAAGTCATCATATTGGAGGAATTTGAATTCAGGCTTTTAAGATCATAATTCAATGGCTCAGTCAGTTAAGCATCTGTCTTCTGCTCAGGTCAAGATCCTGGTGTCCTGGGATCCAGCCCTGCTTCAGGCTCCCTTTTTGGTGGGTAGCCTACTTCTCCCTCTCCTTCTGCCTGCTGCTCCCCCTGCTTGTGCTTTATCTCTCTGCCAAAAAACTAAATAAAATCTTTTCAAAAAATAAGGAAAATAATTCAGAGAATTATGGAAAAAGAGATTCTAGGGTAAGAACCTGGTAACATGAGAAAAGACACAGAGGTGGGTAAGTAAGGACCTATCCAGGAATTACTTGTGAGTAGTCTTACATGACTAAAGGTCTTCTACTCCATCCTTCTACTCTGGACCCTCAGAGTATTTCTTTCAATCTTTGAATTAAATGTTAACATGAAGATCCAGTGGTTTTCATAGAATAATGGATTTCTGATTTCTCTTTAAAACTAAATTCTGGAAAGCCTTGATTCCCTATTCTACATGACAAATACCTGTATGGTGGCTGAAGCCCTCAATATGGCCTGTTTCACTCCACCCAGTTACCCACTTGGTCTCTGTGGGCACTCACCTGCACCATCCGTAGACCATAGTGTAAGTCGTGTATAGAAGAATAATAAGCAAACTCAGAAAGGAAGCCTAATTTGACTTGAGGTGTTTTTGTGTTTGTTTGTTTGGTTGGTTGGTTGGTCATTCAGCTGTTTCTTGTTTTGCTTAGTTTTGTTTTTCTTTTGCAATGGTGTCACAAGAATTCTAAGTGTTTTGAAGTGACAAGTGGCACTAAGTGATGCTCTGGAATGGCGATAGGAGTACATTGCTTAGAGAGAGTAGTGACAGAACAAGGGAGACTTGGAACAAGGGCCATGACATAAGGCTTGAAGTTGGGTGCTGCACAGGGAAGTTGGCCAAGAGGAGAAGGCAGGCTGAATCCAGCCTCCCTTTTGCCAAGCTGAGGACCACACAAACAGGATTCCTTTCTTAAGTCACATAAAAGTGCTATGGAGACTGAGGCATCCCTGGATACAGTAGACTTAGTAAGAGAAAAAGAGCTTTGAATTGAATGAGGTCATAAAATAAATCGATATGAGACATCATCGTGTTTTCTTAACAATACTAAGCAAAATATTTGATGTAAGGAGATAGTGGTAGGGGAATTAATTATGAGACTGGTTCTTAGAAAAGATAACATGTCTCTAATGTCGATGCAAAAGGTAGGAGCACAAGACATTGGCAGAAGATGGGCCCTTAAGTTGGCTAAAGGCTTTGAATTCCATCCATCAGATACTTTTCTTGAAGAAAAAATAAAGAAGAAAGAGAGTTAAGTCAAAAGTTAATGTTCATTCCTCCTCCCTCTCTGCCTGCCTCTCTGTCTACTTATGATCTCTGTCAAATAAATAAATAAAATCTTTAAAAAAAAGAGTTTATGTTTATTAGGAAAAGAGTAACACAATTTTATGTGATTATTATGAGATAATGGATCATTGACATATTTTAATTTGATAAAGTAAATTTGTCTTAGAATTAATGAATGTTATGTATGGCACCATACAGAACTGAGGAAAAGTATTTTTTCTACTGAATAAAATGTAAATCATTAAATCTTATTTAGACTCCTTTTCACTGAAAAATATCCTTCTTCTATTACTCTTAAGGATTTGGGGCATTATAGTATCAGTAATTTCTTGTAGTTTGTCAACATAAAGTTGATATCTTCATCACAAAATGAAGTATGTTAGTCAAAAACAGATTAAAGAGAAATTATTTATCAGTTATCTTAAAATTCTAAACTTTAACAGCATTCTCTGTAAAGATATATAGAGAACATTGTTTAATTTTCAATTTTAGGTGTTTGCTAGTGATATGAGTGTCTTTGAACATATAAATTAATATGTATGTTCTCATCCATAATATTTATTCTTCTCAAACATAAGTACCCTTTATTGGATTATTTACTTCTATAATTTTTCCTGTAATTAAATCACTAAGATTCCTTAATCAATTATTCTTCTCTGCTGCTCCTAGCCAATCAAAACATGAAAAAATTGGTATGAGAGGTAAAATATCCATAACCTGATTCTCCTAGATTATTTAAATACTCTTTGTCAAAGTTGTATTGAGAATTACTCAGAAATGTGTATGGCTTCAATTATGAAACATGTAATGATTTAGTTGGTGAAAAGTCACAGAGTTGTTTATTAATTCAATAGTATGTATATGGACAAATTTTGTCAGCAAACATGGTAATTTTTAAAAGGCCAAATTTTTTCTTGTATATATTATTATGTTATTAAAAGATGGTCCCTTATATTTGTTATAATCAGAATCCTTTTAATACATTCTATAAAGTAGTAAAGCTTTCAGAAATAACAAGGAAAAATCAGTAAAACTCTCAACTTTCCCAAATGGATTTTGCAGATAAACTTCTGCATTCTATAATTTATATTATCTCATTAAGGCAGAAAATTCCTTTGTAAAAGAAGAAATCTAAAGATCTTAATAAATGTATCAAAATGAAGCAAGATTTAGAGAATAAAATATTAACAACAACTGCACAAACTACAAAAATTCATTTGTGTGAAAATCATAATATACACTCCTCTAAAGTACTTAAACACATTTAAAATGATTAATTCATACTTGCTGAACATTTATAGTGTGTGGGATTATCCCTGACTCCCAATATACATAGGCTAATTAATACCAGATACATATGTTGATAAATATGTGAATATATCTAAATATGCATTCAAGAATGAAGTTTAACACAGATGAAATGAATATATATATATATATATATATTTTTTTTCTTACATACACTGCTAGTGGGAGTGTAAAATGGCATAAACAATTTTGAAAGCAGGTGATTTCCTAAAACTGTTAGTATCTGTACCAAGTCACTCAGTCGGTCTATTCTAGGTATTTATTCCAGAGAAATGAAAGTATATTTCTACATGAACACTTACACATAATAGGTTCCTAGCTGCTTTGTTTGTAATAGTCAAAAACTGGAACTAATCCAAGCAATCATCAATAGATGAGTGGATAAATAAATTGCAGTATATTCATAGCATTGGTTATTCCGAGCAATAAAAAGCATACACCCACATATACAAAAGACATAAAAGAATTTTAAAGAAAATACAAACTATTAATAAATGAAAGCAGGCGAACATGGCCTGAGGCTACAGAAGTGGTGGAGGAGCAAAAGGCACTGGAATACTTCCGGGGATGACTTATCTTGACTTAGTGGTGTTAGAGGGGTTTATACAAATTTCAAATTTTGTTAAATTATGCTTTCTAAGTATGTGCAGGTATTATAAGTTAACTATATATCAAAAGCAGCTTGAAAAGTAGCATGTATTTTTAAGAAAGTGCACATTTAGACTCAAAACAAAATTTTATGTATAAATAAGACTTTATGATATTAATATTGATTAATCTATTCCAGTTTGTAATAATTAGTAGTGTTATATAGCCATAATTAAGTAGAGAACATGATGCGGAAAGAGATATTCTTGTGATTTGGGGTTTATCTTTTTGCTACATACTGTGTGTCTCATATATTAAATAAATGAGAATTAGGCATTGATCAAAACATTCAACTTTAATACTTAGCTATTTATTTTAATAGTGTGACAGTTTTAAAATAGGTCTCTCTCTCTCTCTTTTTTTTTTTTTAATAGTCCTACCTTTAAGAGATAAGGATAGCCTGGATTTTTGGGTCTAAGTGGACTTCAACCTATTTCAACCATTATTGTATGATGAACTGATAAGTGGGTAACTTTTGAATTTTAGTCAAAAAACAAAACAAAACAAAACAATGTGATGTGTGTCTTATTCAAAGAAATATTTGGAGTCAAAGCCCTGAGACACCACAGAAATACTTGGACTAGGAGCACGGAGACACCATGTCTGAATTTCAACCAACTTGAGTCTGCCATGCTGGGAGGGAGCCAAGCTTCAATGGAGGGGCCTGTGTAGGTGACTCCACTGGCGGTCCTCCCCGTCTTCAAATCATTCCAGCACAGGAGCTTGATGTGTAAGTGAGGGAGCCAACCAATGATTCCAAATCCAGTTCCTGAGCCACTGCCAGCCTCCTAGTTTTCTGAATGGAGTTTCCAGGCATCCTGGAGAATAAAATAGTCATTCTCGCTCTGTCCTGTCAGGATTCCTGATTCACGCTACTTCTGAGCTTCATAAAATATTGTTTTAAGCCACTGAGTCTTGTGGTAGTTTGTATGCAGCAACCATAACTGGTCTCCAAGGTAATGGCCATTTTAATATCAGTATTTTAAATGGATTTTCTTCTCAAGACCGACAGTATTAAAAAAAATAGTCAAGATTTAGACTTAAATATAGGCAGAAACCTTTGGATTCCCAGATGTTTGCAACTCTCTGAGCATGTGGATAAGCCTGAATTAGAAATGGTGGGAATTATTTCCATAAAGTCTGGCAGCAGTGCCTGCTCTATGAGAGCAGCTGCTGGCTTCAAAGAGTAAGGCTTGCACATATTTAATAGCAAAACTAATATTGGCTTATTAAAAATGCATTATCGCTTTGTACATTCTGTCAAATGACAGGTGCAAAACACATATATCTTTATTTAAAATGCAGAGATTAAAAAAGATATTGAACATACTGTCCTGAGCTGTTTTAGACAACTGCATGGTGCATTCATGCACAACCCATAACTAAATAAAAATAGAGATTTCAGGTACGTATATAGGGCAAAATTCAATCCCCCCAGATATTTTTCTTTCTGCCTTTCTACAGTCAGGAATGTACTTCATGACCTTTATCCCCAGATAGTTAAGACAGAGCATCCTTGGCAGGCTGTGTTTCCAGTTCTACAGTTCTCCATCAGTTTTGGGGGCATAATGGTGCTTAGTAAATGATTGATTATATTACAAAATTGAATATATTTGATACAATATGAATCCATTAAGTAGCATCTGCCATACACTTTCATCAATAATCTTATAAGACATGGATAAATCAGACAATTCTTGGAACTAATAAAAACATGGCTCATCTAATTCCCTTAATTCTGCTGAAGACCAAAATATGGAACTGTCTTCAGCTTCTGTTTATGCAGCCACTAGAGAACATCATTCTCATTTTGGGCTATCATGTTTCATTTCTAATGAGGCTTGATTACTTACTTCATTCACCAGAATGTGCCCCAAGTGTTTTTGAGTCTTTATCAGACTTAAAATTCAATCTCAACAGATAAGGCTTTGAAAACTTTGGGAACTATTGGATGTAATTTTAAAGCCATTTTATTTTTTTAAAAATTTCAGATTAGTCAAACATTAACAGGAATATTTACATAAGGGCATCTCCAAGAAACCATTTTGAAGAGGAAGAATTACCATACCTTTTTTTTTTTTAAGATTTTACTTATTTTAGAGAGAGAGCGAGAACAGGGGGAGAGAAGGAGGATCTGAAGCAGACTCCACATTGAGCATGGAGTCCAAAAGTGGGCTTGATCCCACAACCACAAATCATGACCTGAGCTGAAACCAAGAGTTGGACCCTCAAATGACTCAGCCACCCAGGCACCCCAGAATTATTGTACTCTTAAATAAAAGTAGCAGTTATAATCTACACTGAAACCTTGTTCATGGTATCTGCGTTCCAGTTTAATTTCTGTGTTGCAAACCTTGAAAACATTGATGCAATGATCAAATGACTGTCTTCTTTGTAATTTTCTTTCCTTTACTTTCATTTCAACGAAGATATCTAACAAAGATCAAAGAGCTAAATGACAGCAAATGTGGCACACGGCTCAGCCTTTCAAGAAGAGAATTAGGATTAACATGGGATGTTTAATGGCGAGAGTGGAGATGGTTCTTGTCTCAGTGTTGGTAACTGTAACAATCTCTTCAATATCATTGGGTCTACATGCCAGTTCTCTTACTCAGGGTTTTCTACTGTACCAAGTGATATATAATTTGCGTTGCTATTTGATGTCCAGGGTATGAAGTTCATAAAGCCATTTTTAAGATATATGAGGTCATGATATTAGGGCTGTTTTTGGAAGGGTTATCTTTTGAATCAACTATAAAAGAATAGAGAAAAAAAAACAAGAGTTTGGCACTATTATGACTATAATGATAATATGAGTTTTTATTTTTCTTTTCAGTCCAAATCACAAAAGAATTTTCCAAAAGAAGGGTTTTTTGTTGCTATCACTTTTCAGAAAGCAATACAGAGAAAGCAAATAATACCTTCAAACTGAGGTTTATTTGATGTCTCAAGCCCTGAAACACCTTTTGAATTATACCCATAATAGTGGCTTGGTATTTAATGTTATTCTACTTTTCCTTTCTTTTCTCATTTGTTTTTATGTAGTTGGATAGAGTAGCATTGAAAGCCAATTGAACAGGGAGATGAAAGCTTACAGAGGTAGAGGAGGAAAGAAAGGTTTTGTTGATAGCAGTTATAGAAAAGAATAGATTGCAAGTAGTCAAACAGGACTAAAGCAGGGAGAAACAACTAATCATTGAAGAGAAATACAGCAATCTTGAGAAAATACTAGTTCCACTATAAGAGCTCAAGATTTTTTTTGCTGGAAAGTGTTTAAAGTGAATTTATTATTGGCACATATAGAAGTTTTCAGACAGGAAAAATAGTTTTTTTTTTTAATGGTTTTTGGTATTATAGTATATTCTCAAATATTCAGAAGGACAGGGCTCTCTCCTCCTTTTCACTCCTGCTGTTTGCCTTCAGGCTATTTCACTGCTCATTACCACCTTCACTAGAGAGTGGGCAGGAGGAAAAAAGAGCTAAAACATGAGTCAGTCAATTACAGTTCTCATTAGGGGCTCTGGCAAAAAATGTATGGGTGGGCGGAGTCTGAAACTGACAGCTAGAGAGAGATGTGCGATTATCCATGGTATCCTCTTGTCCAAATCACTCTGCTCCTTGAATATCAGAGATAATTGCATGTTGACTATATTATAATACATTTCCATAGCAATTACTGACATGTGTGCGGAAGGAAAACAAAGCAAAAGGGTGAAGTAATTATCTAGGTCAGTGGTTCTCCAATTTGAGCTTGCACTGGAATCACCTGCAGTGCTTTTTTTTAAAAAAAAAAGCAGATGTGGGGCTCCACCCATAAAATATCTTATTGAATAGGTGCTCCTATTTGGTGCCCCAATATGGATTTCTAGCAACTTTCCAGGTGATGCCGCTGTTGCTGGTCCAGAAATCATACTTCAAAGATCACTGACCTAGATAGTTCAGAAAACATTGAACAGTTGCTAACAAGAAACAAAATTGACTTTAACTTTTTCTTTTTATAGGGCTTATGAATCCTTGTGTGTTTTCTTTAAAGAATTCTGGCAGCAATGCCATCTTTTTTGGCCTTGTTCTAGTTTGACATACAAACAAGAACAAAAACAAACATTGAGTTGTTATCCAACTTCTTAGTAACATCCTAAAGTAAAATGGCAAAAATGGATGCGTTATTCAGATATGTGCTTTCAAGTTCATTTTTATTTCATTGACATATAGTTTGTCCAACTGAAACTGTTAATTTACCAATTAAGTCTCTTGAGGCTATATATTTTTCCTTTTCTATTTTGAATGTTCAAAGCAGCATGTGATCTTTGAAAAAGAAATGTATGGAAGTCTAAAGTAAAAATGCAAAAATCTTCACTTTCTGTTTCCACTCAACCCATAATCTCACTCTACAGACATGTGGTTGCTTTATGTCCAGCTGCCCATATAGATATGCAGAAACTCACAATAGCATATAATGACATTTTTAGTATAATTGACATGACTATAATAAATATTAGATATGACTATTATATATTTCTTCTGTAAATGGCTTTATAATTTATGGACAATCTATCATGGATGTAGCAGAAACTGTTCATTGCCTCTTTTATCCATTCCCCCCTTTTCCCATTTTAATATAACTGTAAGATTCTGGCTTTTATTATGGACACCTAGATTAGCTTTTATCTGTTCTATCCTGATTAACACTTCGTTGTGGCCAAATTGAATGACTACAATGTGGCATAAGTGTGGTATCAAACTTCCCAGAAATATCTTTAAAACACTGGAGAATTAGCTGTATCAGAATCACCGGGAAGGTTTGGTAAGTCAAATTACTGGGCCCCGACCCTAGAGTTTCTGATACAATATATCTGGGATGAAACCTAAAAATCTGCATGTCACATAAGCACCTAGGTGACCCTGAGGCTGCTGTGGTTCAAAGACCACACTTTGAGGACCGGTGCCTTCTTTTTCTTCTTTCCCCACAAAGTTTATTTATTTATTTATTTGTGAGAGAGCAGACAAGCTGGGGAGAGAGGCAGAGGGCAAGGCAGAAGCAGACTCCTTGCTGAGCAGGGAGACCAACACGGGGCTCGATCCCAGGACCCTGGGATCAGGACCCAAGCTGGAGGCAGACGCCCAACTGACTGAGCCACCAGGCATCCCAAGAACCCGTGCGTTGGAGGAGAAAGAGTAAACTTCTCTTTCCCTTGTTCTTGCTGCTGGCTTAATATGGACCTTTCTCTTAATCACAAATGGCCATTTTGACATTATGGTAAAAGCCACACTCTAAGAATGGCAGAACAAGAAGATTAAAAGTATAAGGGTCTCTGAAGATTATGGGACTTCACTGCCATTTCAGTACTCCCTACCTTTAGGTGAGAGAAGTACATTTCTATTTTTTAAAGATTTTATTTATCTATTTGATAGACAGAGATCACAAGTAGGTAGAGAGACAGGCAGAGAGAGGAAGAAGTGGGCTCCCCGCTGAGCAGAAAGCCCGATGCAGGGTTTGACTCCAGGACCCTGTGACCATGACCTGAGCCAATGCCTGAGGCTTTAATCCACTGAGCCACTCAGGCTCCCCTGCATTATTATCTTTTTAACTTTCTACTTTTTAAAACCACTTGTTGTGTTCCCTCTCATTTGCAATCAAATTTGCATGGATTTTATAGATATATTTTTATGTAAAATACATATAAATTCAATGTATTGTTTTTAATTGCTGCATAATATATTTTTATAGATAAACACAATTCTTTAAAGATTTTATTTATTTGAGAGAGAGAGAGAGGAGGCAACAGAGAGCATTGGCAGGGGAAGATGCAGAGGGCGAGGGAGAAGCAGGCTCCCCGCTGAGGTGGGAGACCAACATGGGGCTTGAAGCCAGGACCCTGAGACTATGACCTGAGCTGAAGGCAAATGCTTAGCTAGTGAGCCACCCAGCCTCCCCAGATAAACAGATTTTATTTTGTTAAAATCAAATACAAAATGAAGACCAGATTTGAAAATTCCCTGAACAGACAAAAGCATTTAAACCACATAAGCGAACAAAATCAATCTTATTTCATGAACAAGGAAACTTCTTAGGTTATTTCTTGTAAATGCTTCTGACAACTATAAAAGAAACTTGTCATCTTCCAAAAAATGGCATGAGATAATAACTTTGAAACAGTTCTCCCGCTGTCTAGAAACCCCCGCTGTCATAACTAACCGTTGAAAAGGGTAAACAACTTCTTCATTTTCCAATTGATAAGCCGTCCTGTGAATTCACGCTTCGGAGCTTCCTATCAGTCTTTGGATCTGAAGACTCCCCGGCTGGTGAATAGTTTTTCTTTGCACACGAAACTCTTACTAAATACTATTTACTGATTGTGTTATTTCTGAAATTGTAATCGTTTCTGGAAAAAGAAATGAGAACCAATGGATATTGTCCCCCCGGTGACGCAGAGACTGAGAAGCAAAGAGGTGCTGGACCCACAGGGCCCACTGAGCCCACTGCTTTCTCGCTCACCCTGGAGTTTGGAGGTAAGTCTCTCTGGGAGCCAAGCTCTGCTAGCTTGGTGTTTAAACTCTCTAACTTTATTGAACATATCTTTATTTTGATTTTTGAAGCTTCTTGTGAAGACACCCCACTCTGTTCAAGAGGAGGGAAAACACATAATTTCCTGTGTTTGGGAACAGTTATTACAGACAGAGCCCCTCATAGTTAAGTGGTCTTGAGGAATCTACAGGTAAAGATGGTGGATACTGCTTCCTATATGTATATACGTGTATGCCCTGCATGTTTACTCACCATGGACCAGGATCTTATGTTTTTTTGGAAAACGGATAACCTTTTGGATGATTTGGAATTGTCAGGGCCACTTTGGGGAACTTTTAACTTAAAAAATATAGTCTACTTTAGGAGGCATGATTGAAAAAAGAGGATCCCAAACTCCTCAGGGGGGGGAAAAAATGCAGTGCATTCTTTGGTTGGTATGCAGAAACTTCAAGAAGACAACATGCCCTAAAAGCAACTTCTCTAAAAGGATTCTTATAGTCTGTAAATAATGTTTTGTAAAACCCTTTGGCCATCTGAGCAGGTAACCTTAATTTAGTACATCTGCCAGAAACACATTTCTGACACAGTTTTTCCTTTGAATTTTGTATTGTTGTACCTGAAGCATGGCTAAAATGTAAAAGCAAAAGCTATAAGATCTCTGTGTTTGTCTCTTTCTCTCTCTTTCTGTGTATATGCATACATATACATCTTATTATATATTTATGTGTATTTATGTATGTATATATGTATATTATATAGACTATGTATATGTGATACTTTTATTTTTTTTAAAAGATTTATTTTAATTATTTGGGGGAGAAAGGGTGAGCGCAGGTGGGGAGGCAGAGGAAGACAGAGTCTTAAGAAGACTCCACACTGAACGGAGAACCCATGCAGGGCTCCATCTCAGAACCTTGAGATCATGACCTGAGCCCAGACCAAGAGTCAGTGTTCAAGGGACTGTGCCATGCAGTCACCCCCTTTTCTTTTTTTTAAGATTTTATTTATTTATTTATTTGACAGAGATCACAAGTAGGCAGAGAGGCAGGCAGAGAGAGAGAGAGGAGGAAGCAGGCTCCCCGCTGAGCAGAGAGCCCGATGTGGGGCTCCATCTCAGGACCCTGAGATCATGACCTGAGCCAAAGGCCGAGGCTTTAACCCACTGAGCCACCCAGGCGCCCCCGCAGTCACCCTTTTATGTGATAGTTTTAAAAAACTTCTATTTAATGGACTTAAAGAAAGACATTTATATAAGTGGTTTATATAAATTAGGTATTCCTAAAACTTTCAGAAATAAAGAAACTAATCCAAATGATTTTCAAGTTCACATGATGTAGGATTATCTTTGACATATAAAAGCTATTTTAAATTTGTTGGTTTAATATAACAGGCTTCTTAAAATAAATTGTTTTTTATGGATGCCTGGGTGGCTCAGTTGGTTAAGCAACTGCCTTCAGCTCAGGTCATGATCCTGGAGTCCCAGGATCAAGTAAGTCCCACATCGGGCTCCCTGCTCAGTGGAGAGGCTGCTTCTCCCTTTAACCCTCTCCCCTCTCAAACTCTCTCTCTCTCATTCTCTCCCCAAAATAAATAAATAAAATCTTCTAAAAAATGAATTATTTATAAAATTTTATATATTTTTAAAAAATTATTACTTAAAATGAACAAAATATAGTAAATAGTCACTGAGCAATCAAAATAATAACTCACTCAAGAGAGGAATAGATGATTTAAAAACAGTATGTGGCCAATTTCTGAAATATTAGAACCATGTGAAATCATTGGTATTCAACTGTTTTGAACCTATAAAAATGAAAATTTCCATATACTTAATCATTTTATTCATTTTCTATAGCAGCTTATGTCTAAATATTGTTTTCATTAGTTTACTTCTTTCATTGGGGTTTCATGTATTTTTGTCTTTAGTACCATCATAGTTGGTTTTAATTTGTTGGGAGAGTTATTTTCGTAACTCTGAAAAAATATATCTAATAAAATAATTGTCTTAAAGGATTTTTCCTGAGTAGTATATTAGTAGAGTTACAGCTTTAAGGATATTAACAATAGCTTGGTCTATCTACTTTTGGAACTTTTAATACAAAGTTAAGTGTATTTAAATAAACTTTTTCAAGACCTATCAATGACTATATGTTTCTCCCCCACGACTTTTTTAAACTTTGCCTAGAACATCTTGAAATAATCTATTTTCGGGTCTCAAAAATTACTGCAATCAGCAAATGAAGTTAATTAACAAGTGTATTCTTTATTTGCAGACCTGCTACATGCCAGCAACCAGGTTTAAATCTGTATCTTAGCCCGATTATTGACTTTCTGTGAATAACTTGTACAAGTTTATTCAAACCCCCAAGTATTAATTTATTCATCTATAAAATGAGATGCTAATTCATAGAGTTGAAAAACTTAAATTATGCATTTGTTTAGTTTGTAACACAGTCCAAGGTATATGTTGAATCTTCTAGAAGTAATAGTGTTTCAAATGTGTACCATTCAGTGTTCATGGTAAATGTTTATATTGCCATACATTGTTGTTCTAAACTTCCTCAAACCTGTGATGAGCTTTACACAAAAGGTAATATTTTAATTGAACAAGTTGTATGACAACACATTTTCTTTGTAAAAAATTAAAATATTATTGAGTAATTATCTTCTGAAACAATTATTGTTCTTTTTTGTTATTTCTTACAGGTCTTTTGGTGTACATTATATATTCTGAATAGCTATAGATATGCAGAGTTTCTTCCCATGCTTATTTACCTTGTTTTTTTACGTAAATAGTATCATGTGCAATCTCATGTTTTATAATTTGTTCTTTCACTTAGTAAATATTGAAGATCCATCTATGTCCAGTAATATGAACCTACCTCCATTTTCTGAAGCATAGACTGAATCATGGTTTATGTCACACTTCTTTAGTTTATGCACATTTAGAATGATTTTGGGCTGGTCGTTACTAGAAAATATAATGCAACGAACATCTTTATACAAGTATCAGGACAGTATGCGAAATTTCTCCAGTGTAGATCCCACTAGCAGAATTTCTAAGTCATAATGTGTACATTCTTCGTAATTTTATAACCATCACAAAATATGTCTCTTAAATACCTATACTAATATGTAAACCCATTAGCTACATTTAAGATTTCCTCTTCTTCCCATATATATATACTAATAATATTTTTTTAACTTCTGTATTTGGACAATTTGATGGGTAAAATAATGCTTTTCATTGTTGTTTTAATTTGATTTTCCTAAAATTTCCTAGGTTTTTTTTTCATTTCCTTAATGTTTACTTCTATTTATGCTTCTGTGACATGACTATTTAAATTACTTGTTTATTTTTTTGAAAATAATAGTATTATTATTATATTATATTATTATTATATTATAATATAATATTATATTATATATATAATATATGTTATATATTATATATATATTATTATTATTATATTATTTGACTATTACAATATTGCAAATATTTTCTTCTTGAGGGACAAGAGTCTTTAAAATTTCTTTATAGTTATCTTTTTTATCCCATGAGGAATTTTATAATTTTGATACATTTAGATTCATTTTATTTTCCTCCATGGCTTTAGTCTTTTATATGTTCTGGAAAAAGTCTTCCCCCAGCCCAAGGGCAAAAATTTGGTCTCCCATATTTCCCTTTATTTATTTATATTTTATTCCTTGTAAAACTATTTATGGTTTTAATACACCAAGAATGATTTGGGTATAGTTGTGAGGTAGGGATTTAATGGCTATGCTTTTCTAAACATTTCATAACATCATTTATTGAACATTCTTCTCTGATTTGAAATATGACTTTTATGTCATAATAAGTTTTCATATCCACATGGGGTCTATAAAGCAGTTTCCTTTTTAACTTCAAGATCTTGCTTTCTTAAAGGCGGGCTATCAGTTTTAAGGTTCAGAAAATTCTCTGTAATTTTACACAAAGCTTTGTGACTTCACATGTACATTTCCCTCCAAGTAACCTTAACTTTAATTAGATCTTTAAATAGTCACACACACACAATGCGACATCTTGACAAACATTGCATTTAAATGAAGGAACGCTGGTGAACCTTTCCACCGGAATTCCTGCTTTAGAATCATGTGGAGCCTACTAAGTAGGCAGAAATCAAGAAGCATTAGGGATTACGTTCAAAGTTACTGTTTGCTGGGTGGATAGTAAAATGTTGTTTTATCGTATGGAAAGAAAGGCCTTTTAATGAGCGCACTTAAACTTTCCTTGGAAGTTTTATAGTTAGCTCCATAGCCATCTGGACTTAAAGCTTTATATCTTTTGAACTGCTTGATCACTGCTTCTACTTCTAGCACCCCAGCGGCAAGTAGGTTTTCTGGTTGAGCTCTTGAGAGCTGAGGAAAATCTGAATTAATCAAAAATTGGCATGTTCTCACTGCTAAATTTTCAAGGGAGTTTCTTCTGTTATAGAGTGTTTGATAATATTGAAAACAGCATCTGTTACAGTTTTTGGTTTGTTTGCCTCTTTGTTGGGATTGGATTGTTGGTTCTTTGTCACTATGTTGAAGCTTATTGTTTTCTTAATTGAAAGGCCAACAGCTGGCTCTTTTTGTTACACTCTTTCCCCCCCGCATGCTATTAAAATACTCTTTGATTTAAAATGCAAAGGTGCAATTATAAATAGCTAAAAATCATCTCACATATATGTAACAGGAGGTTCTGACGCAAATTAGAAAAAAATAGATGTTAAATTTTGAATAACACCTAAGTATTAAGCACAGATGCTATTTGCTTAAAATTTCTCAGTAAGTGAGCATCCTTCCTAATTAAAGTACTATATATGATATAAAATACTTTAACTTATATGACTCACTGACCTTGTAACTTCTGAGATATACACTTGTTTAGTTCTATGGGAATTGTAAAGGACCACTGGAGGATAGATCTAACACAATCTTTCAGTGCTACACAAATGGAGAGGTAGCAGGTTCTCAAATCAGAAACTGGACAGCCACATGCCAATCAGATACAAATGGTGCAGAGAAAGTTTTACAAAAATGTAAACAAGCTCCAGGCCAACACAGTGCTTGCGTGGACTGAGGGGAATGGACCTCACTTCTCTGTCTGAAGGAGGAAAGAGAGAACACGATTCAGAGTTAATGCCTTCTCTGAAGGCTCTGTGGTTCTTTTTTTCATGAGACCCATCATATCTTAAAAACATTTTAGGGCCCCGGAGTGCTATACTCCATTAAGCGACTGACTCGTGGTTTCAGCTCAGGTGGTGATCTCAGGGTCTTGAGATCAAGCAGTGTGAGGTCTGCTAAGGTTTCTCTCTCTCTCCCCCATAAATAAGTAAATAAATAAATCTTTTAAAAATGTACATATATATATATATATATATATATATACACATACATATTTTTATATATAAAATATGTAAATATTGAAAAAAATCTGACCAGCAATGAAGAGAAAAAACTACAGATAGACACATTGCACAAAATTCACTTTATATTATGAAAGTGCATAGTATCTTTGTCTTTTCCTCTTTTGATTTTTTTAGTCCTTGGAAATATATCATACAAATGTGGCACATAATTATAATCCTATGTATAGAGCATTTACTATGCACTTATTACCTAAATCGTGAACAGCCTCATATTTATTAAAGTTTGTAATGACAAATTTACTGTTGTGAAATGCAGATAACTTGGAATATAAATCAGAAAAAAATCAGAGGCAAATTAATAGATTACAGATATAAAAAATTAATTGGCCAAGTATATAATTGCTTTTCTTTGTCAAACACAAAATTTGTGTGAGCCATTCCAGTAGATACAAAACCATCCCTTTTTATAATGAAAGCTTCTCTTAGAAAGAGGAAATTTAAGCTATGATTATCATTAATTAAGGATGGTTCAATTTAGTTGATGGGCTGCTATTTGACCTCCCCAAATGAAATATGATTGAGTGTAATCAAAAAGATAATAATTTACCAAATTCAGAGAGCTCCTTTTTCATATTATATAGGTTAAGATTAATTGGAGCATTCCCCAAACCCCTCAAGTATCTCACTTTTCATGGATAAAATAATAAAGAAATTATATTCATATAGCTGTCTTCAAAACAGGTGGTCTCTGTAAATCCTTGTTCTTTGTTAATAAGGTATTAAATTAGGCATATAACATGAACATAATTTTTCTAATTTAAAACCTAAAAGAATTTTAGCTTGTGGTTACTTTAGTTGTCTTATTTTCTTCCATCTCCTAATTAAAACAGCAGCTCATCAAAGAAAAGCATTTTGTAGACGCTCCAAAGAGTCAACAGTTACCTTTTATTACACCTGTGTGTATGTGTCAGTATGCTTGCTTTTTAATCAACAGATCCATTTCTAAATACTCTAGGTAGTACTATTGTCATTGCAGTGCCTTCTTCCAGCTACAGTAATCTTAGAGGCTGTTCCCTAATGTGGATCATCATTATTCACTCACACAATGGGATCTCACTGCTCAACTACTTTAACTCAGGCATGGACTTCGATTTATGTTAACCAGTGCATTGTGACAAGAAGATAGATGACTATCTTGTAAGAAATCTGAAGAACCAATTTGCTTTTCACTGTAGTCACTTCTCGTCTATGTCTGTCCTCTTAACCTGGGTTCATGCATCAAGATGCAGCCCAGGTTAGATGGTGTCTCTGAATAAAGGCAGTGAACAGAGTTCCCATGATAACCCATGAGAGATGTAGCATGAAGAAGGAATAAACATTATTGTTTCATGCCACAAGGATCTTTGAGATTGTTTCTATAGCATAACCTGGCCTCTTCCAGGTGACAGGTAAATTGGAGCCAAAAGTAGTTTGCAAATAACCTCAAATATGTTGCAGGGCCTTTGGAATTAACCAGAGAATGGTGAGGTAAGTGTTACAGGAGTTTGGGAGTAAATGTAATTGGAAGCAACAGAGCTACTCATGTTATGCACCAACAAAATGTAGTAAACTGAATGTAGTAAACTGCTTCTATAATGATCTTATAGCTCTAGATCGAGACCTGACAAACTTTTTTTCTTCTTCTTTTTTTTTTTTTTTTGTAAAGGACCAGTTAGTAAGTAAATGTTCTGGGTTTTGTGGGCCATATGGTCCCTGTTGCAATGATCAGCTCTGTCATCATTGCAGAAAAGTAGCCATAACAATAAGGATGTCTAGTCAAAGATATAATTTAGAAATGCTTTTAGCCACAAAGACTTATCTTAGCCTCTTATTAAGGTTAATATAAAAGGTATAGCTTTTCACACCCATGTTTAAAAACTCTTGACTAGGTTAATATGATACCAGAAAACTTCTCCAATAATACAAATTTTTAAAGGAAAAATGTAGCTTTCCCAGGGAGACCTCATGAGCTCAATTTACCTAGTTATGTCTCCAGTGAATTATGGGTGTAATTTTTGGCCCATACAACTGATTGAAGTCAAACAAGTAATATACCTAGCATGGTTACACTGCTACACAAAGAACCACCATCTTGCATTAAAAGAAACCGTAACTGTTCAGTACTTAAAATTCTTCCTTGAGTTCCCTACTTTCTATATGCAAAGCAGACTTAAAAAGATTCTCAGCCCATAAAAGTGGAGCTGAGGAAATAATTAAAAAGGGAAAGAACCATGCATATCATAGGCTGATTTAGAGAATGGCGTAGGATGCTATTCTCTGGGATTAGAACCTTTCTAGTCCAATAAATTCTCGGTTCCCAGGGTGTGAGATTAGAGGTTTCACCTAATATTTGTCTTCTGAAATTTAAATATTGCTATTAAAAAGAGACTGATGTATAACTCCAGTTCTTTCTTTTTTTTTCCCCCCTAAAGGTGAGTGTTTATTACGATTATCCTGGCCCAAAGCTATCACCTTTTACTGGGTTTGTGGAGAGAATATTACTTGTCTTCTTGGTTCATAAGTCTATTGACTCAGACCAGATGTAAGATTTTCCCAAGAGCCTGAACATGGAATGTGATGAATTGTGATGGATTTTTGCATTTTCTCCCTTGAAGAGGGGCCAGTATGTTATGCATGAGTGATTATTTTTTTATCATAGAAGGACAGAATATTTTATCCATTAGGATTATTTACAAATGTGTAGTGTTATCACTTTAGACACATGGGACATTCCTACCCACTTTAACTAAGGTGTTTCATTTGATTTTATTTTGCCAATAAAATGTGAGCTGACATGATATGTATCCCATCTAGATGAAAATTTTTCATGTGACTAGGCATTTTTTTTTCTCTTTCCTCTCAAAAGTATATAGCATGTATTAAGACAGTGCTCTTGCCAGTTCAGGTCTATGTGTAACTACTAAGGCTTGAATCCCCTCACAGTCATCAATGGCCATATGGCATCCATGACAGATTCATTTCTTTTGTTTTAAGCTTAAAATATAAGATGGATAAGAACTTGTTTAAATTGTGCACTTTCCAAACTAAAACTTGCAAGTCAACCAACAATGTTCCCTCTTTAATTCTCTTCGATTGACACTTGTCAGTCTTTAAAAATCCATTTAAAGTTTTTAAAAATAAGGAAAGTCTTCAAACAAACAAGAGTGTCCAGATGGGAAGCATTCTAGAGCATGCAGCAAGACAACCAGTAGACAAGAGAGTCAGGCAAGAAGACATCATAGGCTGGTAACCCAGACTTGAGTAACAAGGGTGCTGAAAGCTGTAGGGAGCCTTCCAGGATTCGTAAGCAGCCAGGAGGGTTAGGATGCTCTAGGCAGCAACACCAAGGCTGCTAAAATTTGAAACAGCAATAAGATAGAGAAACAACCTGAGATAACCACTTACTGGTCAGCAGTTAAAGCAAACATTCTCTGAAGTAAAGCTTCGGTACAAGACCCAGACCCCACACAGAATTACTTAAAGCAATACAGTCATGGCCAGAGATGGCCAAGCATTCAAGAATCCCTGCAACCGTGAATCACGTTCCAAAAGAAACAATAAAGAACAGATTTTTAACTCCAAGGATTATTTATGTTTGGAAGGTCATTCACAGAATATAAGATATCTCCGTATAAAAGTGTAAAGAAACAAATTATACATTTTCTGAAACATTCTACAGGGAAAATACTAGAAAAATAGATTTGCAAATAAAACTGAAAATGAAACCTGTAAAAATGAAAAAAAAAAGTTACAATAAAAATTCGAAGGATGGTTGAGACAATTACTAGATTACAAGAAAAGTATGATCATCTCACTAAAATGAAAAAAAAAATTGGCATCTGCTTTTTTTATTTTAAATGCATGAGCAGAAATATTTAGAGTATTTGGCATACAGAGAAAATTATTTTACCTGATAAACATAGGTAATAAATGTTCTCAATTAATATAACTCTAATGAGTATTGTGAGAGGCAATTTCTTCACTAACAGGGACAGACCCCAACATAACTGCTTATATTCAACAATGTAGAAGGTGATGTAGCAAATGATAAGGGAAACACAAAAGCACAAGGATTAGAAAGAGGGCAATTAATCATCATTTGCAGTTAATGAGATGATTTACAATGGGAGGGGAAGGATATACAGACATATTACTGGTATTGAAGATAATAGGATAAAAGAACAAAGCTCAAAATAAGAAAAATATGCAAAATAAAATCAAGGTTTACTAACACCTATTGAAATTTAAATAGCAAGAAAAAGTAAAGACCTAGATATTGCATAACAAAAGATGTGCAAGACCTGTGCCATCTGTGACCTGTGCAGAAAGTCATAAATCTACTGAACAATCATTTAAGTTCTAAAACAATAAGGTATACCCCATGTCAGTAGATACAATGAATGGATATCATAAAGATGCTATTTCTTCACTACCATTCAAACTGATCTACAGATATTCTATGATTATATAGATAACAAAGAACTATAAATAGTGTAAGCCTTTCTGAAAAGAAAAAAAAATGTGGAAGAAGAAAAGCCTTTTGAAATCCTGAGACTTATTTTAAGTTATAGTAATTCAGACGGTGTAAAAAGTGCGCAAGCATAGGCAAATTGACATATATAACAGAATAGTGAACCCAGAAATAGATCCACACAAATATGCCACTTTGATTTAGGGCTGAGGTGGCAAAATGAGCAGCAAAAAGTTTGTTATCCATATGGAAAGAAAGTGAATTGAATTCCTCCAACACAATGTATCCATAATTCAAACCCAGATAGCTAAAACTTGAAATACTATAGACGAATCTTTATAGTCTTTGGAAGAAAATATAGACGAATATATTTTTGATACTGGGAGGTGGTAGATTTCTTAAATAGGATACAAAAGTGTTCATTATTGAAGAAAAAAATTAAACATGGTTATATCTAGTTCAACAACTTCTGTTCATCTAAAGATACCTGAAAAAGTAGAAAATCAAGCTATAAACTTGGAAGAATATTTGCAATACATGTAACTTATGAAACATTACTATAAAAATATAAAGAATATAATAAAAATCTGTTTTAATAATCTTTTGATGTATAACAAACCATTCCAGAACTTGGTGGATCAGAACAAGAACCATGTTTTTTTCATGGGTTCACTATTTAGATAGTGCTCCATTGAGATGGCTTGACTTTGGGCTCCAGTGTGTTGACTTGGGCAGAAAGATAAGAGCAGAAAAATTATAGATGACACGACTATATATGGTTAAGTTTCTTTATATGATGGCTCAGGACTCCATGAAAGTGAAAAGGGAAATACTAAGGGTGTTTGAAGGCTAGACCCAGAAGTAACACAGCATCACTTCTGTCTCATTATACTTGTCAAACTGTGAAAATGGGTGATGGAAGCCTTGCCAAAATGGGGAGGTTTCAACATGGGGAGCTCTCATATTATACGAGCTGCAGTCTATTGCAGACCCAACAGGAAGAGGTGGACTTGACCTCACATGGATTTGACCTTGCGCATGGATACTACTTTACTATTAGAGCAAGAGGAAGGCACGTTTTCCTTATCCCCACTGGCAACAATTCAGCCAATGAAAAGGCACCATACTTTGAACTCCTAGCTTACTCCAATGGACTTTTACTTCATAACAGCCTTTCCAATATATCCCCTTTTCTCCTTAAAAAGGCATACCTCTCCTCCTCCAGACGTTCCTATGGTTTTCTCACAGCTTCTTTGCCACATATCGCAATTCTCTTTTATGCCTGAATAAACCCATTCTGTTCTGATTATTAACTTTAGGGTTAACAGAGCAAACCACAAATTTGAGTGGAGGAAACACAGACTCTAACTCTTGTTGGAAGAAGTGGCAAAGGGCCTTTAGGGTGAGAAAGACTACTAGACCAGTTTTTAAACAATCTACCATGTAAAGCTACAAAAAAAAAAAAAAAAAAAAAAAAAAAAAAATGAGCAAATGACAACAGCAGGCATTTCCCATCAGTTAAAAAAAAAAAAAAAGTAACCATAAAAGGAGATGCTCAGTCTCATCAGCCTAATGATTAATCATAGCAAAGTAAGACCACAATGAGATTCCCTTTCATACTCATTTAATTGCTAAAAAACATCTAATAATACCAAATATTAGAGAGGTTTCCCATTATTGAGCCCTCTTATTTTTTGGTAATGAGAGTTAGTTGATACAACTTTCTGGTAAACAATTCAGCATTATCTTGTAAAGTTGAGCGCCCCCATACTCTATGGCCTAACATCTGTACCCTTGTATGAATCACACCATCTTGCTGCAATGAACCAGAAAACTGTACAAGATTGTTCATAATGGCATCATTTGCCATTATGCCACGAAATCTAGAAACAGCCTCAATGCCAACAGTTGGAAAAGTGAATACATGAAAGTTTGATATCTTCATACCATGGAATATTATTTCACAGGGGAAATGACTATTTGATATAATAATATGCATGAATCATGAAACATGATGTTGAGTGATAAGAGCAAATCCAAGTAGGCTACATAGAATATACTTTTCTAATATAATTCTAGAGCAAACAAAAAATAATACATTGATATGAATTTTTGCATACATAGAAAAATGTGTCACTATATATAGTGAGAAAATTATATGTAAATATAAAACAATGCACTTATAGGCAAGATATGTGGACAGGATATAGGAGGACATACAAGTAAGTATGTGTCATTCACAAATGTTTCTGGAGTTGGGTAATAGATTTATCATTTTTAAGTTGTACTATTCTCTTTAAATTGTACCACATTATTTAGGAACATTGGAATATGAATGAACATTCACATACAACAAGATTTTATGTAATTATGCATTTCACTTTTTTCTCTTAAACTTTTTCTTCCTTACTTGAATAAAATTACTTTTCTCCTTGTATGATCTCTTGCTACATAACAAACTACTCCCAAATATAGCTGCTCGAAACAAGCAGTATTTATTTTATCACCTTGCTTCTTAGGGTTAGGAATCTGGCAGAGCTTTATTAGATAATTCTGATTCATGATTTTATGAAGTTACACTTTACTTTGGGCCGATACTTCAATCATCCTGAAGACTTGGCTGGTAAACTCACTTCCACATTCATATACATGGCTGTAGGCAGAAGATTCAGTTCCTTGCTGTCTGTTTGTTGTCCTAAAGCCCCAGTTTTTCACCACGTGGACTTTTCCACTGGGCTCCTCATTATATAGCAGCTGGCTTTCCCTAGAGCACGCTTGTTCCAAGAGAGAAAGCAATCAAGACTATAAATAATCTCGAGAATGATGTAACATACCACCACTTCCCATATTCTACTTGTCATACAGGCAAAACTCTGTAACATGGGAAGGAACTCCAGGGTGTGAACACCAGGAGGTAGGGAATCACTGAGAGCCATCTTGGAGGTTGGCTTTCACATTCAGAAGCTGAAAGTAAAAATACATTAGGAGTATAACTACATTAAAAAAATGTAAATAGGGGCGCCTGGGTGGCTCAGTGGGTTAAGCCGCTGCCTTCGGCTCAGGTCATGATCTTGGGGTCCTGGGATCGAGTCCCGCATCGGGCTCTCTGCTCAGCAGGGAACCTGCTTCCTCCTCTCTCTCTCTCTCTCTGCCTGCCTCTCGGCCTACTTGTGATCTCTGTCTGTCAAATAAATAAATAAAATCTTTTAAAAAATGTAAACAATATGTTTTTCAATTTAAGTTAGAATACTAAAATACCAGCATCATTAAATTTATAAAGTTTTATAATCCTCATAAATTCCTTTAAGATGTCTAAAGTAGTTTCTCTACAGTTTTGGGTATCTTCTTAATTAAATCCACTTTTCATTCACAAACTTGTAAGAAAAACTCATTCAATATTTTAATGTATATTTATTGTTTTATAAGGAAAACTACAATGATATTTGTAATTGTTATTACTTTCAGAGAAAAAGATGCAATCAATCTCTCACATTTGAGTTAAATAGTTTGTATAAACCATGTGAGGAAATCCTTCTCCCATTCATTGTTCACATCCCTTCTATGGTAAAATCACTTTATACCTTCGCCTTTAAGTATTTAAATAACAATGTGGGGATTTTATTTACTGACTAAAATATTTGCCAATGAAAACATATTCTCAATGTATTCTCAAATTCTTACTCCTATAAAAGTATGTCCTATAATCCCTCCTCTAAATTTACATATATATATATATATTTTTTTTTTTAATCATTTTTTCCCTCTGAAAATCTTGTTTGGATATTAGGGGTTTATAGTTTTCAGTGTATCACATTAGTGGGAGGAATTCATTTGGTGTGGACTCTGTGATCCTTGCCATCATTCATGTGGAACACATGCCACCTTGGTACTTTGGCAAGCTGTTTATTCATACATTTGGTATTTTATGGGCAACTAATGACCACACTTATTTTTATACAGTTAAACGATGTTATAAAATTACATATTTAAACACATAATTGTAATGTGTAAATCCATAGAATAAATGATAAAGCCACTTCTCATATTTTTTAAAATTTCTATATTTTCAAAATATTTCATGTATAATAGGAGCAATTTTCCAACTCAACTCTGACATGTTGTTGTTTTATGCCATGGATCCTTCTCCATTTAAAAATATTTTGCTTATTATTTTCACATAATTGTATGGATATTCATTCATTTCATATATTTGCACTATTTTTAAAATATTTTATTTATTTATTTATTTATTCGACAGAGACCACAAGTAGGCAGAGAGGCAGGCAGAGAGAGAGGAAGGGAAGCAGGCTCCCTGCTGAGGACCCTGAGATCATGACCTGAGCCAAAGGCAGAGGCTTTAACCCACTGAGCCACCCAGGTGCTCCTATTTGCACTATTTTTGATACATTTGTGTTTTAAAATCTAAATTGATATCAGGAATTATATTTCACAATGCGAAATGTTTTCTTGTGGTAGATAGTACTTCTCTAGTATCTTCTAGTCCTCTAAATATGCCAGGCATGTGACTATGTAAGCTGTTAATGCTAGTTTTGATAGTTTCTGTTCTGATTATAAATACCCACTACAGTCAGCATTTTTGAGACAGTGTTCATATATTCTCTGAAGGAACCTCTATACAGAAATGTCAAAAAAATGGCTCTGATCATTTTGATGTGATATTTTGTTTCTGAGGATATTATCACCAATTTTAGGAGTTTTTGTTTTGTTTGTTTCACAGGTTGTATGTGCCCTGGCTACTTTTCTACTCATTGATACATGAAAACCTTTTTGACAGATTACTGGCTCATTCAATGTGGTTTCGTATGTGTCTTAAAGCTGAGACTTTGGATCATTTTTCAGTGCTTCATATTTAATTCCATTATTCCATCTTTTTTTTTTTAAGTAAATTTACAGGGAAAATGCAATGCATTGGATAAAATGCTGAAAGCATTTGGATGGTTAGGCATTTTAATTATGAAGCTTCTCATTTCATGTCTTTATTTGTCATAAAAGCAGATAGTTATTGAAGCAGTTATAGCTACCTGAACATAAAGAACCTAGACTATTTCGAATGTTCATGCCAATACCATGCATATATCTAAAATTCAGATGTAATATTCCACCTGCAATTATGTTTGATTGGTTTTATTTGTCATTTGCAGGCAGTCCCAAATGAATCACTAAAAAAATAGTCCATCAATTCCTCAATATAAAATATCCATTATTATAGAATATGATAAGTCTAAAAACATAGTTTCCCAACAAATGATTACCTTGCTAAGTAAAAGTGTCCCATCTCCTCTAAGAGCACAATAATTCAAGGCTGGAAATGTGGTTTTGTTCTATGGCTGAAAGGATTGAGCACATTTTAGCATACTGTCTAAACACATGAATAGCAGGACAGAAAAAAAATGCAATGAAAATTTATGAAGTACAGTATGTGCTTTTATTGTTAACCTAACTTTTCAATTGTAAAGAAATGTGGCTATCTTATAAGAGTTATTTCTTCCTATAATCTTTACTGTTTAATTGATTGTATAATTGATACTGCTTAAAGAACATATAGCAGTCAGTAATCTTTTTAATAATGGAATGACACAAAAGTGTAATCTAAGGGCATAAAAATAAATGGATAAATTGACAGATTTTAATGGGAATTTCTCGTAAAAAACCTTTCGTGATTATTCTTTTGAAATTGAGGGGACTTTTTTTTTTTCTTTTAACAAGAGTCATTACTAAAGTAGACAGATGATATAAGAAAAGACACAGAACTTGAATACTGGAATGTACAGAAAATCTTAAGAGCTGAATTTATGGAGTCAGTAACATGTTGTTGACTCAAACTTATGCAATTTACAGGCTTTATTATTTCTGAAAGTTCTTTTTGTGAGAGTATTTTATATAAACAGATATACTTGACATGTGCTTAAACTCTATTTCCAATAAGATTATTTATAAATAGTTTTGTTACTATGGGGCTGCCCCTTATTACCTGTGTAATTTTAGACTACATAATTCCTTAACCTATCTGTGCCTCAGTTTCCTTCCCTGCAAACTGGAAACATTAAAATACTGAATTGTAGTATTATTATAAAAATTATAGTTATAGGGGCACCTGGGTGGCTCAATGGGTTAAAGCCTCTGCCTTTGGCTCAGGTCGTGATCTAAGAGTCCTGGGATCAAGCCCCATGAGCAGAGAGCCTGCCTCCTCCTCTCTCTCTGCCTGTCTCTCTGCCTACTTGTGATCTCTGTCTGTCAAATAAATAAATAAATAAAAAT
Source organism: Mustela nivalis (assembly GCF_964662115.1). Classification (NCBI taxonomy): domain Eukaryota; kingdom Metazoa; phylum Chordata; class Mammalia; order Carnivora; family Mustelidae; genus Mustela; species Mustela nivalis. The sequence goes on along the minus strand of NC_139035.1, from coordinate 51,461,805 downwards.
CTTAAAAAAAAATTATAGTTATAAACATAATGTGGTTTAGAAAAGTGTAGACTAATAATGTGCACTTAATAAATGTTAACTATTAGTATTAGAATTCTAGTATCATACATTCCTTACAGGTCTTTACACAGTGATGTAAGAAACTTTTTTTTTTTTTTTTTTTTTTGATAAGAGAAATGCGTTCATCATAGAAAGTTCTTGTTCAGGAAGTATAAAAGAGTGATAGTGTTTTCACATCAATCTTCTTTTTCCAAAGGCACGATACCATCATAACATTCAAGGAGAAACACTTTATTCAATGTTTTGCTGGTGGACCTGTTCTTTACTGATGGACATCATCATCAATTACTAGTGGCTAGAACATACCTTAAGTATCAGTTGATCTCTGCTTACGAGAACAAAAGTCATTCCATTACAGTGGGTTTTTTAAAAAATATATCTAGCGTATTGAGAAGAATATTTCACTGAAAATTGATGAAGTCATTCTCATGTCATTCTAATAAATCTATTTTACTATCCTGTGTAGTCTAACTATTCAGGGTGTCAGTAAGTGGTCAAGCAAGTGCTGTCTGACTTTGGATTCTAGTTCCACGACTTCCTTGACAAGTACTTACTCAAAATTTTAGGTTTCTCACCTGTAAAATGGAAATACTAGTATTGACTTCAGAGAATATTTGTGAGGACTAAATGAACGAATCTATTGAAAAATGTTTAGCGCTGTGCCAGGTACAGAGAACACAGAACAGAGGGTGACCTTCATTCCTGTTTTGTAATCGGTGGTGACAGTGATGTTGTTACTTAATTTAATAAGTTTCAGAAATTTTCTGTTGTCCCAATGGAAGTTTTGATTGTACGGATGCCTGGGTGGCTCCGTTGGTTAAGGGTCTCATTCTTGATTTTGGCTCAGGTCATGATCTCAGGATCATGATCTCAAGGTTCTGAGAACCAGGCTTTCAGGCTCAGCAGGGAGTCTGATTTCCCTCTCTCCCTCCCCCTTCACTTGCATGTCCTTACTCACTATCTAAAATAAATAAGGTTTTTTCTTCCCTTTTTAAATTTAAGATTTTATTTATTTATTTGACAGAGAGTGGGAAAGTGATGCGGGGAGAGAGAGAGTGAGAGAACGCACAAGCAGGGGGAGCAGCAGAGGGAGAGAGAGGGGCAAGCTCCCTACTGAGCAGGGAACCGGATGCAAGACAGGATCCTCAGGACTTCGGGATCATGATTGACTGAGCCACCCAAGTGCCCCAGCCATGTGACTTTAAAGAATACCTACACAGTGGACATTTCAAATTTGCAACTCCATTTCAGATTTAGCCTCTGAAAATTTAGATTCTTACATACAACTGGAATACTCCATATTCTCATTTAACTTGAATATACTGGTCAACATTCATATGAACTCCTCGTTTTGCCCACAAACATGTCCCATATGCATAATTTTCATCTCATTAATGACATTCTACACTTTAGTTTGTGGGGGTCCCTCTCTGAATGCTACCTTCATGACTATAGCTAAATCCTTCAGGAAAATACATTGACTCTGTATTTTTTAAGAAGCAAAAATCTTGAATCTGACCACTTCTCACCAACTTTAACTGTTTCATTTGTCAAAATATGTCAGTACGTTTCTATCTAGTGCTTCCCAGCTCCAATGCTTCAGAGTCTATGCTCAACACAGCAACACTTCAAAATGTAACTGGAGAAAAAAAAAATGTAACTGAGACTGCTATCCCTCTGGTTCAACCCTTTCCTGGCTCCCCAGTTTGCAGAATAAAACCAAAGTTGTATTAGCGCCTCATGAGACCCTACAAAGTCTTACCCCTGTTATATCTCTGACTTTATCTCCTATTATACTATTTATCTGCTCCAGCTAAAGAAATCTTACTCTTAGTTGTATATGATCAGCACATTTTCACCTCAGGGCTTTACAATGTTTCTTCTTTATAGAATACTTTTTTCCTAAAATATTTGTGAGGATCAATCCTTGCCTAGTCTTTCTTACAGATTTTGCTCAAGTGTCACCTTCTCAATGAGTCATACTTGACAACTTTACTTCAAATTTTAACCCATCTCCTTACTTATCACCCTTATCTTATTTTTCCCATAACACTTACCACCTTTTAAATACTATTTAATTAACCTATTAGTGTATCTGTCCCAACTAACTTACATAGTTCATGCATTCAAAAATCTTTGTTTGTTTTATTCTCCATTATATCCTTAATATACTAGATCTCTGGTTGATGATATAGTTTACAATGGAATATGCTACTAATTAAATAAATCAAGTACCTAAAAATCCATTTGCATTTCTTTTAATAAATGCATAGGGACACCTGGGTGGCTCAGTTGGTTGGACATCTCTGCCATAGGCTCAGGACATGGCCCCAGGGTCTTGGGGATTGAGTCCTTCATGGGGTTCCTTGCTCGGCGGGGAGCCTGCTTCTCCCTTTGCCTGCCACTCCCCCTGCTCATATGCTCGCTCTCTTTCTCTGACAAATAAATAAATAAAATATTAAAAATAAATGCATAGAGGAGTCAAGATGGCGGAGAAGTAGCAAGCTGAGACTGCTTCAGCTACCCGGAGATCAGCTAGATAGCTTATCTAAAGATTGCAAACACTTGAAAATCCATCGGCAGACCGAAGAGAAGAAGAACAGCAATTCTGGAAACAGAAAAACAACCACTTTCTGAAAGGTAGGACCGGCGGAGAAGTGAATCCAAAGCGACGGGAAGATAGACCCCGGGGGGAGGGGCCGGCTCCCGGCAAGCGGCGGAGCAACCGCGCACAAAATCAGGACTTTTAAAAGTCTGTTCCGCTGAGGGACATCGCTCCAGAGGCTAAACCGGGGCGAAGCCCACGCGGGGTCAGCGTGGCCTCAGGTCCCGCAGGGTCACAGAAGGATCGGGGGTGTCTGAGTGTCGCAGAGCTTGCGGGTATTGGAACGGGAAAGCCGGCTACAGAAACAGAGCCGACAGTAAGCTCACAGCTCGGTGTTACCTTGAACCGGTCGCAGGTTCGGTGAGCTCGGAGCGTGGCCAGAGGTCAGGCAGACGGGAGTAACTGGGCGCTGTTCTCTGAGGGCGCACTGAAGAGTGGGGCCCTGGGCTCTCGGCTTTTCCGGGCCAGAGACCAGGAGGCCGCCATTTGTGTTCCCGTCCCCTGGAACTCTACGGAAAGCGCTCAGGGAACAAAAGCTCCTGAAAGCAAACCCGAGCGGATTACTCACCCCGGCCCCGGGTAAGGGAGGTGTAATTCCGCCTGGGGCAAAGACACTTGAGAATCACTACAACAGGCCCCTCCCCCAGAAGATCAACAAGAAATCCAGCTGAGACCAAGTTCACCTACCAAGGAGTGCGGTTTCAATACCAAGGAGAGCAGCAGAATTCCAGAGGAGGAGAAACCCAAGCACGGAACTCTCGGCTTTTTTCCTGTGATTTTTTTTAGTCTCGCAGTTAATTTAATTTTTTCTTTTTCATTTTTTTTTTTTCTTTTTCTTCTCGCCTTCGGGTAAAATTTTTTTTTTTTAACTGTTACCTTTTTCTTTTTTAACGATTTTTTACTAGTTTATCTAATATATATATTTTTTCTTTTTTACATTTTTCTCAGGTGTTTTCTTTTTTTAAAAAAATTTTTTTTTTCTTTTCTTTTTTTTTCTTTCTTTCTTTTTGAACCTCTTTTTATCCCCTTTCTCCCCACTCACGATTTTGGATCTCTTCTAATTTAGTTAAAGCATATTTTCCTGGGGTTGTTGCCACCCTTTTAGTATTTTACTTGCCCCTTCATTTACTCTTATCTGGCCAAAATGACAAGACGTAAAAATTCAACGCAAAAAAAAGAACAAGAGGCAGTACCGAAGGCTAGGGACCTAATCAATACAGACATCGGTAATATGTCAGATCTAGAGTTCAGAATGACAATTCTCAAGGTTCTAGCCGGGCTCGAAAAAGGCATGGAAGATATTAGAGAAACCCTCTCGAGAGATATAAAAGCCCTTTCTGGAGAAATAAAAGAACTAAAATCTAACCAAGTTGAAATCAAAAAAGCTATTAATGAGGTGCAATCAAAAATGGAGGCTCTAACTGCTAGGATAAATGAGGCAGAAGAAAGAATTAGTGATATAGAAGACCAAATGATAGAGAATAAAGAAGCTGAGCAAAAGAGGGACAAACAGCTACTGGACCACGAGGGGAGAATTCGAGAATTAAGTGACAACATAAGACGAAACAACATTAGAATAATTGGGATTCCAGAAGAAGAAGAAAGAGAGAGGGGAGCAGAAGGTATACTGGAGAGAATTATTGGGGAGAATTTCCCCAATATGGCAAAGGGAACGAGCATCAAAATTCAGGAGGTTCAGAGAACGCCCCTCAAAATCAATAAGAATAGGCCCACACCCCGTCACCTAATAGTAAAATTTACAAGTCTCAGTGACAAAGAGAAAATCCTGAAAGCAGCCCGGGAAAAGAAGTCTGTAACATACAATGGTAAAAATATTAGATTGGCAGCTGACTTATCCACAGAGACCTGGCAGGCCAGAAAGAGCTGGCATGATATTTTTAGAGCACTAAACGAGAAAAACATGCAGCCCAGAATACTATATCCAGCGAGGCTATCATTGAAAATAGAAGGAGAGATTAAAAGCTTCCAGGACAAACAACAACTGAAAGAATTTGCAAATACCAAACCAGCTCTACAGGAAATATTGAAAGGGGTCCTCTAAGCAAAGAGAGAGCCTACAAGTGGTAGATCAGAAAGGAACAGAGACCATATACAATAACAGTCACCTTACAGGCAATACAATGGCCCTAAATTCATATCTCTCAATAGTTACCCTGAATGTTAATGGGCTAAATGCCCCTGTCAAAAGACACAGGGTATCAGAATGGATAAAAAAACAAAACCCATCTATATGTTGCCTCCAAGAAACTCATTTTAAGCCTGAAGACACCTCCAGATTTAAAGTGAGGGGGTGGAAAAGAATTTACCATGCTAATGGACATCAGAAGAAAGCAGGAGTGGCAATCCTTATATCAGATCAATTAGATTTTAAGCCAAAGACTATAATAAGAGATGAGGAAGGACACTATATCATACTCAAAGGGTCTGTCCAACAAGAAGATTTAACAATTTTAAATATCTATGCCCCCAACGTGGGAGCAGCCAACTATATAAACCAATTAATAACAAAATCAAAGAAACACATCAACAACAATACAATAATAGTAGGGGACTTTAACACTCCCCTCACTGAAATGGATAGGTCATCCAAGCAAAAGATCAGCAAGGAAATAAAGGCCTTAAATGACACACTGGACCAGATGGACATCACAGATATATTCAGAACATTTCATCCCAAAGCAACAGAATACACATTCTTCTCTAGTGCACATGGAACATTCTCCAGAAGAGATCACATCCTCGGTCCTAAAGCAGGACTCAACCGGTATCAAAAGATTGGGATCATTCCCTGCATATTTTCAGACCACAATGCTCTAAAGCTAGAACTCAACAACAAAAGGAAGTTTGGAAAGAACCCAAATACATGGAGACTAAATAGTATCCTTCTAAAGAATGAATGGGTCAACCGGGAAATTAAAGAAGAATTGAAAAAAATCATGGAAACAAATGATAATGAAAACACAACGGTTCAAAATCTGTGGGACACAATAAAGACAGTCCTGAGAGGAAAATATATAGCGGTACAAGCCTTTCTCAAGAAACAAGAAAGGTCTCAGGTACACAACCTAACCCTACACCTAAAGGAGCTGGAGAAAGAACAAGAAAGAAACCCTAAGCCCAGCAGGAGAAGAGAAATCATAAAGATCAGAGCAGAAATCAATGAAATAGAAACCAAAAAAACAATAGAACAAATCAACGAAACTAGGAGCTGGTTCTTTGAAAGAATTAATAAAATTGATAAACCCCTGGCCCGACTTATCAAAAAGAAAAGAGAAAGGACCCAAATAAATAAAATCATGAATGAAAGAGGAGAGATCACAACTAACACCAAAGAAATACAAACTATTATAAGAACATACTATGAGCAACTCTACGGCAATAAATTTGACAATCTGGAAGAAATGGATGCATTCCTAGAAACATATAAACTACCACAACTGAACCAGGAAGAAATAGAAAGCCTGAACAGACCCATAACCAGTAAGGAGATTGAAACAGTCATTAAAAATCTCCAAACAAACAAAAGCCCAGGGCCAGATGGCTTCCCGGGGGAATTCTACCAAACATTTAAAGAAGAACTAATTCCTATTCTCCTGAAACTGTTCCAAAAAATAGAAATGGAAGGAAAACTTCCAAACTCATTTTATGAGGCCAGCATCACCTTGATCCCAAAACCAGACAAGGATCCCACCAAAAAAGAGAGCTATAGACCGATATCCTTGATGAACACAGATGCGAAAATACTCAACAAAATACTAGCCAATAGGATTCAACAGTACATTAAAAAGATTATTCACCACGACCAAGTGGGATTTATTCCAGGGCTGCAAGGTTGGTTCAACATCCGCAAATCAGTCAATGTGATACAACACATCAATAAAAGAAAGAACAAGAACCATATGATACTTTCAATAGATGCTGAAAAAGCATTTGACAAAGTACAGCATCCCTTCCTGATCAAAACTCTTCAAAGTGTAGGGATAGAGGGCACATACCTCAATATCATCAAAGCCATCTATGAAAAACCCACCGCAAATATCATTCTCAATGGAGAAAAACTGAAAGCTTTTCCACTAAGGTCAGGAACACGGCAGGGATGTCCATTATCACCACTGCTATTCAACATAGTACTAGAGGTCCTAGCCTCAGCAATCAGACAACAAAAGGAAATTAAAGGCATCCAAATCGGCAAAGAAGAAGTCAAATTATCACTCTTCGCAGATGATATGATACTATATGTGGAAAACCCAAAAGACTCCACTCCAAAACTGCTAGAACTTATACAGGAATTCAGTAAAGTGTCAGGATATAAAATCAATGCACAGAAATCAGTTGCATTTCTCTACACCAACAGCAAGACAGAAGAAAGAGATATTAAGGAGTCAATCCCATTTACAATTGCATCCAAAACCATAAGATACCTAGGAATAAACCTAACCAAAGAGACACAGAATCTATACTCAGAAAACTATAAAGTACTCATGAAAGAAATTGAGGAAGACACAAAGAAATGGAAAAATGTTCCATGCTCCTGGATTGGAAGAATAAATATTGTGAAAATGTCTATGCTACCTAAAGCAATCTACACATTTAATGCAATTCCTATCAAAGTACCATCCATCTTTTTCAAAGAAATGGAACAAATAATGCTAAAATTTATATGGAACCAGAAAAGACCTCGAATAGCCAAAGGGATATTGAAAAAGAAAGCCAACGTTGGTGGCATCACAATTCCGGACTTCAAGCTCTATTACAAAGCTGTCATCACCAAGACAGCATGGTACTGGCACAAAAACAGACCCATAGATCAATGGAACAGAATAGAGAGCCCAGAAATGGACCCTCAAATCTATGGTCAACTCATCTTCGACAAAGCAGGAAAGAATGTCCAATGGAAAAAAGACAGCCTCTTCAATAAATGGTGCTGGGAAAATTGGACAGCCACATGTAGAAAAATGAAATTGGACCATTTCCTTACACCACACACAAAAATAGACTCAAAATGGACGAAGGACCTCAATGTGCGAAAGGAATCCATCAAAATCCTTGAGGAGAACACAGGCAGCAACCTCTTCGACCTCTGCCGCAGCAACATCTTCCTAGGAACAACGCAAAAGGCAAGGGAAGCAAGGGAAAAAATGAACTATTGGGATTTCATCAAGATCAAAAGCTTTTGCACAGCAAAGGAAACAGTTAACAAAATCAAAAGACAACTGACAGAATGGGAGAAGATATTTACAAACGACATATCAGATAAAGGACTAGTGTCCAGAATCTATAAAGAACTTAGCAAACTCAACACCCAAAGAACAAATAATCCAATCAAGAAATGGGCAGAGGACATGAACAGACATTTCTGCAAAGAAGACATCCAGATGGCCAACAGACACATGAAAAAGTGCTCCATATCACTCGGCATCAGGGAAATACAAATCAAAACCACAATGAGATATCACCTCACACCAGTCAGAATGGCTAAAATCAACAAGTCAGGAAATGACAGATGCTGGCGAGGATGTGGAGAAAGGGGAACCCTCCTACACTGTTGGTGGGAATGCAAGCTGGTGCAGCCACTCTGGAAAACAGCATGGAGGTTCCTCAGAATGTTGAAAATAGAACTGCCCTATGACCCAGCAATTGCACTATTGGGTATTTACCCTAAAGATACAAATGTAGTGATCCAAAGGGGCACATGCACCCGAATGTTTATAGCAGCAATGTCCACAATAGCCAAACTATGGAAAGAACCTAGATGTCCATCAACAGATGAATGGATCAAGAAGATGTGGTATATATACACAATGGAATACTATGCAGCCATCAAAAGAAATGAAATCTTGCCATTTGCAACAACATGGATGGAACTAGAGCGTATCATGCTTAGCGAAATAAGTCAAGCAGAGAAAGACAACTATCATATGATCTCCCTGATATGAGGAAGTGGTGATGCAACATGGAGGCTTAAGTGGGAAGGAGAAGAATAAATGAAACAAGATGGGATTGGGAGGGAGACAAACCATAAGTGACTCTTAATCTCACAAAACAAACTGAGGGTTGCTGGGGGGAGGGGGTTTGGGAGAAGGGGGTGGGATTATGGACATTGGGGAGGGTATGTGCTTTGGTGAGTGCTGTGAAGTGTGTAAACCTGGTGATTCACAGACCTGTACCCCTGGGGATAAAAATATATGTTTATAAAAAATAAAAAGTTAAAAAAAAAAATAAAATAAATGCATAACATAAAGTCTAAGTAAAATGGGGAAACCTTCATTAAAAATAGTAAATGCAGTATTCAACATTTCCTACGATTGTAAAGCCAACTTATTTTTCTATGTTAATTAATAAACTGATGCTCAGAAAATTTAAAGACAAACAAATACAGAAACTTCTATCCTAGAATTAATTCAAAACTATCTTCTGGTGCTTCTTTCTGATTAGCATTCCTCCAGGTGGTCTTATTACTAATGGTAACTCTGACATTACACCTTGGAATTTTACACATATTGTTTTTCATGTATTTTTTACTGCAACACTTGAAGGGAGGTAATATCAATAGATTGGTTTAATAATCAGGAAACTAATACCTCCAAGACTAATCAAGTTTCCTAAGATCACTTAGGTCACAAGTTCTACAGTCAAAAATCAAATGCAGGTCTTTTTGAATCCAATTCTCACACTTTTTTTTTTAATTGAATAAAGACATAGTCAAAAGCTACACGAGGATCCTAATTACTAATATGAATTACTAACATGAGTTATTAACATGACTTTAAAGAGAACTTACTCTATACCAGGCATCATATTACATGGTGGTTTGATCCATGGAGATAGGGTGCAGAGAGGGTGTGAAGATCAGTACACCTCCCATAATTTCAAGAATCAGAGAAAATGCACACATAGTGAATTATCCAGAAATACCTGTGTGATACTATAGGCATAGTGGAGACCCACTTATAGTGCCAGATTTTATATAAAGTTTATTTTTAGTTGTAAACATTTGAAAGTCAATAGATGGAAGAAAAAAAAATAAAGCCTTCTTGGAGCTTCCTTTGTCTACCGAAGGTGTGAGGAGTGGGTTTAGGAGAGATTTCACATTTCATAGAAGAAATTAAAAGATGAGAAGGGGCTACCAATGTAAGGAATGGACAGCAAATGGTGGAAATATTACTGACTTTATTCTGTATATGGTGGGGAATTGCTGTTTATCTGGGCCATATAAGAAATGATGTAGTAGAGCTTGTATAGCATTAGAAAGGGAATGGTTAAAAGGGAAGATCTGAACTTCTCTGGTGGGGTAGCAGGTAACACAGAGATGTTTAATAGTTTCAGCCTTTGAATATCTTATGTCTCTGGCTAATGAGAGATGCTTTTCCAAAAAATGAGGCAGAATATCACTGTTCCCATTACTGCAAATTGACAACATTACAGGCAAAAAGCAAAAAGTTCTCAAATTAGAGAAAGAAGAAAATGTAAACCCAGATAAAGTCATTCCCAGGTTAAAAAACAGAGGCAATATTCAAAGAGCTTTTTGGAAGAAACAGCTCTCATTAGCACCAAAGTGGTGACACTATATTTAAAGTTAACTTTAAACAACTGCCCAAAGGTTATGACTATCTTGCAAATAGTACTAAAACCCTGACAAAATTAAAAAACTACAGCATAACACACATGACTTCGTCTCTCTCTTTCTCTCTCCTCCTCTCTCATTACACTGTGAACTTCCAGAACGGAACTGTATTATTATTATTTATTTCATTGCTTCTGTGGAATATTTAAGGATCTCGTAGTTATACGTTGAATAATTTACTGATTGAAAGATAGAAAGGAAGGGAAAACGTGGTATAGAAAATTTAATTGAAACTTGGAAATAAAGGAATTCCAGAACATACCAGAAAATACACTATGTTCTCTGTTAAACTTAGCTAAGGAGTTTTTCTAGTTCTTTGTGAAGAGAAACTATAGACTGATATTTGAACCCAACTGTATATCCTTCGTATATTTATAATCTTATTAAATGAGTGGTAAGAGAGAACTAGTTTTCCTTCCAATTTGTTTGTTCTGTTAAGCTCATTATTTCCTTTCTTTATCTCTAAGTCTCGAGATAAAGAACTCCTAGCAATTATTTCCTACATAGTTCTCTAGACTAATATTATGCATGCTATTATAATCAAATACTGATGCCGAATAGTGGATTCCATAACAAGAGAAATGCCACCTACTGAATAAAGCTCTAATAAGACCGATTTCTGTTTGTATGTCCTACAGGTTGTTACTACAACAGTATTTAAAAATTAATAAAAATAATCACAGTTGAAATATTTAAAATGTTTAGTCTATTCATTCAACTCAATATTATTTCAAATATCAAAACAGTTCTAATTGCTTGTATCTATTTTAGATTCAAACTGATTTCTGCAACAGTTGTATCCATTTCTAGTGTTCTTTGTGACTCGGGGATAAAATGGTGCCTTCAATTCTATGATAAAAGCCAAATCTCATCTATCAATTCAGTTGAGTAGTAATATCCTTATTAAAACGTGATTACCTTTTTGATATAATCTCAAAGTAACATAAAAATTGCCACAATAGTTTAAAGAGCTCCCATAGAATCCTTATGCAGTTTGACCAAGTATTTCTGTTTAACTCCATTTGCTTATTATCCTCCTACTTGTCAAGAGATGTATATGAATATACTTCTTTTCTGAATCCGTTGAGAGTAGTAGAATTATGTTTCTTAGATCTAAACACTTCATTAAGTGCTTCCTAAAGAAAAGGGTTTACTCTAGTACAATTTTCAAAGCCAGAATATTTAATATACATGCAATACTGTCATCAAATCCATCTATTCGTCTAACCCCATAATATTCTTTGTAACTATTTTTTCCTGATTTGGGATCCAGTCCAGTATCATAACGCACATTTCATTGTCTTGTATATTTTGATCCAGAACATTTCCTTAAACTTTCTTGTTGAACACAAATTTTATATTTTTAAATTTATAACATATAATAAGGAAGATAATGAACAATTAAAATAACCAAAGGTAAGTTTTCCTTCTGTTGGATATATGTAAAATATTGTTTTCATTGTCACAAAATCTGCCGAAAGCATTGTTTTGAAAATATAAGTTAACCTCTTCAATATAAAAGGACTCAACTATAATAATTGTGTACTCTCTTCATATTAAGCATGTGCTATTTTGACAAGACATCTTGTTAGGCTTTCTAGGCACAAGTTAGATTGGGTTCTCCAGGTAAGCAAACCTCGAGGAAGGATCTTCAGTTTCCTTGACACGTTTTTCAATTAACACTTACCCTTTGGATCAGCTTGCTTCTCCCCAAGGTAATGCCAGGGGCAGCTAAACGATGAACCTGCTTTCCCAAACTCCCTCAAAAGCACTGAACTATTTTAATTGTTGATCCATGTGGAGAGATGATTGATGTGCAAAGAAACCAGAGTTGCTCACTATCACACTTTATAAAATTCCCTTCCATTTATCATTCACTATATAAAAGCCCTCAAGATTAGTTTTGTTTAAAGATTATTTGCATTTAAATTGTGAGGATATAGTAGAGTACTTGTATTTATGACTGAGGTTAAAAGCGAAAGTCATCAGTGGCTTAATCTTTTTTAAAATCTTTTTTAAAGCACCCTGTAGCATTGACTATGTTAAAATATTGAGGGGGAATTCTTCAACTAAGGAGATACTGGGGAGTCAACAATGTAAAGGAGAAAAAAGTATCTTTATTTTCTGCTAGGTTTGAGCCAAAAATATATTCCAATAGAATAATAGTCCTTGACGTGAGCTACTCTTTACAAACAAAAATGAAGCTTTTTCTTTTCTGAAATTACAATTGTATAAGCCAATTTTTCTCAAGTATCATGCAGAGTTAATTGACTTCCAGTAACCTAAATTATGTTGTTACCTTACAGTTCAATTTAAAATTGTTAAGCAGAGAAATTTAGAAATGTTAGAATGAAAACATTAGGCATAAAATAGACGGTAACGTAACATTACAGCAATTCTAAGCAGATTGTACACAATGCAGGTTATAGCTGTGAGTGCAAAATGCAATTATCTATATTCTTCCATTCATTTCAAAGAGTTCGTGGGGTCATTCATATCAAGTAAACAATCACACTATTGAGATTTTACCAGTTAGGATACCTTATTGGAATTAACTCTCAAAAGCCTTTCACTTTAAAAGTTTTAAGATAACTATGAAATAGCCAATATTGAGTTCTTAAAAAAAGACCATTTCTATGTTAATAGTTTTTTCTTAATCCAATAAGTAAAGGAATCTTGTTTTATATTTTAAAACTATTTAACAAACAAAGCCATGTGGTTAAGGTCAAAATTGGCCTAAAGTTTAAGACGGTGGGTACCTGAAGTGGATTTGCCGAAGGAAGAGAATGATTTTTACTTTGCCTGGTTCATACTGGCTTATTCATCTTTTTGTGACACTTCTGTACCTAAAATCCAGCAATGTGATTTTATAATCATGCATTTGGCTTACCATGTTTGATAGGTTCTCCTTAAGAGTTATATATTATACTACATTGTGTATACTAATTATTAGATACATTGTGTATACTAATTATTAGATCTATAATAATAATTAGTAGTAGTAGACTTGAAAGTTCTATTCTCCTTTATACCTTACAGGAGACCTGTGGAAAGGAACCATGTGATTCAAACTATTCTCTCGGCATGTGTGTATTTGTTAAATATAATCAAAATATCAAGAAAATTAACTTCCTATTCCTCCACATCACTTTATGTTCATGGTATTCATGGTTATTTATTAAAACTACTGATACGTACTCATAGCCTTAAAATATATGCATAATCTGTCAGAATAAAAAGATAAATGATGATATATCAAATTCTAAAGCAGGTATTCTTAGCTTGGACACCAGGTGTACTCTTATCTCCTGTGAGGATGAAGTACAAAGCAAATGTGATAATATAAAGAAAAAACATTTATAAAATACGAAAGTAGGTCAAAAGGATCCATACAAGTTAATAATCTTCACTGGCCACAGCGCTCGTAAAGAATTCTTTAACTTCTTGATGTTCCTGGATGTAAGCAAAGAAGTTCCCAGGCCTAGAGTTCATATTAGATCTCTCAGTAACCCCTTTCCCCAATACAAATATATGCACCATGTATTTAATCCTCTGACATTAATCAGAGAAACACTATTTTGGAAAAAGGACCCTTCTAAATACTGGGCAAATGGACTCCACGTGCTTATACCTTCTCTATTTTCATAGTGTTGACCCAAAATATATTATTGGGACAAAATTGAAATTATTACCAGGGCTTGATCTAAAAGCCAAATATCCTAAGAGGATTAATATCTTGAATTTCAATGTCATAGCAGATTGTGGTGTTCAACTAATATTCTTGACTGCTACTTCATCTCAGAAGTAGAAACTCCCTTTGTCTTTGTCTCTGTGTTATCTTGGAATTGGTGAATTTTACTAGTGGTGGCATTTTTCTGATTCTTGGTATGACGCATTATTTCTTTTGTATCCTAGGCATTTTGAATATTGTGTTATGAGACATTGTATTTCATTGAAATCTTCTGTTTTAAGAGGTCTGCTGTAACACCAGCCTTTAGGGGAAGGAGGCAGTGTTTCATTAACGCATTGGGATAGAAGTTGAGGTTCCTCACTTGGCACCTTGATGTCCCAAAGGATGCCAGGCAGGGTGAAATCCAGGTTCCCCATTAGACCTCTGCTGACATTATTAGAGTCATTGTGAGAAACAATACAGATCTAAATTTGGGGAGTGGCTTTTGGGATTGACAGTCAAGGAATAGTTATAAGAACACTGGAGTTCAAGGAACACTGGAAAGGGCAAGGGAAATGAGCCAAAGATGGCGTCCAGATTCAGGTTTTGTAAATCAGAGGTTAGTGATATTATATCAAGGAACATAGTTTTTGTTATATTTACTACTTACCAAAACTACTTTGTAACAATAATATTATAAATATTATAAGATACTTTATTAAAGATACTTTAATATTGTTTACACACTGTTAAAGTCTATGAAAACTTTTATTAATTCAAATTCTTAATATGCTTTTCATCTGGTAAGACAAAGCCAGTTATACAGGCATTGATTTTTTTGTTTGCATGGTCTATACCTGTCCCAAAATAGTCTGTACAAACCTGGAAAAATATTTTACCCCAAACAGCTTGAGACTTACCACACTCAGTTTCAAATACCTTTAGTAACTCATCAACTTTTGTTTATTTACCTATTTATCTATTTATTTTACATATTTTATATTTATTTATTTGAGATAGAGATAGAGCATGAGTGGGAGTAAGAGCAGAGGGAGAGAGAGAGGCAGGTGCCCCACTGGGCAAGGACCCAAGGTAGGGCTAATCCCAGGACCCCTAGGATCAATACCTGAGTAAAAGGCAGACCCTTAACTGACTTAACCACCCAGGTGCCCTATCATCCTTTATTTATATGAATTACACATTTTGATATTTAATACAGTACATAAAAAAAATATAGGAAGGGACGCCTGGGTGGCTCAGTTGGTTAAGCAGCTGCCTTCGGCTCAGGTCATGATCCCAGGGTCCTGGGATCGAGTCCCACATCAGGCTCCTTGCTCAGCAGGGAGCCTGCTTCTCCCTCTGCTTCTGCCTGCCACTCTGTCTGCCTGTGCTTGCTCTCTCCCTCTCTCTCTCTGATAAATAAATAAAATCTTTAAAAAAATATATATATAGGAAAGCATGACTTTTTTTTTTTCCTACCTACTTAATAGCCTTTATGGAAACTTTATATAATGAATCATGTTTGTCATTACAGGTAGGAACATTTTCTCAGTTCAAGGTCCTTAATTGGATTATATTTATCTCTGAAATCTTTTCTCCATTATCTATTCTTTTTGAAAACATGTTAAACTTGTTGAAAACTGATTTGAGGGAAGGAAGTAAGTAAATTTAATTCCACTCAGGCTTCCATGCATCAAAATAAATTTGGGGTATAATAATTAATTAAAATTAATTACTTTCTTTAATTAAAATATAGGAAAATATCCTGAGGCATAAAACTGAAATATAGACAGGTAACGGTGAATGCACAAAATCTAAAATGTGAGTTACATCTAAACTAATAAACATAGTGAAAGGACAAAAATATAAAATATAAGGTTTTGCAACATAGAGTTGATAAAGAAAAATTGGCAATAAATAAAATAACCTAATTAAAATTGGGAAGAATATATAAATAACACAATTTCAAGGTAGTCCACTTAGAGATAATGTATTTATTTAAAAAAATCTTTACCGTCATTCAAAGTGTGTTATGTTCCTTTATTGAGATTTGTCTTTAGACGGGGCGCCTGGGTGGTTCAGTGGGTTAAAGCCTCTGCCTTCAGCTCGGGTCATGATCCCAGGGTCCTGGGATCGAGCCCAGCATTGGGCTCTCTGCTCAGTAGGGAGTCTGTTTCCTCCTCTCTCTCTCTGCCTGCCTCTCTGCCTACTGTGATCTCTATCAAATAAATAAATAAAATCTTTAAAAAAAATAGAATTGTCTTTAGACTACTCACACATTATTTTAAATATCATAATGCTAGTGCATAGTTATCCTTTGGTAGTGAGATTGGTTTTCTGAAACCACCCAAGAAGAGCGGCCCTGGAAATAAATTGATAAAGAAAGCCTTCAAGGAACTAAAAGCTACTGAGAAAATACACAAGAATATCATCTATTTTTAGGAAAATTGTGCTGCCATTGAGATATTCAAATGTTGTTATGTTAGAGTGGGAAAACATGTATCAAATGCAGTTAGCTCATCCTGAGGATGGAGTGAGAGATAAATAATTATCAAGAAAAAGATAAGTTTGAACTGTATCTGGAACAAATAGTTTGAAAGCTGACTAGACAAAAGTTGAAGCAAGTTTCTTGGCAGAAATAATGTGGAAAAACATGGAAGGCTTCAAAGTTGATGCACTTTCAAAGGAATGATATGTAGCTTATTTCAGCTATAACAGATATGTGGCAGAAATATAAAGAAGCAAGCAAGTAACAATATAGAGGTCTAAGGGATGCAACCTTACCCTTTAAATGGTGTGGAACAGATCATGGATTTTAAATAAGGGGTTATTTGCATTTAGGACAACTAGGAGGATGTATTGAAGAAATGTGTTGAAGAATGTAAGTAAATATATCTGATTCTAAAAACTGCAATGGTATATTGTTATTTCATATCAGAGAGAAACAATGCTATTGATCTTTATTCAATCTTTCAATCTGCGAGAGTAGAGTTCAGAATAATATGAATTATTTTAGTATTCAAAATTTCTGTAAATTGTTAAATCAATGCCTCTACTTTAATATATATGAGCTGCATTTTATAGTCAGTTGTAAACAAAATAATTGAATTTGAAATGAAATTCTTTTTTTAAAAGCTTTTATTTATTTATTTATTTACTTTCTTTAAAGTAATCTCTACCCCCCACATGAGGCTTGAATTCACAAACCTGAGATCAAGAGTCACATGCTTGGGGCGCCTGGGTGGCTCAGTGGGTTAAGCCGCTGCCTTCGGCTCAGGTCATGATCTCAGGGTTCTGGGATCGAGTCCCGCATCGGGCTCTCTGCTCAGCAGGGAGCCTGCTTCCCTCTCTCTCTCTCTCTCTGCCTGCCTCTCCATCTACTTGTGATCTCTCTCTGTCAAATAAATAAATAAAATCTTTAAAAAAAAAAAAAAAAAAAAAGAGTCACATGCTCTACCAACTGAGCCAGCCAGGCATGTCATGAAGTGAAAATTTTTAAAATAGATAATCATTTTATAGAGGGTAAGCATGTAGAGAAAAATCCCTTGTAAAATTTCCTAGACCAATCTAGGGCTTTGGAATTTTTTTTTTTAAGATTTTATTTATTTATTTGACAGAGATCACAAATAGGCCGAGAGGCAGGCAGAGAGAGAGGAAGGGAAACAGGCTCCCTGACGAGCAGAGAGCCCAATGTGGGACTCGATCCCAGGATCCTGGGATCATGACCTCAGACAAAGGCAGCAGCTTAACCCACTGAACCACCCAGGTGCCCTGGAAACATTTTTAAAAGTAAAGCATATAGGTGTTGAAATTAATATATTAAAAAGTTAATAAAATGAAGAGGGACAGTCAACATTTTTCCCACCTCAAAAATTTATCATATATTATATTATTTCTTTTAATTGCAATTTATCCCATATTTGATGGACAGTTTCTTAAATAGTCAAGTGTAAAGGGGAAAAACATGTCCTAACTTTACATTTTTTTTCCTCAAAAAAGTCGCAATCAAGTGTCCTTTGAATTCATCCTGGATATTTTTATTTTTAGATTTCCAGCTTTGTCTGACTCTAACCTTCACTTTATCCCCCCTAAGTTCACTTCTTAAGCAGAATCACAACTCACTTGGTTCCTAAAACACTGAGCCAGATACTGAAATATTATAGTGATACTGAAAAATATAGTTTTATATTTTTTAAATGTGGTTGTCAGAAATGGACTCTCAGAATAAAATTGGAAAGAGATGCTCCTCATCACTGCATTGCTGGGATTCTAACCGGATGCAAAACTCTGACACAACCTGCCAGGGTGAGCAGGACAATGGTATCGTCCATCTTTCTCAGTCTCCAGGGCCTTAGTTAGAACAATCCATACACAAATCAAGAACAATATTTTCAGAAACAATCTTACTCTACCTAGGCTTGTAATTTTGACCCATGTATCTAACTTCCTTTACAATTTTCTAAAAATTAATGTTTTTTTCTACATTTGTAAATTTTAGGTTTATTTATTTTAGTATAATAAGTAGAAGGAAATAGAACTGATTTTTTTTTCACCTCTCAGTTTTCTCAGTAAGAGAATAATTTGCCTTTTTATCAGATGTGTTGCCTTAAAGACATTTTTAGTCATACAATTTTGATGTAACAAATGGTGTATAAATTAGAAAACAAAATGTTAAAAAAAAGCCGACACACTATTCTTAAGACTGCCTAAATTATGAAGTACTCATAATTCCTATGCCCCACTCAAAAAGGAAGTGCTCTGCCTCGACCGACCCTTACTCCTCCAGTAGCTCTTACCTGGAATATTGTATTTACCATTTCTTGAATTTATCTATAATTTTTTCCTTAACACTTAGAAAGTTTTGCTTGTTTTTGAAATTTACCCTCTCAGAGTCATGTATCTAAGATTAAAAATAATGATGTATACCATGGTAGATGATTTATTTTCTCTACTGAATGTTAATATATGAAATATAACATGTTTAGTTAACATTCTCCATGAATATTTGGGGTACTTGTAGTTTTTTATATCATAAATTATATTTACCATAAACATTCATGAAAATATCTGCTAATATACATGTCTACATGATATAGTGTCATTTATATAAGCTGCAAACCAAATAACATTAGATATCTTTATGATATAACGCCAACCTAATTTCAAAAATATTTTGTCAATATAGACACTGACCTTGTTTTCTTTTTTAATATTTTATTTGTTTGTTTGTTTATTTGTTTGTTTGTTTACGTACTTATTTATTTGAGAGAGAAACAGAGAACGAGTGGGAGCAGGAGCAGAGGGAGAGGGACAAGTAGGCCCTGCGCTAAGCATGAAGCCCGATGCAGGTGCTGTTCTCATCACCTGGAAAGCAATGAGCTGAGCGTACAACAAGAGTCGGACACTAACTGAGTCACCCAGGCAGCCCTGACTTTGTGGTTTTCAATTTACTTTGTTTTTTAATCTGATGTATGCAAAATGTATCACTTCCTGGTTTCAGTTTACATTTCCCTAATTAACTGCTTCTGTAGTAGATATTATTTCAAAACCCAGCTGAATATTCTTTGTTAACTACTTTAGGTAAACCTTAGTTATCATGTTTGTCATCCCTGGACATTTTTTACCTGGTGAAAGCAAATGCAAGTAATGTACCTGGGTAATTCACAGCCTGATTGTTTGTCCCCTGCCTAACACTTGCTCCTGGTTTCAGTTAATAATGGCTTTTCTTTCTGTTTGTGGGTCAGGGAGGCTTAAAGCATCATTTCCCTTTATCTTCCCTGCTGAATAGTTTCCTGCCATGCTTTACCCCTGTGTCTGTAATACGAAAAACATCCGTCCTACCTAAATTACCATTCAAGTGTAATACCTTTTTTATTTAACCCTGAGTGCATGACTGCTCCCTTTAATCCTACTCAATCTACCCTGAACAGGGAAATATCTAAAGGAGAATTTATGGTCCCAAGCTTCAAATGCTATTTCTCAGTGTACTTGGAAATGGTTTCAAAATTGATGTTCACTGAAGTTTTAGATCAAAAATTGAGCATAGATAAAACCAAGGTCATGACTAGTCAGCTCACAATTATTTTTATAAAAGCTTACCTAGGGAGAGTAACCCTGCTGTGCTTTGTATCTCAAACATTGAATTAGCATGAGAAGCTGAATTAAAGTATTATGGAATATGGACACATGATCTGGCCAAAAAAGTGTTCAGGCATGACCTCACAAATTAAGCCACTGAAGTGATACGACAGACAGGTCAGACAGGTTTAAAGAGCGTCTAGAACTCAAATAGTAACTGGGTTCAGGTGTACATGCACAGAGCAAAGTGACAGATTACAGCAATAATTTACGTATTTTAAAATAAATAGTCAGAACTGTTTGCATGGGCTCTCTAGAAAGTTTTCAGTAGTTATGCTCCCTGACAATAGAATATTTTCCTCTTTTACAGAAAGTCGACAAGCATTCAGCACCCATTCGTCTTACAAATCCACACTTTCCAATGCTTGTAAAGCAGATGTGATAATGTATTAATTTATACTATCTGTGGTTGGAGAGGTGGTATTCTGTTCTGACCCTTTCTGTAATATGCAAAGGACCAACAAACAATCCCTAAACCTTACTTTTTTTTAAATATAGTATATTTCTTGCATTTTAATGAACTTATATTAATGTCTGTATAAACATATATATAAAGCCTAAATTTATCCTTAAATTTTAATGAGATGACAGAGAATCCTATGCCCCAGGATTTTAAATAAATATAGTCTGTAGATATACAAAAGAGAAATGAGGACACTAGTATCAATTACTTGCTAATTATTGAATTATT